>NC_092412.1:252029717-252351384 GCF_040894005.1 Engystomops pustulosus | reverse complement strand
TGATCAAAAGCCCATACAATGAAAGCATTAAAAACGTCATCAAAAGTCGCAAAAAATGACACCACCCACAGCTCCATGCACTGAAGTATGAAAAAGTTATAAATGCCAGAACATGGCAAAATGAAGAATTTTTTTTTTTTGTACAGAAGGTTTTAATTTTTTTAAATGCATGAAAACATTACAAAACCTGTACGAATTTGGTATCCTCGTGATTGTACCGAAACAAAGAATAAAATAGACATGTGATTTGGGGCGCTCAGTGAAAAACGTAATATCCAAGCCCACAAGAAAACTGCGCAAATGCATTTTTTCATCATTTTCACTGCATTCTGAATTTTTTTCCCGCTTCCCAGTACATGGCATGGAATAATAAATACCATCACTATGAAGTTCAATTTGTTACGCAGAAAACAAGCCGTCACACAGCTCTTTACATGGAAAGGCTTATAGCAATGACTTACCGGTAACACCCGCAATCGGTGCTAGCACCAATCGCAGGTGTTTTCAGCTCGATCGCCGCCAGCTTCAAAAAGATGGGCGCCGCCATCTTGCTGCAGATCGTCGCTCCCCATCGCCATGGTAGCCTCAGTTGTTCCGAATACCCGAAGCTACTTCGTTTTAACCCATGCATTACAATGTGCTAATTGCACATTGTAATGAATGAGGAGGAAAATCCCCATATACTGCCATACTGTAGTATGGCAGTATATGATAGGATCGATCAGACAACCTAGGGTTAGAGTACCCTAGGGAGTCTGAAAAATAGTAAAAGTAAAAATAAAAAAAAGTTTAAAAAAAAATTATAATAAAAAAACCTAAAAATTCAAATCACCCCCCTTTCCCTAGAACTGATATAAATATAAATAAACTGTAAAAATCATAAACAGATCAGGTATCGACGCGTCCGAAAATGTCCAATCTATCAAAATATAATAACGGTTTTTCACTACGTTTAACCCCGTAACGGAAAATTGCGTCCAAAATCGAAAATGGCATTTTTTTTGCCATTTTGAAAAATATAAAAAAAAATTAAAAAAGTGATCAAAAGGTTGCACAGTCCCAAAAATGTTAGCGATGAAAACGCCATCAAAATTTGCAAAAAATGACACCACCCACAGCTCTGTACACCAAAGTATGAAAAGGTTATTGGCGCCAGAAGTTGGCAAAATCGAAAAAAAAAATATTTTGTACAGGAGGTTTTAATTTTTTTTAAATGTATGAAAACATTATAAAACCGATACAAATTTGGTGTCCACGTGATCGTACCGACCCAAAGAATAAAGTAGACATATCATTTAGGGGCGTGAATTAAGTATAAGTAATATGTGGTCATGGTTGGATTAAGATGCTGTCACTTCCTATTTCAGCACTTTTGGGGAATTTCCAGGCTTCCTCGTCCTCACGAGTCTTTTGGTTTCACACTGAGAGTCTCTTCCATTTTCACCTGACGGCTGCCTCCAGGATGGAGCGTCTCCTCATCTCTGCTTTCCTGTGGAGCTCAGTACAAGGTGAGGTCACGGCTCTGGGGGTCCTGCTGCTGCTGATTGGCTCCTGATACCTGCAGGGGGCACTGTTCCGAGGGTCCGATTATTTCGCTATGATGAGGGATCTTACTCTCGCTGTCAAAAGTTTTGGGGACCTGTAAAATATGTCGCGTCTGGTTAATATTAACCCTTTGTGGTTGTGAAGGTAATTTGTAGCCAATGTATTGTATGTGCAGTGAAATATGTTCTATTTTTCTCTGGTATCAGCTTTTAATCATTTTGGAAAGTGGTTTCTGGACAATTCTATAATTGGACTGATTTTTCTCTGATATTTGTACATTTCTGGAACTGTCTATCCCTCCTATCCAGGTTCCTATTTAGTGCCCTAGGCACTCTCAGTGCTTGCGCCCCCTATTGGTGCCATGAGGATACTGTCTCTGCCCATAACCCCCAGCATGTTACTCTAGGAGAGCAGCGCTGGACCCCGGTGGGGTCTCTCCAATCATCCACTGCTGGAAATAGATTCATAAACTGCTTCAGGCTGCGTTCACACAATGCGTTTCCCTTGCACATTCATAGTTATCATTATTAGTGATAAACTAGCTGTAGCTCCGGCGTGACCCGGGATAGTAAATAACTGCTCTTACCTACAACAAAATAGAATGAGTTAACAAATATATTTATATGTATCTATAGACTGTGTGTGTTGCGGCAGTCTTGGCCCTGCGACAGATAGACAGTCACTGAAAGAGACTGCTGAAGGGAGACTGACAGTCACTGAAGACACTGAAAGAAACTTTCAGTGACTGTCTGTCTGTCAAGAGCAGTCTCTTTCAGTGACTGTCTGTCTATCGCGGGCAGACAGTCACTGAAAGTTTCTTTCAGTGTCTTCAGTGACTGTCAGTCTCCCTTCAGCAGTCTCTTTCAGTGACTGTCTGTCGACTGACTGTCTCAGAACTCCAGTTTCCTTTTCCCACAGCTGTAGACAGATAGATTTTATAGATAAAATTACAGCTGATCTCTGATTGGTTTCCACGGACAACTGGAACATTTTTACCTCAGACATTTCTGATAAATCTCCCCCTATTTCTATATCTCTATCCATCTTCCCTTACACATAAGCGTCTTATACTCATTGCCTGTAGTAGCCAATCACAGCTCAGAGCTCATATTAATGACCTGTGGCAGGGCAGCAACCAATCACAGCTCAGCTTCTAACCGCCACAGCAGCAGCAGCAGCAGACAATGGGGGTCATTTACTAAGGGCCCGATTTGCGTTTTCCCGACGTGTTACCCGAATATTTCCGATTTCCCCTGAATTGCCCCGGGATTTTGGTGCACGCGATCGGATTGTGGCGCATCGGCGCTGGCATGCACGCGACGAAAACCGGGGGGCGTGGCCGAACGAAAACCCGACGGATTCGGAAAAACCGCCGCATTTAAAACAAAAAATCTGTCGCGGAGCTTGCACTTATCTTCACTCAGCCCGAGCCGATGAACCCCAGCACGTTCTGATGCTTTTCAGTGCAGCAGCGCCACCTGGTGGACGGCGGAGGAACTACTTTAATAAATCCTGGCCGGACCCGAATCCAGCGCAGAGAACGCGCCGCTGGATCGCGAATGGACCGGGTAAGTAAATCTGCCCAAATGGCTCCTGTATATGGTGGTAATAAGAGAATTTTGGAAAACATGGGGTGATTTTTGCCCACTGGAATTAAATTGAAAAAGCTTTACCATGCTGCGCCTCCGGCTGTGTTCACACCCTGCATTTCAATAACATTTAGGATATAAATCCAGCGCAGTGCGAAGGAGATTCTCCCGATCACCTCTGTGCCCACTAACCCTAAGCTACTGAGATACTGGGTCTCATTTACTAAGGGTCTGCACGCGGCATTTTCATCGGGTTTCCCAACGATTTCCGAGTCGCTCCGCATTTAACAGGGTTTTTTGGTGCCCACGACCGGATTTAACATTGCAAATTGTGTCACAAGACAATGCACTCACATGCACTGGGAAGAAGAAGGTGAACCCCGGCGGACCTAAGCGGGGAAGCGACACATGTAGGATATCGGGCGCACAATGGGCAGATTTACTTACCCGATCCATTCGCGACCGAGCGGCACGTTCTCTGCGGTGGATTCGGGTCTTCCGGCGATTCACTAAGGCAGTTCCTCCGACGTCCACCAGGTGGCGCTGCTGCGCTGAAGAGCATCGGAATGCACTGATCTTCACCAAGCCATCCTGGATGAAGGTAAGCGCGCAACACTTTTTTTTTTTAAATGCAGCGGTTTTTCCGAATCCGTCGGGTTTTCGTTCGGCCACACCCCCCGATTTCCGTTGCGTGCATTCCGGCGCCGATGCGCCACAATCCGATCGCGTGCGCCAAGATCCCGGGTAAAATCGGCGCAAATCGTAAATATTCGGGTAACACGTCGGGAAAACTTGAATCGGGACCTTAGTAAAAGACCCCCAATGTTGGTGAATCATGCCGGACTTCATCTACAGGACCGGGTAAGTAAATGTGTCCCAATGTGTAATACCAGCACTTACTGTAAATTCAGAAAATCACACATGATATTTTTGGTGGGAGGAATTCTCTTTTATCTTCTTCTATCTGGAGGATATATATATTATATTATTGCGTATTAAACAGTGTTCTGTTGTTCCCCTACTGATCACAGTTATGCCCCACAGTAGCCATATGTCACAGTGCCCCCAATAATCACATTTCTACCTCCAATAGTCAGTCTTGCTCCCAGTAACCACAATGCTGCCCCCAGCAGTCACAGTGCTACCTTCAGTAACCACAGTGCTGTACCCAGTAGCCACGGTGCTGTACCCAGTAATCACAGTGCTACCCCCAGTAACCACAGTGTTGCCCTCAGTAGCAAGTGCTGTCCCCAGCAGTCATATTTCCACCCTCAGTAGCCAGTGTTGCCCCAGTAGTTACAGTCCTGCCCACAGTAGCCACAGGGTTTCCTGTAGTAGCACAGCTGACCCTAGTAGTCGCAGTGCTGTCCTCATAGTCACAGGGCTAACACTGCCAGCCATTGTTGACCCCAGTAGCCGGTAGTCACAGCATTGCCCTCAGTAGCGAGTGCTGTCCCCAGCAGTCATATTTCCACCCTCAGTAGCCAGTCTTGCCCCAGTAGTCACAGTCTTGCCCCCCAGTAGCCACAGGGTTTCCTGTAGTAACACACCTGACCCTATTAATCGCAGTGCTGTTCTTGTAATCACAGGGCTGCCCCCTGTAGCCAGTGCTGCCCCACTCCAACAATAACGGCCCCCCTCCCCCTCTCCAGCACCCCTGAGGAAAAATATTTACACATTATATACCTGCACTGCTTTCCTAACAGTTTTCTTTTTTAATTTCGTTTAAAGGGGCAATAGAAGTCAAAACCATTCCCAAGGAATCCGCAACAGTAGGCGGCACCGTGACCCTTCTGTGCCAACTGATGACCCCTAAAGCCAATGTCATCCAGGTCACATGGCAGAAAGAATCTGGAAATTTCACCGGGACCTTGGCTACTAACAGCAGGATTTACGGACAGAAACTTCTTGGTTACTACGCGAGAAGAACAAAACATTCTACGGAAGACGCTCCAAATGTTTCAGCGATATCCATCAGCAACCTAAGCCCTCAGGATGAGGGATGCTTCAAGTGCATCTTCAACCTCTTCCCATCGGGGGCTTCCACTGGAACAATCTGCCTGGAAGTCATTGGTGAGAGTTACAAGCCACATTACGGTGGGAAACTGGTGGGGAATTATGGGTTAATGTAACAAATGAATCACGGGACTAAAAGAGGAAAACCATCTATTGATGGGAGTATGGAGCCAAGATTGGTAACACTGGGTAACTTATGACATGTGATCACCATATGAGCAGTGAACTGAAAAACCGAAAGTGTCTCGGAGCTTGCGCTTACCTTCATCCAGGATAGGCCGGTGTATTTGAGTGCATTCCGATGCTCTTCAGCGCAGCAGCGACACCTGGTGGACGGCGGAGGAACTGCCTTAATGAATCCCGGCCGGACCCGAATCCACCGCAGAGAACGTGCCGCTGGATCGCGAATGGACCGGGTAAGTAAATCTGCCCCACTCTATTCGTTGGTTGGGGATGACTTACGAAGGATTGACCGGCTGAAATCTGAGATGAGACAGTATCAGTACAGGAGGTACACCTCCCTGGTAGTTGAAAGGGACTATGGGACCCTAGGGGCACCTGATCCATTTGAGATATGAGATACCTTGTGACTTTCTGTATCATAAGTCTGGTCTTGTCCGTCAGTTTTTAGGGACTTTCTTGTCTCCTGCTGGTCCGATGTATCTTAGCAGTTTTTCCTTAATGATACCTGAGGAGTTTGGTCTTTTAGAAACAAAAGTTGCAAAAAGGCTCCAAAAGTCGCAATTAGTTCTAAGCAAATTTCTATGCCTGGTCCATAGTGAAAAAGAGTAGAGAAGAATCATTTTTTTTAAGACCACCCAAGACCACTACTAAAAAGAATTATCCAGAACAACCCCATTAACAGTTCATTTATGGATTTTTATGAATCACCTCTACTAAATGGCGCTTTAATTGCATCTAAGACTCCAACTCGTACACATAGTTGTCCAGAATACTACGATAATGGGGGAGATTTATCAGAAGTATCAAGGGTAAAACTGTTCTGGTTGCCCATGGAAACCAATCAGACTTCAGCTTTCATTTTATAAACTGCTCTGATTGGTTACCAGGGGCAAATAGCACAGTTCTGCACTCAGACACTGATGATAAATCTCCCCCATCAACTCTTTGATAGGGTCTTAACATGTTATTTTTGCCGTGTTCTGAGACATGAGGAGGTCTTCGTTCTTCTAGTGACTACATATTTGGACACATGCAAGTTAAATGTAATGTTTATAAATGTTTATGTCTAGACTTAACTATATCAGAACCCAACTTGGAAGTCCTTGAGATCCCCCAAGCGGACAACTCATACCTGCTCCAGATGGTCACCTGCTCCGCTACAGGACACCCGGCCCCCAATATATCGTGGACGCTCCCAAAGAGACTGAACATCCAGACAGAAACTTACACTATTGTCAACCTGAACAAAACCAAGACTGTAATAAGTAACTTTACCCTCCTCCTCCCAAGAACCTGGGACAAGATGGTCCATGTGATCTGTGTGGTGCGTCACCCCAGCCTCAGCTCAGAGCAGCATCTATCCAGAGACATAGATGGTCCTGGTGAGTAATGGAATATCTGGTCACTTCTCAATAATTAGGACCAATGATATATTATGGCATCTTTCCGGTTCTCTCATATACAGGAGAAGAATTAAAAGTAAACCTTGACTTCAGAGGGTGCATATATATATATGGGTGCAGCACAGTACTACTACTCCTATCCTGTATATATGGACACAGCACAGTACTACTACTCCTATCCTGTATATATATGGGCACAGCACAGTACTACTACTCCTATCCTGTATATATGGGCACAGCACAGTACTACTACTCCTATCCTGTATATATGGGCACAGCACAGTACTACTACTCCTATCCTGTATATATATGGACACAGCACAGTACTACTACTCCTATCCTGTATATATGGACACAGCACAGTACTACTACTCCTATCCTGTATATATGGACACAGCACAGTACTACTACTCCTATCCTGTATATATGGGCACAGCACAGTACTACTACTCCTATCCTGTATATATATGGGCACAGCACAGTACTACTACTCCTATCCTGTATATATGGACACAGCACAGTACTACTACTCCTATCCTGTATATATGGACACAGCACAGTACTACTACTCCTATCCTGTATATATGGGCACAGCACAGTACTACTACTCCTATCCTGTATATATGGGCACAGCACAGTACTACTAATCCTATCCTGTATATATGGGCACAGCACAGTACTACTACTCCTATCCTGTATATATGGGCACAGCACAGTACTGCTACTCCTATCCTGTATATATGGGCACAGCACAGTACTACTACTCCTATCCTGTATATATGGGCACAGCACAGTACTACTACTCCTATCCTGTATATATGGGCTCAGCACATTACTACTACTCCTATCCTGTATATATGGGCACAGCACAGTACTACTACTCCTATCCTGTATATATGGGCACAGCACAGTACTACTACTCCTATCCTGTATATATGGGCACAGCACAGTACTACTACTCCTATCCTGTATATATGGGTGCAGCACAGTACTACTACTCCTATCCTGTATATATGGACACAGCACAGTACTACTACTCCTATCCTGTATATATATGGGCACAGCACTTTACTACTACTCCTATCCTGTATATATGGGCACAGCACAGTACTACTACTCCTATCCTGTATATATATGGGCACAGCACAGTACTACTACTCCTATCCTGTATATATGGGCACAGCACAGTACTACTACTCCTATCCTGTATATATGGACACAGCACAGTACTACTACTCCTATCCTGTATATATGGACACAGCACAGTACTACTACTCCTATTCTGTATATATGGGCACAGCACAGTACTACTCCTCCTATCCTGTATATATGGGAACAGCACAGTACTACTACTCCTATCCTGTATATATGGGCACAGTACAGTACTACTACTCCTATCCTGTATATATGAGCACAGCACAGTACTACTACTCCTATCCTGTATATATGAGCACAGCACAGTACTACTACTCCTATCCTGTATATATGGGCACAGCACAGTACTACTCCTCCTATCCTGTATATATGGGAACAGCACAGTACTACTACTCCTATCCTGTATATATGGGCACAGTACAGTACTACTACTCCTATCCTGTATATATGAGCACAGCACAGTACTACAACTCCTATCCTGAATATATGGGCACAGCACAGTACTACTACTCCTATCCTGTATATATGTGCACAGCACAGTACTACTACTCCTATCCTGTATATATTGGCACAGCACAGTACTACTACTACTATCCTGTATATATGGGAACAGCACAGTACTACTACTCCTATCCTGTATATATTGGCACAGCACAGTACTACTACTACTATCCTGTATATATGGGAACAGCACAGTACTACTACTCCTATATATGGGCACAGCACAGTACTACTACTACTATCCTGTATATATGGGAACAGCACAGTACTACTACTCCTATATATGGGCACAACACTGTACTACTACTCCTATCCTGTATATATGGGCACAGCACAGTACTACTACTACTATCCTGTATATATGGGAACAGCACAGTACTACTACTCCTATATATGGGCACAACACTGTACTACTACTCCTATCCTGTATATAGGGGCACAGCACAGTACTACTACTCCTATCCTGTATATATGGGCACAGCACAGTACTACTACTCCTATCCTGTATATATGGGCACAGCACATTACTACTCCTCCTATCCAGTATATATGGGCACAGCACAGTACTACTACTCCTATCCTGTATATATGGGCACAGCACATTACTACTCCTCCTATCCTGTATATATGGGCACAGCACAGTACTACTACTTCTATCCTGTATATATGGGCACAGCACAGTACTACTCCTCCTATCCTGTATATATGGGCACAGCACATTACTACTACTCCTATCCTGTATATATGGGCTCAGCACAGTACTACTACTCCTATCCTGTATATATGGGCACAGCACAGTACTACTCCTCCTATCCTGTATATATGGGCACAGCACATTACTACTACTCCTATCCTGTATATATGGGCTCAGCACAGTACTACTACTCCTATCCTGTATATATGGGCACAGCACAGTACTACTACTCCTATCCTGTATATATGGGCACAGCACATTACTACTACTCCTATCCTGTATATATGGTCACAGCACATTACTACTACTCCTCCTATCCTGTATATATGGGCACAGCACAATACTTTGTGCAAAAATGGAAAAAGGGAGACAAAAAGGGAAAAAAAGGGAAAAAAATCCGCTCACTCACAATACTGCACGGTAGATCATGACTAAGGACTCCACAATTTAGTCCGAAACGCGTAGATCGTGTATCAGTGGTCACACTAGATATGGCTGCACGCTTTTAATGTGAAGAATAAAATGCTATGATTTTAGAAGACTTGGAGTGCTGGAATATTTCCCTATCCTACAGCACAGTACTACTACTCCTATCCACTACTCTATATATAGGCACAGCACAGTACTACTACTCCTATCCTATACTCTATATATGGGCACAGCACAGTACTACTACTCCTATCCTATACTCTATATATGGGCACAGCACAGTACTACTACTCCTATCCTATACTCTATATATGGGCACAGCACAGTACTACTACTCCTATCCTATACTCTATATATGGGCACAGCACAGTACTACTACACCTATCCTATACTCTATATATGGGCACAGCACAGTACTACTACTCCTATTTAATACTCTATATATAGGCACAGCACAGTACAACTACTCCTATCCAATACTCTATATATAGGCACAGCACAGTACTACTACTCCTATCCTATACTCTATATATGGGCACAGCACAGTACTACTACACCTATCCAATACTCTATATATAGGCACAGCACAGTACTACTACTCCTATCCTATACTCTGTATATGGGCACAGCACAGTACTACTACACCTATCCAATACTCTATATATAGGCACAGCACAGTACTACTACTCCTATCCTATACTCTGTATATGGGCACAGGACAGTACTACTACTCCTATCCTATACTCTATATATGGGCACAGCACAGTACTACTACTCCTATCCTATACTCTATATATGGGCACAGCACAGTACTACTACTCCTATCCTATACTCTAAATATATGGGCACAGAACTGGTGCGAGTACGAGCTAGCCGGCATGCACCATTGCATGCGCAGTGTGCACCTATGGTGATGTCCAGGGGCAACCCCCAGAAAAACCATTACGGCCCCATTACAATTACAAAAGAAGGTACTATTTTTGGTTACTGGTGACAGGTAGAGGGAGACATTTGTAGTCATCTAATTTCAGAAAATGAGATTCTAAACGACTGATTTCTAAATAATCCATACATTTCAGTCACTTCAATCATTTCTAACATTTGTTCCACAGGAAAGGAAGATTTAAAGGAGAAGTCTCATCTTTCCCTTCTCCTTGTTGCAATTTTTTCTGCAATTATTATAATTGGCCTCGGATTTGCCTGGAGAAATCATCAGGTCAGTGTCCGACAACTTAGGTTCTTTGTTGTCCGTGTTGTTTATTATCGGGTCCTATAAAGTTTTACAGACAATATAACTCACCTTGGTGTGAATGGTGATTGTCCCAGACCAACCCTCCCAGCGATTATAAGAATGGGGTCGCATGTCCTGCGTCCTGAGAGAAGGCTGCGGCGCCGCAGGATGTTCCCTCCCGACACATGTGATACTATAAATGAGGTATAACCTTTGTATATAGTTTTCCCAGTTTTCCTCTCTGGGGGGGCTGGGGCATGGGCAAGGACAACAAACTAAATGTACTTACCTTGCTCCGGCTTCCGGTTCCTGCAGCTCAACCCCAAGGTGGTGACGCACCATTGGCCCAACAGCACAGGTATCTAGAGATGAGCGAATCTTTTCATTGGTTTGTAGACTCAGTATGAATCTGGCATTTTCCGGCACCAAATTGAATTCAAATAGTTTCTGATTTGTTACATAGTGACCGCTGTCATTTATCCCAAAGCTTCGTAGGGGGACGGACAGGGGAAAATGAAAAATGTATGGAATGAGATAAGAGCTTTACGTGAAAAGTCTGTGTTTTAGAGGACTAGTGTCAGGACCGGAGGTAGTGGATCCTCTGAACCACCGCAGACGATGACGTAAGCCGGCACCTGGGAGCAGAGTCTAAGTAGCACCCGGTTTTCACCAGAGCCCGACGCAAAGCGGGTTGGACTTGCTGCGGCTTGGTACCACCAGGTCGTTCCACAGACGCGACTTTGTCCGCGGTGGCGGCCAAGTCGTAAAGCAAAATCGAAGTCGGGGACAGGCAGGAGGTCGAGACAGGCAGCGCAGGATCAGAGTTGGGGACGTAGCGGGAGGTCAGGACAGGCAGCACAGGATCAGAGTCAGGGACGTAGCGGGAGGTCAGGACAGGCAGCACAGGATCGAGGTCACAGCGGGAAATCAGGATAATCGCACAGGGCATCAGGAAAGCTTTCTCTAAGGCTATGAGGCACAAAGATCCGGAAGGGGACACAGGAAGGGGCTAGGAATTTATCAGGGAAGGCGGCAGGACAGCGGCAAATATTGGCGTGCCACGGAGACCACTGCTGGGGCAGGGAGAGGTGAGTTCTCCTGCAGGCTGGCTCTGGTGGCATCTGAAGGCACATGCGTGGGTCGCAGGGGCACCTGTGACAACTAGGAGGGGTTATATACCAATTACCGGGACAATTGGAGCAACAGCGATTCAGATTGAAACATAAGAATTGAAGTGACTGCTACAGAGATGATGCCATTGAATTATTTCAGTTTTATCAAATTCTCCATTTTTTGTTATTGCAGTTTAAATGGAAACAGGACAAGGCGAATAATAATCCTAAAATAACCTGGAAATAACCTTGGCGGAGACTCCAATCAGAGACATTTTTAGAAAAATTGTCCAATGCAATCGTCCTAATTTATTATCAAGAGTTCAAACATTTCAAGCGGCCGTCCCTGATCTGATCCAGAGAGGGGAATCCTGGGAATGCTGGGAATTCCTACGTCCCTTATTTCATCTAAGATTGTTCTGACATGAAGAAAATAGAAAAATAGTAAAGAAAATGGTAAAATTATTGTGCGGTTTTATATGTTTAAAACTGGAAAGTTTTTCCATGGCTTTTGATTCCTGGACTTCTCTTGTGCTGCACCAGTTCTCTCGACTACGATTCCTCTAACTATCTGATAAGCTCCCTTTGTCTACAGTTACTAATGTGACCTAAAAACTTCTCAAAAATACCTCATACCCCTTAAGATCCGCTGCAGTGTTTCTTCACCTCTGAATACATTGTAACAAAATATTCTAAAACCTTTGTGGAATCTTTAGAATATTCTCCGCTGGCAACATGTTTCTCTGAAATAAAAATTGTCCTCAATGATCCTAAAATATAGGATTCATGTTTTTGAGTTCCTTAAAGGACATGCCCCACTTTTTTCTGTGTTGAACTATTTTGATGCCGTTAATGTGAGTAAACGCTATTAACCCTTTCTGGAAAGGGATTAAAAAAAAACTCAATTTTGTATTTTATTCTTACTTTTTTACACCATTCATGATAAATGAAAACTTAGCATAGGGGCAGTGCAGTGTCTGAAATACAGGCAGCCCCCGGGTAACGTACAAGATCGGTTCTGTAGGTTTGTTCTTAAATTGAATTTGTATGTAAGTTGGAACTGTACATTTTATAATTGTAGCTCCAGCCAGAATTTTTTTTGGTCTTTGTGACAATTGGATTTTAAAAATGTTGGATTGTCATTAGAACCAGGATTAATAAAAAGAAAGCTTCATTGCAGACGCCTGTGATAACTGTTATAGATGATCATTGTAGCCTAGGACTAAAGTGCAGTAAATTACCAACAGCCAGAGGTCTGTTTGTAACTAGGGTCGTCTGTAAGTTGGGTGTTCTTAAGTAGGGGAGCTCCTCTACCTAATTTACAAAGTGTTTTTATCTTACTAAGGTTAAACAATATAAACACAAATGTATTTATTTATTATGTTCTGAAAACTGTTACTTTTTTAAAGAAAGACCTGGGATCTTCTGTAGTGCCCCAGTTATCATAACCCTTCTACACCCCAAATTTATGTTGAAAGGGGAAAATAGTGTTGTCCATTTGGGTTAAATCGCTTGCCATTATCCTCTTCTTGCTTCTCAGATGCTGCGGCCAGGTCATCTTAGAGGTTCAGCTATCAGGATCTGAGTTTGCCTTTGTGGCTAAAGTTGCAGGATGGCGTCAGGTGTATATCATGAGTTATGACAGTGGTGGCGAACCTATGGCACGGGTGCCAGAGGTGGCACTCGGAGCCCTCTCTTTGGGCACCCAGGCCATTACCCCAGCACAAAGGTCTCCATTCAGGACTCAAGACCTGAATTAAGGAGGTGCGGACGGAGCTTAATTATCATTGTAGCCTCTTCTCCGGACCTATGATTCATCCTGTTAAGGGACCTTAGAGGGAAACTACAATAATAATACAAATTTCTCCTTCTTTCTCCTGTATTGGTGTCCTCAGGGCGCCAATTCGTTTGAAACCTGTTACTTTAAATTGGCATTTGGCCCGTTGTGAAAAATATGTGGCTTTTGCTTGTAGTTTCGGCACTCGGTCCCTAAAAGGTTCGCCATCACTGAGTTATGACAATGTGGTCAGCCATGTATTCTGAATTTTACGTAAATGCTAATTTTTATGTAAATTGTGTCTAAAATATGCCGGACACAAAGCTGGAGAACTAACAGGAAGGAGGCTGATATTTGGGCGCCTCCCTCTATTTACTTCTATGGGAGTTTGCGCAATTCTGAGAGAAGTGAATGGAAACATTTGTAACGAAAATTTCCACCGCAATGAGTAATGTTTAATATAATTCTGCTGTGCACTGACTGATTATTATCTCCATATGACACTATGACCGCAGTGTCTTTTATGGGTATTTAGCAGTACAGACAGTCCCCTACTTAAGAACACCCGACTTACAGACGACCCCTAGTTACAAACGGCCCTCTGGTAATTGGTAAGTTACTGTACATTAGTCCTAGGCTACAATAATCAGCTGTAACAGTTATCACAAGTGTCTGTAATGAAGCTTTAGTGTTAATCCTGGTTCTTATGACAACCCAACATTTTTAAAATCCAATTGTCACAGAGACCAAAAAAAAAATTTGTCTGGAGCTTCAATTATAAAGTAAACAGTTCCAACTTACATACAAATTCAACTAAAGAACAAACCTACAGAACCGATCTTGTACATAACCCGGGGACTGCCTGTATTTACAAATCAGCACTTTATATGTTTTACATTGTAACATTGTTATGTGATCTTTGTATTTTTGCACTTTCTGTGACTGTCTGCCTCATTTTTGATGTTTTTACTTTTGGACTTTTTAACTTATTACTTGACACTGTGAGAAATAAATATGTTCATTTATTTATTGGCTGATTTTGACTTGTGTATTTGGGTTTGTAGTTTATATGTCACATTCACTCTTTTCACTGAGTTTAGAGGAAAGAAAGATTCAAAGGGGTTGGCAACTCATTTAAATAAGATTCCCATGTGCCTTTAATGCCTTAATAATAATAATCACTGAATGTTCATAAAGTGATTCAGCTGCCCTGGCACTTACTTTAATGCTGTCTGCAGACTCTCCGTGATTCTTTGTTTACATGTTTGAGCACTTATGAATAAAAGAAGCTGTAACAGGAGATTTTGACACACCCAGCTCCCCTCACCCCTCTTTCTGCCTCTGTTAGTGAAGATGGACACTGAAAAGAGAGACACAGTGGGAGACACAGTGGGAGACACAGTGGGAGACGCCATGAGATCAGACTGGAGCAGCAAGAAAAGGACGTTGTGTATATATGCAGAGGGCATTATGGTGAGAACAGGGAAAGGCTGAAACTCTCAAACGAGGCAAATAGATGGGTACATATACTTGCAGAGACATATCTTATGCTTACAGATATGTTGAAATGTGGCCAACCCCTTTAACATCTTTAGTAGTTTTTCTCATCTGTCACATTTTTATCCTATCAGCCTCATATAAAGCTTCTCTGGTGTTAAACTTCCTTGCCAGAGATTATTGTTTTGTGGGTGATTCACATCTGCATGTTGTCTGGATGGTTTCACAGTTACAGCAGGGCTGAATCTAGACTAAGTGGTTCTCTACCACAATAATAATAATAATAATAATAATAATAATAATAATAATAATCTTTATTTATATAGCGCCATCAAATTCCGTAGCGCTTTACAAATCATAGGGGACATATACAACTATATTACATTACAAAGAACAAACAGTCATATGGAACAATAGGAGTGAGGGCCCTGATCACAAGAGCTTACAGACTATGAGGATGAGGGGGTGACACAAGAGCTTACAGTCTATGAGGATGAGGGGGTGACACAAGAGCTTACAGACTATGAGGATGGGGGGGTGACACAAGCGCTTACAGTCTATGAGGATGAGGGGGTGACACAAGCGCTTACAGTCTATGAGGATGAGGGGGTGACACAAGAGGTTGTATAATGGTCCAGCCATTCTTTATAAGGGAACAATATAAAATAATTTAATAAATAATTTACTAAACAACGATGTTGCTGCTTGAACCAGCCATCAGCCGCCATCTTATTTACAGGGTCCTAGGTGAAAAAGACTGCAGAGAAGCCGGGAGCTTGGTATATATCAGTTGTTTGCCAGATAACAGATGGGAGATAGGATGGATTAGTAAAGGGAGAGTTGACATTTCATGCAGTTAGCGAGAGTGATAGGCTTGCCTAAAGAGATGGGTTTTAAGAGCACGTTTGAAGCTTTGGAGGGTGGGTATTAGTCTGAGAGTGCGGGGAAGGGCATTCCAGAGAATTGGTGCAACTCGGGAGAAGTCCTGGATACGTGCATGGGAGGTTCGAATTAAGGTAGAGATTAATCTATTGTCACTGACAGATCGAAGAGCACGGGAAGGGCGATAGACTGAGATGAGAGAAGAGAGATAGGGAGGTGCAGCATTATTCAGAGCTTTATGGATGAGGGTTATTATTTTAAAGTGAATACGGAAGGAGACAGGTAGCCAGTGCAGTGATTGGCACAAACTGGAGGCATCCGTGTAGCGTTTGGCCTGAAAGACGAGCCTGGCTGCTGCATTAAGAATAGATTGAAGAGGAGAGAGTTTAGAGAGTGGAAGACCGATTAGTAGGGAGTTACAGTAGTCTAGTCGAGAGTGAATAAGTGCAACAATTAGCATTTTAGAAGTTTCAAATGTCAGAAACGACCGGATTCTGGAGATGTTTCTGAGATGCATGCGGCAAGAGCGAGCAAGAGATTGAATATATGGTAAAAAGGAGAGGTCAGAGTCCAGCACAACCCCAAGACAGCGGGCCTGCTGCCTCGGTGCTATAGTGATCCCACAGACTGAGATGGAGAGGTCAGGGGTGGTTTGGTTAGTAGATGGTGGAAAGACAAGAAGTTCAGTCTTAGAAAGATTAAGTTTCAAGTAGAGAGAGGACATGATGTTAGAGACAGCAGAGAGACAATCACTAGTGTTCTGGATTAAGGCAGGGGTGATGTCACGTGCAGAAGTATATAGCTGGGTGTCATCAGCATAAAGATGATACTGGAAACCAAATCTGCTGATGGTTTGTCCAATGGGGGCAGTATAGAGGGAGAAGAGAAGAGGACCTAGGACTGATCCCTGAGGAACCCCGACACTGAGAGGAAGATGAGAAGAGAAAGATCCAGAAAAGGAGACTCTGAATGTGCGGTCAGAGAGATGGGAAGAAAACCACGAGAGTGCAGTGTCCTTTAGGCCAATGGAATGAAGCATCCTGAGGAGGAGCTGGTGGTCCACAGTATCGAACGCTGCCGATAGATCCAGGAGAATAAGGAGAGAATAGTCACCTTTGGATTTTGCAGTGAGGAGATCATTGGAGACTTTAGAAAGAGCAGTTTCAGTGGAATACATAGAGCGGAAACCAGATTGCTGGGGGTCAAGGAGGGAGTTAGCTGAGAGATAGCGGGTCAGTCGAGAATAGACCAAGCGTTCCAGGAGTTTGGAGATGAAAGGGAGGTTAGAAACTGGTCGGTAGTTAGTAGCATTGGATGGGTCCAGTGAAGGTTTCTTTAGTAAAGGGGTAACAATAGCATGCTTGAAAGAAGAGGGGACGACACCAGAAGAGAGAGAGAGATTGAAAATTTTAGTTAGGTGAGAAGTGACTGCTGGGGAGAGACTGTACCAGATGTGAGGGGATGGGGTCACTGATGCAGGTAGTGGGGCGAGCAGAGGAAAGGAGCCTAGACACTTCTTCCTCTGTGACTGGCTCAAAGGAAGAGAGTGAACAAGATAAGGTACCGGAGGGAAGGGGATTGGAGGGGTGAGTGGATGGAGCAATTATTTCCTGGCGGATACAATCAATTTTATCCTTAAAGTAGGTGCCAGATCTTCAGCCCCAAGGTCTGTGACAGGTGGCTGCACCTTTGGTGTTAGTAAGGAGTGAAGGGTATCAAAGAGCCTTTTGGGGTTGTTAGAGAGAGAGGATATGAGATTAGTAAAATAGACCTGTTTAGCGAGGTGAAGGGCAGAGTTATAAGTTTTTAGCATAAATTTGAAGTGTAGAAAGTCTGCAAATGTGCGCGATTTTCTCCACAGACGTTCAGCAATCCTGGAGCATAAAAGTATCAGTCAGGAAATGAAAGACAGTGATGGTGCGGCACATAGTATTAGGGATGTTCCTAAGGTTAGAAGGTTACACCTACCTAGGATGCATTTTTCTTAAAGCTTCAGACCGGAAAACTTCAACAGGAATCTCTACAGACTAAACCTGAAGCATCAAGTGACATCATTAAAAACACACAGGGTAAAAGATCCGCAGAAAAAACCCAAATGAAAATGGCTGACACCCCACATATAAAAGCACATCAGCACCAAATATTACCAGTGCGCTGTAATTCAGCCAAACACAATCTACAGAATTGGTTCACTGATATTCTATGAATTACACTGCACGTGCTCAGCGCTGTCTCACCTGCTCTACAAGGTAAGTCAGTGACTGATGAGACACAGGCAAAAGTGGCATCTGCTAACACACAGGCCACGTCTGTGCTTCACCAGGTCCAGAATTTCATGTTGATGTTTCTTGGACTTGACTTAATCGTTTTCACAATTTGGCTTCTGTTTTCCACACTGCGCACCTAAAAATACCACAGTGTAGTGTTCGCTTAATAACAGCTACGTCTGTGAAGGGATTTTTATATATCAGTATTGCAGGGTATTATCATGAACAAGCAATCAGATGATCAGCCCGTGAGCCCTCTCCATGTATCCGCACCCTACTCGCGCCGTACTATAAGCCCCCCTCACCCTCATGGATTCCTTATTTACAGCCTTATGTGTCCCCCCCATCAGCTCTGGACCCCTGGCACTTACCCAGGTATGCCCACTGCTTGTGCCAGCCCTGCCTCCAATACTCAAGCGTCCGCTTCTGCATCGAGGTCTGTGGCAGTGCACCGGGTGGAAGCAGGTTCTCCTCTTCCCTTTCGGGGATCAGTCATGGTCTATGACACATTCCAGAGATTTGGCAGAGTGGGTTCTCTGGTCTCTGACCCTATTATTTTTCTTTTCTGACAGTCTCATTACAGTAATGTGTTGAGGGAATGTAGAAGCCCCCTCCCTGACTGGCGGTATTTATCCATTCTTATATATTGCAGTGATCACTGATGCTCTTGTTTAGTAGCTTACACATTGGGGCAGATTTACTTACCCGGTCCGTTCGCGATCCAGCGGTGCGTTCTCTGCGGTGGACTCGGGTCCTGCCGGGATTCACTAAGGCAGTTCCTCCGATGTCCACCAGGTGGCGCTGCTGCACTGAAGAGCATCGGAACGCACTCAAATACCCTGGCTTATCCTGGATGAAGGTAAGTGCAAGCTCTGCGACACTTTCGGTTTTTTAAATGCGGCGGTTTTTCTGAATCCGTCGGGTTTTCGTTCGGCCACGCCCCTCTATTTCCGCCGCGTGCATGCCGGTGCCGATGCGCCAAAATCCGATCGCGTGCGCCAAAAACCCGGGGAAATCGTCGCAAATCGGAAATATTCGGGTAACACGTTGGGAAACCGCGAATCGGGCCCTTAGTAAATGACCCCCATTGTTTAGCGCTGGATTGCTTATTGTCAAGACCATTGTTAGTGTTTGGAGTGATATGTCCTTTTGTGTATTTGTGTGTTTTTGTGTATTTGCATTGATCCTTCTTATTCAGCCACACCAGTCGCAGTTTAGAGATGAGGTGTTCATAAGTTATTGTATTACCACATTATATTGTATCATTGAACTATTATATACACTTTTCAGTGTTTTGAATTGGTTTTATAAGGTTTGGTTTGTCATCTGTACATTAAAATAAAGATGTCATTTTTTACACTACATCCACTTTCTGGATTGGGACGTTTATACATCATACTGTTTTTTTGGTTCTATATCCTCCACTCCTCATCAGCACAATCGAGGATGACATCGCCGGCAGTGATCGCCACCTGGCGCTTATTTGCTTTTCACATCATACAGTGTATATAGAACTTCATCATTGTGTAGTCACATGTAGCAGGACACATGACAGCTCCTCCGCTCAAGGCATCTCTGAAGGGTCCAAGAGGGAGCAAAGGTAAGAGGAACCCCGGGACCTGGATCACTGCAGCATTAGTAACATGTGATTGCATTGTCTGATATAACAGAAGGAAGAGAAATACAGCAGTATCAGTCATTGATGGATTATAACACAGGTGCTTTGGGTGGTAGCTCGGGGCCCAAGCCTTGTAGGGGGCCCAACCGTGACAATAAGAGAGCAGGACATTTCTGCATTTCTGCCTTTGCCGTCACTTGGATGAATTCTTGTTTATCTTGGCACTTGGTAGCGAATCCTTGTTCCATTTTCTTTTTGGATTTCACCCCCTAAAGGGGTTTTCCAGGACTGAAATATTTATGATTTATCTTAGCAATAGATTTATCATATTAGAAGGTGGGGAAAGAACTTGTATTCAGAATATGACATTTTTTTTTACATTTCTTTTTGCATTTGAAGTCCCCTCAATGGTGTTTCCACTGTGGGATCTCGGGATGGGAATGACTGTAGTTTCAGTCATCGCTGTGGTGTCCATGTATACTGAGAGTGCGCTCACGTGTTACTGATGTGTGCCCGGGCGTTACCCGGTGATAACAGCTGCTGCCATATCTCTAGCCG
This sequence comes from Engystomops pustulosus, assembly GCF_040894005.1. Lineage (NCBI taxonomy): Eukaryota > Metazoa > Chordata > Amphibia > Anura > Leptodactylidae > Engystomops > Engystomops pustulosus. The sequence continues at coordinate 252,330,927 of NC_092412.1, read as the reverse complement.
AACACGTCACTTTATCTTCTCTACAGGAAATGTGTCTTAGCTTTAGGTCCCCCCCCAAAAAACTGTCATGTGACACTTCTATATGATAAATGGTGAATTGTACCGATACAACTGTAGGTTGATGACAAAGTCAGGAAAGGACACTGTGGGAGTCATTTAATAAGGGCCCAATTCGCAATTTTTCCATCGGGGTTCCCGAATATTACCGATTTGCACCAAATTGCCCCGGGTTCTTGGCGCACGCGATTGGATTGTGGCGCATCGGCGCCGGCATGCATGCTACAGAAAACGGGGGGCGTTGCCGTCAGAAAACGCGACAGAATCGGAAAAAAAGCTGAATTTTTTTAAAAATGTGTCGCATGACACGCGCTTACCGGCACCCAGGATAGGATGGTGAACTCCGGCGGACCTCGGCACAGCAGCAACATCTGGTGGACATCGGGCGCACAGACCTTAGTGATTCGCCGAAGACCCAAATCCTCAACGGAGAACGTGTCGCTGGATCGCGACAGGATTGGGAAAGTAAATGTGCCCCTATATCTACATCTCACTTTCCCAACTTTGGGGGTTATTTGTTATGGCCCTTTAAACGGAAAACTGATGGATTTTTTTCCCTTGCTGCGCCTCTTGTGTTTTATTTATGAAGTGACAGCGCTACAATTGTGGTGTTTTTCCAACACTCTCCACTTACTTTTTTGGGGTGCAAAATTGTGGCATCACTTGTGAATCCAACACTTTTCCGGTGCTTCTATTTTTCCCACTTGCTATATCCTGGGGGGGAGGGGGGGGGCAGACAGGCTATGTATTGCAGGGGCTGGCTGTATACTACTGGGGGCAGGCTGTATACTACAGGGGCTGGCAGGCTATATGCTACAGGGGGCTGGCAGGCTATATACTACAGGGGGCTGGCTGGCTATATACTACATGGTCTGGCTGTATACTACATGGGGCTGGCAGGCTATATCCTGGGGGGGCAGGCAAGCTATATACTACAGGGGCTGGATGGCTATATACTACAGGGGCTGGCAGGCTATATACTACAGGGGGCTGGCAGGCTATATACAAAAGGGGGCTGGCTGGCTATATACTACAGGGGACTGGCAGGCTATATACTACATGGGCTGGCTGTATACTACATGGGGCTGGCAGGCTATATCCTGGGGGGGCAGGCAAGCTATATACTACAGGGGGCAGGCAGGCTGTATACTACAGGGGCTGGCAGGCTATATACTACAGGGGGCTGGCAGGCTATATACTGGGGGGGCTTGCAGGCTATATACTACAGGGGGCTGGCAGGCTATATACTACAGGGGGCTTGCAGGCTATATACTACAGGGGCTGGCTGTATACTACAAGGGGCTGGCAGGCTATATCCTGGGGGGGCAGGCAGGCTATATACTACAGGGGCTGGATGGCTATATACTACAGGGGCTGGCAGGCTATATACTACAGGGGGCTGGCAGGCTATATACTACAGGGGGCTGGCAGGCTATATACTGGGGGGGGGCTTGCAGGCTATATACTACAGGGGGCAGGCAGGCTATATACTACAGGGGCTGGATGGCTATATGCTGGGAGGCAGTTACCAATGCATTTCCCACCCTCGGCTTTTACTCGGGTATATACAGGTAAATTTCATACCCGATTTCTCCCGAGTATAAAAATCTATGAATCTATAAATTCTATAGCTTATTCATTAAAATTAATTAACAGTTTCAAGCCTGCCAATTTCTATAGCTTGCCAGCCCCTTGTAGTATACAGCCTGCCAGCCCCCTGTAATATATATAGCCTGCCAGCCCCTGTAGTGTATAGCCTGCCTGCCCCTGTAGTGTATAGCCTGCCAGCCCCTGTAGTGTATAGCTTGCCAGCCCCTTGTAGTATACAGCCTGCCAGCCCCCTGTAATATATATAGCCTGCCAGCCCCTGTAGTATATAGCCTGCCTGTCCCTGTAGTATACAGCCTGCCTGTCCCTGTAGTATACAGCCTGCCAGCCCCTGTAGTATATAGCCTGCCTGTCCCTGTAGTATATAGCCTGCCAGCCCCTGTAGTATATAGCCTGCCTGCCCCTGTAGTATATGGTCTACCAGCCCCCTGTAGTATATGGCCTACCAGCCCCCTGTAGTATATAGCCAGTCTGCCCCTGTAGTATATAGCCAGCTCCCTGTAGTGTATAGCCTGCCAGCCCCTGTAGTATATGGTCTACCAGCCCCCTGTAATATATGGCCTACCAGCCCCCTGTAGTATATAGCCAATCTGCCCCCTGTAGGATATAGCCTGCCAGACCCCTGTACTATATAAGAAAAGTTACTGATCCAACTCACCTCCAGCCTTGTGTTGCATGGAAACGACACGGACTCCACCTCGTTTTTCAAGGTTAAACCAGCGTGAAAAAACTTCCAATGATCCAGCCAGGTTCCAATAAAACGTCAGACTTTATTGTGTCAAAATTCTACATCCACAGTGTGATACCATAAATCCTCTTCAACCCAACGGTCAAGCCGTTCTTAATCATGGTATGTCTGAACTGCAGTCGTGCACACGACTTTATGCTCTCAAAAATTAGTCCTCCTGTGAGTGGGTGCGACAGAGCCATATACAACCCATTGGGGCACATTTACTTACCCGGTCCTGTCACGATCCCGCGACGCATTGTCCGACGCTGATTCAGGTCCAGCGGGGATTCACTAAGGTCCGTGCGCCGATATCCACTAGGTGTTGCTGCTGCGCCGAGGTCCGCTGGAGTTCACCATCCTCTTCCTGGTGCAGGTAAGCGCGTGTCAAGCAACACTTTTTTTAAAAAAATACCGCAGTTTTTCTAAATCCGTAGGGTTTTCCGCTGGCCACACCCCGATTTCCATCCCATGCAACCCGACGCGATTGTGCCAAAATCCAATTGCGCGCGCCGAAAATCCAGGCGGAATTCGGCGCAAATCGGAAATCGCCGGGATACCCGACGGAATTGTGCGATTCGGGCCCTTAGTAAATGACCCCCACTGAGTACACATATACTGTTCAGATCTCATATACTTCAAAAATTTCTACATGTCCTTTTGCAATAATTTTAAAACAAACATCTTTATTATGAAACACAGTAAAACTCGATTTGATATCATTTCCCGTTATCAGAATCATGCTTCCCATCCCCAGGGCAATGGGGGAGCCACGTATGTCAACCACGTGATAAGTCATGTGATTCAGTCACCTCATCACTATGTCAACCCTGGCAAAAATCACAATGCCTTTGAGATCCTCCCGCAGTGCCAGAGAAACTGCAAACCGCAATCAGAAACCTTCATATCAACGGATGGGCGCAGCTGGGTGAGTCAATAAAAACTTTGGATTATAAAATATGGCGTGCGTCTACGCTGCCTTGATTTTCTGGGAGCATAATTGGAGGATAATGAGATCGTAAAGATACATATCTGAAAAAAGAGATAAATAATCAGATATGCATCAGGTTCATTTTCATAAGATAAAATAATACATATTACAAATAGAAAAGACAAAAGAAATAGAAAGGTTAAAAGCAAAATAACGAACAGGGCAATTCCATGTATTTTGTCAAAGATTTTTCTGAGAAGATAATAAACTACGTATGAACACTTAAAGGCATAGATCTGCGTCTTATAGTTTTGTTTTGAAACTTTTAAAGGAGAGGTTGGCAACTTTCCAACTAAGTTGATTATGTGCCTGGATATAAAGCCACTAATATGTCCACATCAGAGCTCATAGTTATTGCGCTGTATCTATAGTGATACATAAATTCCTTCTGGGTGACGAGCGTCTAAGTTAAGAATCCAGTAGCCTCTGGATTGTATATATATTCTAAAGAATATTGTAACCCCTGCAGTCTCCGGCAGTAATCCTGTATGTATCCAGTTCCGCTTTCAGCTGAGAAGTGGGGACAATTGTATCTCGTCTAGACAGCTCTGTGTGACATTCTGCAGACTGATACATTGTAACAAAGCAGCAGAGAGATCTGTGCAGCTGCTGCTCATGTGTTTAGATGAAAAAACATTGTCCAGACTGGATACAATTGTAACAAACCATCAGCTCGGAGCAGGTTGAGCTCTTAAATCACATTTATCACTGAGTAGCCATGAAGAGTTAAGTGAAAGTGAAAGTACATTGTAGAGTTTCCCGCCAGGATCATGCAGCAGCAGCAGCAGCAGCGGAGGCCGGGACACATGTCTGCACTTACTGTCACTATTCTAGTGTCTGTGATCTCCTGTGTGACCCCAGGTAAGTGCACGTCACTCCTATATTAGGATCTTTACTGTATTGTGCATAGAAGGAACCTCCAGTAATTCTCCTGCCCGTCCTGGCTGCAGGGGAAGATAAATGTATCAGTATGTGCGAGTCATTCATTGTCCCTCAGTGTTCTCACTAGTGATGTGTCGTTATCGAACGAGCCGGCACAAAGAGCCGGCTCATTCACGTGAACGAAGGGAAACGATGGTTTAATAAACTCCGCCCCTAAACGGCTCGCCATGTACCCTTTAACCCGATAAAATCGGATTTTATCGGGTTATAAGTGGTGTGGAGTGGGGGACTGACTGGCCTGAGGCTCCCTGTTATATATGTAATAGGGAGCCATTCAGTAGCCAGAAGAGCCGGCTCTTCTAAGTGAGCGGAGGCTAATAATCCAACTCACCAAGAAGAGCCAGAATTCCCATCACTACTCGCCACCCACCTGACCACTGACCTAGTACTGAGATAATCCCAAATTGTTGGTCCACAGCCAACCAATCCACCGCCTCGTGTGCCTGCAGGAAGGAGCGGGTGCAGCCTGTTATAAGCTGCTGTTTTGGTCTCTGTGCCATTAAAGAAACTGGGAATTTTGAAAAGATTCATCAAGAGTGATGGGTGTCCTGCTGCTATCACAAGGGGCCCCCTGGGGAATCTATTACCAGAGGGGGAACTATTGTCAGGGGGATCCATTCTCTTCTTCCATCTCCCCACTGGCCAAGACGGGTGTGGACGAGACCTGTTCCTGTGAACCGAGCCACAGTGTCACATCCTGGCACTAAGCCTCAGCTACATCCAGCTGTCCCCACACTGCAGTCAGACCCCACTGGGGTAACTTTGCACATTCAACCAGGAATTCAGCAATGATTTCACATTGAAAAGCAGATGTGAGCGATAGAGGATGACAATAGACAAAGTAAATAAGAAAGCCTACACTATACATTTCAATGTGTCGATAGGTTTAAAGCCATCAAACCCATAATCCCTGATGCTGACTCCACTCCCTTTAGGATCAGATCCCCCAGTAAACTGCACAGTGACCAGAGCCGGAGGCCGCGCTGATCTGACGTGTAGGATCTCGTCTCTCCTGGACGTTGTACAAGTCACCTGGCAGAGGAGGACAGGAGACTCCTACCAGACCTTGGTAACACGCAGTAGAAGGTTCGGGGTCAAGATTTCCAAATCCTATGAAAACCGCATCTCCGCTCCACAAACCAAAGACCTCGGGACATCGACCATCGCTCTATCAGAACTAGAAAATGAAGATGACGCTTGTTTTATGGTTATTTTTAACATATATCCTAATGGAGCCCTGAAAGGAGACGTGTGTCTACCAAAACCTCGTGAGTATAACACAAAGTATAAAAGTATAAGATCGCACAAGGAAAGAGAATCCTACATCACTGATACTTATCACATGAATACCAGAATCACCATCACCATAGACAGGGGGCCTCATCTACACCTAGAGGAGAGGAGGTTCTACCATCACCATAGACAGGGGACATCCTCTACACCTAGAGGAGAGGTGGTTCTACCATCACCATAGACAGGGAGCATCCTCTACACCTAGAGGAGAGGAGGTTCTACCATCACCATAGACAGGGGGCATCCTCTACACCTAGAGGAGAGGAGGTTCTACCATCACCATAGACAGGGGGCATCCTCTACACCTAGAGGAGAGGAGGTTCTACCATCACCATAGACAGGGGGCATACCCTACACCTAGAGGAGAGGTGGTTCTACCATCACCATAGACAGGGGGCATCCTCTACACCTAGATGAGAGGAGGCTCTACAATGAACATAGATAGGGGGCATCCTATACACCTAGAGGAGAGGAGGTTCTACCATCACCATAGACAGGGGGCATCCTCTACACCTAGAGGAGAGGAGGTACTACCATCACCATAGACAGGGGGCATCCTCTACACCTAGAGGAGAGGAGGTTCTACCATCACCATAGACAGGGGGCATCCTCTACACCTAGAGGAGAGGAGGTTCTACCATCTCCATAGACAGGGGGCATCCTCTACACCTAGAGGAGAGGAGGTTCTATCATCACCATAGACAGGGGACATCCTCTACACCTAGAGGAGAGGTGGTTCTACCATTACCATAGACAGGGGGATCCTCTACACCTAGAGGAGAGGAGGATCTACCATCACCATAGACAGGGGCATCCTCTACACCTAGAGGGGAGGAGGTTCTACCATCACTATAGACAGGGGGCATCCCCTACACCTAGAGGAGAGGCGGATCTATAATCACCATAGACAGGGGGCATCCTCTACACCTAGAGGAGAGGAGGTTCTACCATCACCATAGACAGGGGGCATCCTCTACACCTAGAGGAGAGGCAGTTTTACCATCACAATAGACAGGAGGCATCGTCTACACCTAGAAGAGAGGAGGTTCTACCATCACCATAGACAGGGGGCATCGTCTACACCTAGAGGAGACGAGGTTCTACCATCACCACAGACAGGGGGCATCCTCTACACCTAGAGGAGAGGAGGTTCTACCATCACCATAGACAGAGGGCATCCTCTACACCTAGTGGAGAGGAGGCTCTACCATCACCATAGATAGGGGCATCCTCTACACCTAGAGGAGAGGAGGTTCTACCATCATCATAGACAGAGGGCATCCTCTACACCTAGAGAAGAGGAGGTTCTACCATCACCATAGACAGGGGGCATCCTCTACACCTAGAGGAGAGGTGGTTCTACCATCACCATAGACAGGGGGCATCCTCTACACCTAGAGAAGAGGAGGTTCTACCATCACCATAGACAGGGGGCATCCTCTACACCTAGAGGAGAGGAGGTTCTACCATCACCATAGACAGGGGGCATCCTCTACACCTAGAGGAGAGGAGGTTCTACCATCTCCATAGACAGGGGGCATCCACTACACCTAGAGGAGGTTCTACCATCACCATAGACAGGGGGCATCCTCTACACCTAGAGGAGAGGCGATTCTACCATCACCATAGACAGGGGACATCCTCTACACCTAGAGGAGAGGAGGTTCTACCATCACCATAGACAGGGGTATCCTCTACACCTAGAGGAGAGGAGGTTCTACCATTACCATAGACAGGGGGCATCCTCTACACCTAGAGAGGAGGTTCTACCATCACCATAGACAGGGGGCATCCTCTACGCCTAGAGGAGAGGAGGATCTACCATCACCATAGACAGGGGCATCCTCTACACCTAGAGGAGAGGAGATTCTACCATCACCATAGACAGGGGACATCCTCTACACCTAGAGGAGAGGAGGTTCTACCATCACCATAGACAGGGGACATCCTCTACACCTAGAGGAGAGGAGGTTCTACCATCACCATAGACAGGGGGCATCCTCTACACCTAGAGGAGAGGTGGTTCTACCATCACCATAGACAGGGGGCATCCTCTACACCTAGAGAAGAGGAGGTTCTACCATCACCATAGACAGGGGGCATCCTCTACACCTAGAGGAGAGGAGGTTCTACCATCACCATAGACAGGGGGCATCCTCTACACCTAGAGGAGAGGAGGTTCTACCATCACCATAGACAGGGGGCATCCTCTACACCTAGAGGAGAGGAGGTTCTACCATCACCATAGACAGAGGGCATCCTCTACACCTAGAGGTGAGGAGGTTATACCATCACCATAGACAGGGGACATCCTCTACACCTAGAGGAGAGGAGGTTCTACCATCACCATAGACAGGGGGCATCCTCTACACCTAGAGGAGAGGAGGTTCTACCATCACCATAGACAGAGGGCATCCTCTACACCTAGAGGTGAGGAGGTTATACCATCACCATAGACAGGGGGCATCCTCTACAGCTAGAGGGGAGGAGGTTATACCATCACCATAGACACGGGGCATCCTCTATGCCTAGAGCAGAGGTGGTTCTACCATCACCATAGACAGGGGGCATCCTCTACACCTAGAGGAGAGGAGGTTATACCATCACCATAGACAGGGGGCCTCATCTACACCTAGAGGAGAGGAGGTTCTACCATCACCATAGACAGGGGGCATCCTCTACACCTAGAGGAGAGGAGGTTCTACCATCATCATAGACAGGGGGCATCTTCTACACCTAGAGGAGAGGAGGTTCTACCAGGTTCTACCGACAGCCACACCCTCGATTTGTGTCGCATGCAAGCTGGCGCCGATGCGCCGCAATCCGATCGTGTGCGCCAAAAACCCGGGGCAATTTAGGGCAAATCGGAAAAAATTGTGAAACCAGGTGGTAATGAGTATGACGGACCCTTAGTAAATATGCCCCAAAGTGTCTTGCAGGCAGCATGTTATAGAGCAGAAGGAGCTGTGCAGATTGTACATAGTGCCTTGCAGGTGATGTGTTATGCAGGAGCGGGATTGTATTGTAATTCATCTTGTTTTATTCTATCATTTAGTTGGAGTCAGAGAAGTCGTCTGTAAGAGTCCATCAGACCTCAGGATCATCGTAGACCCTCCGGAGATAAAAACACAACAATCGGAATTAGATGGAGTCTTCATTCAGAAAGTCCGATGGCTCAATGATCCCTTATCCCCGATGTGCAGCTTCCAGCTACAAGAGAAAGCCAAGAGCAAAAGAAGTGTCTCAGGTGAGAGGCGCCAGACCCAAAGTACATAACTGTCCAGGTGGAGAGAACAGATCCTTTACCTTATCGGAGCTGATGAATCATTGCATCATATGACTGGGGGGACAGGAATAATGCTGGTGTACAGAAGAGATCCTGCCCCTTAGTCACAGCAGGGAGGTCCAGCCAAGTGGTGCCTGTACCCCTATGGTATACTGTGGTGACTGAGGGGCAGGAGCTCTGAAGTAAAGCTAAAACTAGAACCCTCCAATGATGCTGTACCAAAATGTAATGCATTAGGCCACACATAAACTTTTACTGTGTTTTTTTGGTTTTCTGAAGAATTTTCCATAGAGTGTGAAGCATCCGGAGCCCATAAACCTACAATAACCTGGACTGATGAAGGACGTCCCATAAGTAGAGAAGAGAAGGAGAACATCACAGGAGACGTCATCACCGTCACCAGCACCCGGCGCCATGCGAGGTCCACATTACCCAAAGACAAGAATATAACGTGTCATATATCCTACAACCAAAGTACTGGAGGTATGGAAACTAGGACTGGATACAATAGGAAGAAACTATTACTATAGCAACGAAGCAGATACATCATGTCCAAACTATAATCCCACAGAATTAATCCAGAAGGAACCAAAACACCCGTAAGCTTAGTGTCAGTTGAGTAAATAGGTCACCCCGGCCCTTCCTGACCCTGTTCCATGTATCATCCATAACATGTGATATTATTACACTACAGACATCCCGGCCCTTCCTGACCCTGTTCCATGTATCATCCATAACATGTGATAATATTACACTGCAGACATCCCCACCCCTCCTGATCCTGTACCATGTATCATCCATAACATGTGATATTATTACACTGCAGACATCCTGGCCCCTCCTGACCCTGTACCATGTGTCATCCATAACATGTGATTTTATTACACTGCAGACATCCTGGCCCCTCCTGACCCTGTACCATGTATCATCCATAACATGTGATTTTATTACACTGCAGAAATCCTGGCCCCTCCTGACCCTGTACCATGTATCAGCCATAACATGTGATATTATTACACTGCACACATCCCTGCCCCTCCTGACCCTGTACCATGTATCATCCATTACATGTAATATTATTACACTGCAGACATCCTGGCCCCTCCTGACCCTGTACCATGTGTCATCCATAACATGTGATATTATTACACTGCAGACATCCTGGCCCCTCCTGACCCTGTACCATGTATCATCCATAACATGTGATATTATTACACTGCAGACATCCTGGCCCCTCCTGACCCTGTACCATGTATCATCCATAACATGTGATATTATTACACTGCAGACATCCCAGCCCCTCCTGACCCTGTACCACGTATCATCCATAACATATGATATTATTACACTGCAGACATTCCGGCCTCTCCTGACCCTGTACCATGTATCATCCATATCATGTCATATTATTACACTGCAGACATCCTGGCCCCTCCTGACCCTGTACCATGTATCATCCATAACATGTGATATTATTACACTGCAGACATCCCGGCCCCTCCTGACCCTGTACCATGTATCATCCATAACATGTGATATTATTACACTGCAGACATCCCGGCCCCTCCTGACCCTGTACCATGTATCATCCATAACATGTGATATTATTACACTGCAGACATCCCGGCCCCTCCTGACCCTGTACCATGTATCATCCACAACATGTGATATTATTACACTGCAGACATCCCGGCCCCTCCTGACCCTGTACCATGTATCATCCATAACATGTGATATTATTACACTACAGACATCCCGGCCCCTCCCCTGACCCTGTACCATGTATCATCCATAACATGTGATAATATTACACTGCAGACATCCCGGCCCCTCCTGACCCTGTACCATGTATCATCCATATCATGTGATATTATTACACTGCAGACATCCCGACCCCTCCTGACCCTGTACCATGTATCATCCATAACATGTGATATTATTACACTGCAGACATCCTGACCCCTCCTGACCCTGTACCATGTATCATCCATTACATGTGAGATTATTACACTGCAGACATCCCGACCCCTCCTGACCCTGTACCATGTATCATCCATAACATGTAATATTATTACACTGCAGACATCCTAGCCCCTCCTGACCTTGAACCATGTACCATTTATAACATGTGATATTATTACACTGAAGACATCCTGACCCCTCCTGACCCTGTACCATGTATCATCCATAACATGTGATATTATTACACTGCAGACATCCTGACCCCTCCTGACCCTGTACCATGTATCATCCATTACATGTGAGATTATTACACTGCAGACATCCCGACCCCTCCTGACCCTGTAACATGTATCATCCATAACATGTGATAATATTACACTGCAGACATCCCGGCCCCTCCTGACCCTGTACCACGTATCATCCATAACATGTGATATTATTACACTGCAGACATCCCAGCCCCTCCTGACCCAGTACCGTGTATCATCCATAACATGTGATATTATTACACTACAGACATCCCGGCCCCTCCTGACCCTGTACCATGCATCATCCATAACGTGATATTATTACACTGCAGACATCCCGGCCCCTCCTGACCCTGTACCATGTATCATCCATATCATGTGATATTATTACACTGCAGACATCCCGACCCCTCCTGACCCTGTACCATGTATCATCCATAACATGTAATATTATTACACTGCAGACATCCCAGCCCCTCCTGACCTTGAACCATGTACCATTTATAACATGTGATATTATTACACTGCAGACATCCTGACCCCTCCTGACCCTGTACCATGTATCATCCATAACATGTGATATTATTACACTGCAGACATCCTGACCCCTCCTGACCCTGTAACATGTATCATACATAACATGTGATAATATTACACTGCAGACATCCCGGCCCCTCCTGACCCTGTACCATGTATCATCCATAACATGTGATATTATTACACTGCAGACATCCCCGCCCCTTCTGACCCTGTACCATGTATCATCCATATCATGTGATATTATTACACTGCAGACATCCCGGCCCCTCCTGACCCTGTGCCATGTATCATCCATAACATGGGATATTATTACACTGCAGACATCCCGACCCCTCCTGACCCTGTATCATTTATCATCCATAACATGTGATATTATTACACTGCAGACATCCCGGCCCCACCTGACCCTGTACCATGTATCATCCATAACATGTGATATTATTACACTGCAGACATCCCATCCCCTCCTGACCGTGTACCATGTATCATCCATAACATGTGATATTATTACACTGCAGACATCCCAGCCCCTCCTGACCCTGTACCATGTATCCTCCATAACATGTGATATTATTACACTGTAGACATCCCAGCCCCTCCTGACCCTGTACCGTGTATCATCCATAACATGTGATATTATTACACTGCAGACATCCCTGCTCCTCCTGACCCTGTACCATGTATCACCCATAACATGTGATATTATTACACTGCAGACATCCCGGCCCCTCCTGGCCCTGTACCATGTATCATCCATAACATGTGATATTATTACACTGCAAACATCCCGGCCCCTCCTGACCGTGTACCGTGTATCATCCATAACATGTGATATTATTACACTGCAGACATCCCGGCCCCTCCTGACCCTGTACCATGTATCATCCATAACATGTGATATTATTACACTGCAGACATCCCGGCCCCTCCTGACCCTGTACCATGTATCATCCATAACATGTGATATTATTACACTGCAGACATCCCGGCCCCTCCTGACCCTGTACCATGTATCATCCATAACATGTTATATTATTACACTGCAGACATCCCGGCCCCTCCTGACCCTGTACCATGTATCATCCATATCATGTGATATTATTACACTGCAGACATCCCGACCCCTCCTGACCCTGTACCATGTATCATCCATAACATGTAATATTATTACACTGCAGACATCCCGGCCCCTCCTGACCCTGTACCATGTATCATCCATAACATGTGATATTATTACACTGCAGACATCCCCGCCCCCTCCTGACCCTGTACCATGTATCATCCATATCATGTGATATTATTACACTGCAGACATCCCGACCCCTCCTGACCCTGTACCATGTATCATCCATAACATGTGATATTATTACACTGCAGACATCCCGGCCCCACCTGACCCTGTACCATGTATCATCCATAACATGTGATATTATTACACTGCAGACATCCCGGCCCCACCTGACCCTGTACCATGTATCATCCATAACATGTGATATTATTACACTGCAGACATCCCGGCCCCTCCTGACCCTGTACCATGTATCATCCATAACATGTGATATTATTACACTGCAGACATCCCGGCCCCACCTGACCGTGTACCGTGTATCATCCATAACATGTGATATTTTTACACTGCAGACATCCCGACCCCTCCTGACCCTGTACCATATATCATCCATAACATGTGATATTATTACACTACAGACATCCCAGCCCCTCCTGACCCTGTACCATGTATCGTCCATAACATGTGATATTATTACACTGTAGACATCCCAGCCCCTCCTGACCCTGTACCGTGTATCATCCATAACATGTGATATTATTACACTGCAGACATCCCGGCCCCTCCTTACCCTGTATCATGTATCATCCATAACATGTGATATTATTACACTGCAGACATCCCTGCTCCTCCTGACCCTGTACCATGTATCATCAATAACATGTGATATTATTACACTGTAGACATCCCGGCCCCTCCTGACCCTGTACCATGTATCATCCATAACATGTGATATTATTACACTGCAGACATCCTGGCCCATCCTGACCCTGTACCATGTATCCTCCATAACATGTGATATTATTACACTGTAGACATCCCGGCCCCTCCTGACCCTGTATCATGTATCATCCATAACATGTGATATTATTACACTGCAGACATCCCATCCCCTCCTGACCCTGTACCATGTATCATCCATAACATGTGATATTATTACACTGCAGACATCCCAGCCCCTCCTGACCCTGTACCATGTATCCTCCATAACATGTGATATTATTACACTGTAGACATCCCAGCCCCTCCTGACCCTGTACCGTGTATCATCCATAACATGTGATATTATTACACTGCAGACATCCCTGCTCCTCCTGACCCTGTACCATGTATCATCCATAACATGTGATATTATTACACTGCAGACATCCCGGCCCCTCCTGACCCTGTACCATGTATCATCCATAACATGTGATATTATTACACTGCAGACATCCCGGCCCCTCCTGACCCTGTACCATGTATCATCCATAACATGTTATATTATTACACTGCAGACATCCCGGCCCCTCCTGACCCTGTACCATGTATCATCCATATCATGTGATATTATTACACTGCAGACATCCCGACCCCTCCTGACCATGTACCATGTATCATCCATAACATGTAATATTATTACACTGCAGACAACCCGGCCCCTCCTGACCCTGTACCATGTATCATCCATAACATGTGATATTATTACACTGCAGACATCCCCGCCCCCTCCTGACCCTGTACCATGTATCATCCATATCATGTGATATTATTACACTGCAGACATCCCGACCCCTCCTGACCCTGTACCATGTATCATCCATAACATGTGATATTATTACACTGCAGACATCCCGGCCCCACCTGACCCTGTACCATGTATCATCCATAACATGTGATATTATTACACTGCAGACATCCCGGCCCCTCCTGACCCTGTACCATGTATCATCCATAACATGTGATATTATTACACTGCAGACATCCCGGCCCCACCTGACCGTGTACCGTGTATCATCCATAACATGTGATATTTTTACACTGCAGACATCCTGACCCCTCCTGACCCTGTACCATATATCATCCATAACATGTGATATTATTACACTACAGACATCCCAGCCCCTCCTGACCCTGTACCATGTATCATCCATAACATGTGATATTATTACACTGCAGACATCCCGGCCCCTCCTGACCCTGTACCATGTATCATCCATAACATGTTATATTATTACACTGCAGACATCCCGGCCCCTCCTGACCCTGTACCATGTATCATCCATATCATGTGATATTATTACACTGCAGACATCCCGACCCCTCCTGACCCTGTACCATGTATCATCCATAACATGTAATATTATTACACTGCAGACATCCCGGCCCCTCCTGACCCTGTACCATGTATCATCCATAACATGTGATATTATTACACTGCAGACATCCCCGCCCCCTCCTGACCCTTTACCATGTATCATCCATATCATGTGATATTATTACACTGCAGACATCCCGACCCCTCCTGACCCTGTACCATGTATCATCCATAACATGTGATATTATTACACTGCAGACATCCCGGCCCCACCTGACCCTGTACCATGTATCATCCATAACATGTGATTTTATTACACTGCAGACATCCCGGCCCCTCCTGACCCTGTACCATGTATCATCCATAACATGTGATATTATTACACTGCAGACATCCCGGCCCCTCCTGACCCTGTACCATAGATCATCCATAACATGTGATATTATTACACTACAGACATCCCAGCCCCTCCTGACCCTGTACCATGTATCGTCCATAACATGTGATATTATTACACTGTAGACATCCCATCCCCTCCTGACCCTGTACCGTGTATCATCCATAACATGTGATATTATTACACTGCAGACATCCCGGCCCCTCCTTACCCTGTATCATGTATCATCCATAACATGTGATATTATTACACTGCAGACATCCCTGCTCCTCCTGACCCTGTACCATGTATCATCAATAACATGTGATATTATTACACTGTAGACATCCCGGCCCCTCCTGACCCTGTACCATGTATCATCCATAACATGTGATATTATTACACTGCAGACATCCTGGCCCATCCTGACCCTGTACCATGTATCCTCCATAACATGTGATATTATTACACTGTAGACATCCCAGCCCCTCCTGACCCTGTACCGTGTATCATCCATAACATGTGATATTATTACACTGCAGACATCCCGGCCCCTCCTGACCCTGTATCATGTATCATCCATAACATGTGATATTATTACACTGCAGACATCCCTGCTCCTCCTGACCCAGTACCATGTATCATCCATAACATGTGATATTATTACACTGTAGACATCCCGGCCCCTCCTGACCCTGTACCATGTATCATCCATAACATGTGATATTATTACACTGCAGACATCCTGACCCCTCCTGACCCTGTACCATGTATCATCCATAACATGTGATATTATTACACTGCAGACATCCTGACCCCTCCTGACCCTGTACCATGTATCATCCATTACATGTGAGATTATTACACTGCAGACATCCCGGCCCCTCCTGACCCTGTACCATGTATCATCCATAACATGTGATATCATTACACTGCAGACATCTCGGCCCCTCCTGACCCTGTACCATGTATCATCCATAACATGTGATATTATTACACTGCAGACATCCCGGCCCCTCCTGACCCTGTACCATGTATCATCCATATCATGTGATATAATCACACTGCAGACATCCCGACCCCTCCTGACCCTGTACCATGTATCATCCATAACATGTGATATTATTACACTGCAGACATCCCGGCCCCTCCTGACCCTGTACCATGTATCATCCATATCATGTGATATAATCACACTGCAGACATCCCGACCCCTCCTGACCCTGTACCATGTATCATCCATAACATGTGATATTATTACACTGCAGACATCCCGGCCCATCCTGACCCTGTACCATGTATCATCCATAACATGTGATATTATTACACTGCAGACATCCCCGCCCCTCCTGACCCTGTACCATGTATCATCCATATCTTGTGATATTATTACACTGCAGACATCCCGATCCCTCCTGACCCTGTACCATGTATCATCCATAACATGTCATATTATTACACCGCAGACATCCCGGCCCCACCTGACCCTGTACCATGTATCATCCATAACATGTGATATTTTTACACTGCAGACATCCCATCCCCTCCTGACCCTGTACCATGTATCATCCATAACATGTGATATTATTACACTGCAGACATCCCGGCCCCACCTGACCCTGTACCATGTATCATCCATAACATGTGATATTATTACACTGCAGACATCCTGGCCCCTCCTGACCCTGTACCATGTATCATCCATAACATGTGATATTATTACACTGCAGACATCCCGGCCCCACCTGACCCTGTACCATGTATCATCCATAACATGTGATATTATTACACTGCAGACATCCCGGCCCCACCTGACCGTCTACCGTGTATCATCCATAACATGTGATATTTTTACACTGCAGACATCCCAGCCCCTCCTGACCCTGTACCGTGTATCATCCATAACATGTGATATTATTACACTGTAGACATTCCAGCCCCTCCTGACCCTGTACCATGTATCATCCATAACATGTGATATTATTACACTGCAGACATCCTGGCCCCTCCTGACCCTGTACCATGTATCATCCATAACATGTGATAATATTACACTGCAGACATCCCAGCCCCTCCTGACCCTGTACCATGCATCATCCATAACATGTGATATTATAACACTGCAGACATCCCCGCCCCTCCAGACCCTGTACCATGTATCATCCATAACATGTGATATTATTACACTGCAGACATCCCCGCCCCTCCTGACCCTGTACCATGTATCATCAATAACATATGATATTATTACACTGCAGACATCCCGGCCCCACCTGACCCTGTACCATGTATCATCCATAACATGTGATATTATTACACTGCAGACATCCCGGCCCCACCTGACCGTGTACCGTGTATCATCCATAACGTGTGATATTATTACACTGCAGACATCCCGGCCCCACCTGACCGTGTACCGTGTATCATCCATAACATGTGATATTTTTACACTGCAGACATCCCATCCCCTCCTGACCCTGTACCATGTATCAACCATAACATGTGATATTATTACACTGCAGACATCCCGGCCCCACCTGACCCTGTACCATGTATCATCCATAACATGTGATATTATTACACTGCAGACATCCCCGCCCCTCCTGACCCTGTACCATGTATCATCCATAACATGTCATATTATTACACTGCAGACATCCCGGCCCCACCTGACCCTGTACCATGTATCATCCATAACATGTGATATTATTACACTGCAAACATCCCAGCCCCTCCTGACCCTGTACCATGTATCAGCCATAACGTGTGATATTATTACACTGCAGACATCCCGGCCCCTCCTGACCCTGTACCATGTATCAGCCATAACGTGTGATATTATTACACTGCAGACATCCCGGCCCCACCTGACCGTGTACCGTGTATCATCCATAACATGTGATATTTTTACACTGCAGACATCCCATCCCCTCCTGACCCTGTACCATGTATCATCCATAACATGTGATATTATTACACTGTAGACATCCCAGCCCCTCCTGGCCCTGTACCGTGTATCATCCATAACATGTGATATTATTACACTGCAGACATCCCGGCCCCTCCTGATCCTGTACCATGTATCATCCATAACATGTGATATTATTACACTGCAGACATCCCGGCTCCTCCTAACCCTGTACCATGTATCATCCATAACATGTGATATTATTACACTGTAGACATCCCGGCCCCTCCTGACCCTGTACCATGTATCATCCATAACATGTGATATTATTACACTGCAGACATTCTGGCCTCTCCTGACCCTGTACCATGTATCCTCCATAACATGTGATATTATTACACTGTAGACATCCCGGCCCCTCCTGACCCTGTACCATGTATCATCCATAGCATGTGATATTATTACACTGCAGACATCCCGGCCCCTCCTGACCCTGTACCATGTACCATCCATAACATGTGATATTATTACACTGCAGACATCCCAGCCCCTCCTGACCCTGTACCATGTATCATCCATAACATGTGATATTATTACACTGCAGACATCCCAGCCTCTCCTGACCCTGTACCATGTATCATCCATAACATGTGATATTATTACACTGCAGACATCCCGGCCCCTCCTTACCCTGTACCATGTATCCTCCATAACATGTGATATTATTACACTGCAGACATCCCAGCCTCTCCTGACCCTGTACCATGTATCCTCCATAACATGTGATATTATTACACTGCAGACATCCCGCCCCTCCTGACCCTGTACCATGTATCATCCATAACATGTGATATTATTACACTGCAGACATCCCCGCCCCTCCTGACCCTGTACCATGTATCATCCATAACATGTGATATTATTACACTGCAGACATCCAGGCCCCTCCTGACCCTGTACCATGTATCATCCATAACATGTGATATTATTACACTGCAGACATCCTGACCCCTCCTGACCCTGTTGTGATTACAAGCTAAGGTGTAAATGGATAACTACAAAGATCTTGGCAGCAGCTGCCTGATACTGATTGCTAAAGCTAAGTTCTTCACCAATTATCTTATCCTATAAACAGCGCCGGATTAGGGTTGGTGGGGGCTCCTGGGCGCAAAACATGGTGGGGGTCCCCAATTGAATGTAGTCCAGACAGGTAATGGCAATCGCTATATACTTCTCCCCAGCAATAACTATATACAGTCTCCCCAGGAATCACTATATACAGCCTCCAGTATTGACTATATACAGCCCCCAGACATCACTATATACAGTTCCCAGCAACCACTATATACAGCTCCCCCAGCAATCACTATATACTTCTCCCCCAGCAATCACTATATACAGCTCCCTAGCAATCACTACATACAGCTCCCCCAGCAATCACTATATACAGCTCCCCCAGCAATCACTATATACAGCTCCCCCAGCAATCACTATATACTTCTCCCCCAGCAATCACTATATACAGCTCCCTAGCAATCACTACATACAGCTCCCCCAGCAATCACTGTATACAGTTTCCCCATCAGTCACTGTATACAGTGCCCAATAATCACTATATACAGACCCCCAGCAATCACTATATACAGCCTCCCAGGCAATCACTATATACTTCTCCCCCAGCAATTACTGTATACAGCTCTCCAAGCAATTACTGTATACAGCTCCCAGTAATCACTATATACAGTCCCCAGTGATAAATATATACAGCTCCCCAGCAATCATTATATACAGCCCCCCAGTAATCACTATGTATAGCCCCCAGAAATAACTATATAAGGCACACAAACAGTACGTATATACAGTCTCAAAGCATTAACTATATACAGCCCCCTATAATATCTATATACAGCCCCCCTATAAAAACTTTATACAGTCAGGGCAGTTACACTCTGCGCTGCCATCTTTGTTTATATAAGATTGTCTTTGGCAGAGCACGGGGCTAGGTTATCCTCAGTGTAATAATATGACATGATATAGATGATACATGGTGCAGGGTCAGGAGGTAAAATGATAGCTACCAGTGTATATGTGTGTATTATCCTTGGTCACTTATAATGACCAGATTTCTCTCCTCTCTTTTAGATACTTCCAGTGGACAAGAAGAAGATAAAAGAAAGACTGGTATAACTTGTATATTGTACGGTGTAAGGGTACATTCACATGGCTTTCCCGGACCGGATAACGGACGAGCAGAGGGTCGGGCGGAGGAGCAGGGAGGGGTGAGCGCTTTTCACCCCTCCTCCCTCCGTCATGGGAGCCATAGAGGTCTATGGGGAAATCATGTGACCAGATCACTGCCCCGGTACGGCCATGTGAATGAGCCCCATTGTTTATTACACGGGGGGCTTTATCCTCTCATCAGATCCTTTTACACTGCAAAGGTTGAAATTTGCTGGTGTTAACCAGACATTACATAGATTACAGGGAACCCGTCACCTACATAAAGGCCTATAAGCTGTATTACATGGAGCAATACTATGTGCAGCGCCGCCTGGCGTAGGAGCTAGTGGTCGGTGCTTGCTATGGCGCATGTGTAGTGCCCTCTGTGGAACTGCCCGGGGACACACATGGCAGCAATGTACTGGCAGGTGCAGCGCACATGTGCACTAATTCCCTAAGGAAGCTGAGCGGTGCTGAGGAGGCGGGGTCTAGCTTGACTGGATAACTATGCTCCCCGCCTCTGTGACTCGATATCTCATCTAAACTCAAGTTTTTTGGGACAATCCTCTTCTGTGACTAATGTAGCTAGAAGGGTAAAGTCACATCAAGGAAATAATATTGTTGGTCCGCAAGAGTGATCTACCGGATACGTAGTGATTATCTCTACCTATGGAGCCTGCTGATTGCAGTCTCTGTCGGTATTCGATTGGCTTAGCACGTATGGGCTAACACAGTAACGTCACAAAAAGAGGCTTTATAGTTTCACGTACAACCGGAAATGTGTGCACTTAACCTCAGCACCCCTGAAGACACCACAGAGGCAAAAAATATGGGGGGGGGGGAGGGGCTATAGTGCTATAGCGGTTTTATTTAGAAGCACATTGGGGCACATTTACTAAGGATCCGTTGGACACATTTCCGTTTTGCCCTGAATTCCCCCGGGTTTTTGGCGCACCCGCTCGGATTGTGGCGCATCGGCACCGGCTTGCATGCGACAATAATCGGGGGGCGTGGCCGTCGGACAACCCGACTGATTTGGACAAACCGCGGAATTTAAAAACCAAATTGTGTTGCAAGATCAGCACTTACATGCACCGGGAAGAAGAAGGTGGACTCCGGCGGACCTCAGCGGGGGAAGAAATTGGACGCACAATCTTAGTGAATCGCGGCAGCTCTGAATCCTCGTCGGACATTCTGGATCAGCGGCGTCAACGGGACGGGTAAGTAAATGTGCCCCAATGAGTGTCGGTACAAAAACGCAAAGGTTGGGATTGTTGTGCTCTGTATACTACCCTCGGAGGGGATATAATGGGGGCCCATAGTACATGACTGTGATATATTGTGCAGTTATAAGCAAACAATTGAAACAATAGGTAAAATAGTAACAATGTTTATATAAATAGAAGTGGTTTCTGTAATGGAGCAGTGACCCCCTGGTGGACGCCTCTCAGTACAGCACAACATATCTCCCACTACAGCAAAAGTGGTGATCACATGACCTGCCAAGGCAGGTGCAGGACATGTGATGTGGACATGTGACCGGCGGCCATCTTTTCTGTCCTGTGTCCTGTGCGGAGGAAATCACAGGACTGATTAAAGGGCCAGTAGCATTTTAATTCTTCATTACAGTCTTATGTCCAAAGCATTTTTCTGCTAAGGGGAGCAAAATTTTAATTAACTAATTACATACTATCTTATATTTTAAGGACCCATTTGTACATGAATTATGCTGATTCCTGGAAGATCCCTTTAATTATATAATAATTAATAATTATATGTCTTCATTATCTAGATCTCTGTCATGCGAAAAATATGGACTTCAACATCTTTAGGATCATAATTCCTTCCATTGCCGTGTTCCTCTTCATACTGGGCTTTGTTATGTACTGGCACTTTTCGAAAAAGTAAGTGACCCTCATATACTGCATTGTGTGGTGGGTGTATTATGGTGCACGTGGGCAAAAAACTATAAGCCCCCTTACTGTGGTAACCTCCTTATATTTGTTATCCATGGCTGCCTCCCTTTTAAAATCAACTTTTATAATTATTGTTAGCAGCAGATTATGCAGAACACTCTCCAGTAGTGGAATAGTAAAAAGGAACTTTATTTATGAACAGAACTCAGAGAATTTCTCAGCATACAGGATAACATGTCTGTCCTGCTATCAGTCCATCTGCAGCAAGCATGGAGAGATGTCTGTGCTGTCTCTTCCTGTCTCAGAGAGTTTCTTTTTTTTTTTTCTTTGACAGCCTAACTTTATTAACATTTACAATATCCCTAGACAAAGGCTCATACATGTAATACATACAAAAGTAGTTGTTGCATACAGTATTATTATTCCAACACCCCCACTCAACAATTACTTATCCAGTCAGTCCCATCATGTTCCTGAAATCTTCAAACTTGGTTCTTGGCAATGGCTTTGTCATGGCATCCGCTATCATCTTGTCAGTTTCGCAGTAGACAAAGTCAATGATACCTCGTTCCACTAAATCACGCAGGTGGTGATGTCTTACATCAATGTGCTTGGTCCTGGCATTGATCCTTTCACTGCTGGCAAGTTTAATACATCCTTGGTTGTCTTCATAAATCGTAACAGGTTGAGTTGGAGTTTCACCAAGATCCTCTAATAGTTGGTTCAACCAAATTATTTCTTGACTTGCATGAGCCGCCGAAATGTATTCTGCCTCTGTAGATGATAACGCAACCGACACCTGCTTTCTGCTTGACCAAGAAATTGGACTTTCTCCCAATTTGAACAAGTAACCACTTGTTGACTTTCGATCAGTTAAATCTCCAGCCCAGTCTGCGTCCACGTAGGCTGTGAGCTTTAGATCACCGTTTGCAGATATCCTTAGATTCATATCTTGAGTCTGCTTTAGATATTGGAGGACTCTTTTAACAGCATTCCAGTCTCTTTGACGTGGCTTACTTACACGTCGGCACAAAATGCCCATTGTCGCTGTGATATCAGGGCGAGTAGTAGTGGCTATGTACAGCAGTGCCCCCACTACTTTTCTGTAGCTCTCATTACTAGGTAGTAAATCATCTTCTCCTTCCAACTTCAGGTAAGATGGATCCATTGGTGTTGAAGCGCCTTTGGCTTCTGACATCCCAAACTGGTTGAGAACTGAGACAATTTAGGCTTTCTGGTTAAGAAACTTCCGTCATCTTCTCTCTGGATCTGGATTCCTAGATAATGTGACACATTTCCAAGGTCCTTTGTTTCAAAATGTTGGTTCAAAATTGTTCCTACCTTTGTAATTTCAGCTTCTTCTTGATGAGCTATGATAACATAATCAACATACAGAAGAACGTACATCCACTTATCTGCTATACATTTTGTGTATAAACACGGATCAGCTTGACTTCTTGTAAACCCCTCTTTCAGTAGAACATCATTCAGTTTAGTGTTCCACGCTCTTGCCGATTGTTTTAGGCCATAAAGAGATTTTTGCAGTTTACACACAAGGTGTTCTTCTCCTTTCTTAATATAACCTTCTGGTTGAGACATATAAACCTCTTCTTCTATGTCACCATTTAGAAAAGCCGTCTTAATGTCAAAATGTCTCACTTTCATGTTTTGCACAGCTGCTACGGACATTAACACTCTAAATGTTGTTTGTTTAGCAACTGGAGAAAATGTAGCATCATAATCTTCTCCATATTTTTGCAAGTACCCTTTTGCAACTAATCTTGCCTTAAATCTATGCACTCTACCATCAGAGTCATACTTGGTTTTGAAAACCCACTTACATCCGATTGCTTTCTTACCCTGTGGTAGCTTGGTAATCTTCCATGTCTGAAGCTGTTGAAGGGATTCCATCTCTTCATCTGCAGCTTTAATCCATTTCTGCTTTTCATGGAGTGGCAGTTGTTGCATCTCATCCCATGACTGAGGCTCTGACTCACAAAGTGTCTTCACTATGTAGGACAGTCGTTTAGCTGGAATACCTTTGTTTGATCTGTTGGATCTCCTGACTGATGGTTCAGCTGGTATTACAGTCTCTTCTTCAGTAGCTTGAGAGCTGATCCACACTTCAGTGTCTTCTTCATTGTTTTCTTGAATTTGTGACTGTTGCTTAAGTGGAATGATTGGAGTAACTTCATGAAATTTGAGTGATACAGAGTTCTCATCTATCACTATATCTCTGCTGATTGTCACCTTGTTGGTCTCTGGGTGCAGGATTCTGTATCCTTTTTGAGTTTCACTGTAGCCTACCAGGATTCCTTCCTTTGCATGAGCTTCCCACTTTGTACGCTTTTCCTTAGGAACATGCACAAATGCTTTACTTCCAAATATTCTTATGTGCTTTAGTTCAGGCTTCCTATTATTCCATAGCTCATATGGAGTTTTCTTTGTAGCTTTCCCTGGTAATCTGTTTTGAAGATAGCAAGCGGTCATTATTGCTTCTCCCCAATATGTTGTTGGTAGCCCAGCATCAAACAGCATACTTCTTCCACTTTCACAAAGAGTTCGGTTCTTTCTCTCTGCTATACCATTCTGTTCTGGGTGGTATGGTATGGTGGTCTGGAATACGATTCCATTTCTTTTTAATATAGCTTGTGTCTTACCACTTGTGTATTCCGTTCCATTGTCAGCACGTAGTATCTTTGGCATTCTTCCAAATTTGTTGGATATTTCAGCTATGTACTCTTCTAGTTTCTCTGCAACTTCATCTTTGCTGTGAAGCAAATAAACAATTGTATATCTAGAATAATCATCAATAAATGTCAGAAAATATCTCTTCTTTCCAGGTGTTTGAGTACTCATTGGGCCACACACATCTGTATGAATCAAGTCCAGTGGCTGTGCTGATGTAATGGTACTGTGTTTAGGAAATGATTTCCTTGTCATTTTACCTTTAAGACAACTAGTACATTTCATCTTTTGACTGCATTGGTCAATTGTAACGCCCTTAGCAAGCTCTTCCTGAACTAGCTTTCTTATTGCTTCTGGGTCTCTGTGCCCAAGACGCCTATGCCACACATGGATGCAATTCTCATGTTGTTCTTGTTTGACAGTATAAACAGCCTCTTGGTGTTGTAACTGGTACAGTTCATCTTTGATTTTTCCTTCTGCAAGAGTATAACCCTCTCTTGTGATGATGCAGTTGTCATCCTTAAAAGTAACTCCATTCCCTTCTCTTGTGAGTTTCTTCACTGATAACAAGTTGCTTTCAAGACTTGGAACATAGAGAACATCCTTTTACTTGGATCTTTCTGGTTTCTGTTGGAGAGCCTTGGCAGTGGAGGCAGCCATCTCCTATTCCTTCTGAAGTTATATACTGACCATTGGCTAGGATTACTTTTTCTGATCTGCTTTGGTTTAGCTTAGAAAAGAAACTTCAGCTATTTGTCATATGACTTGTAGCACCAGAGTCTATACACCATACATGCCTCGCTGATCTGCCTGTACTTGTATTCAATGCTGATTCAACACACACAGGGTCCTTTTCTTCTTTAATAGCACTTCTGGCCTTCTGATTATTCCCTTTTCCTTTAAGCTGATTCATTTTTGCTTTCCAGACTCTGCAGTTTGCCTTTAAGTGACCGGGTTTCTTGCATACAAAACATTCACGTGTTTCCTTTATATGACTCTTCTGTGTTGTATAGTCCTGCGTCTGTAATGCAGATTCTGCGCTGGACACATCACTGCTGCTTGCACTCTCTGTTTTTCTCTTGTACTCATCCACAAGTTTGCCTTTAACATACTCTAATGTGAGCTCATCATCCGGCCGTGCATCCAGTGCGGTGACAAGCGTGCCATAGCTTTCTGGGAGACCGCTGAGTAACAGTGCAGCAACATGGAAGTCTTTTATGTCTTCTCCTATACCGCGCAGGCGCTCCACTATTTCTAGGGTGTCTCTGATGTAGTCCTGCATATTCTGACCCTTGCTTAACTTAGACTGATACAGTTTCCTCATTAGATAAAGCTTATTGCTGAGATTTGTTCTTTCATGCACTTTCTGTAGCTCCTCCCACATGTCCTTTGCAGTGTTACATTTGCATATGTGTACAATCTGGTCATCATCTATACTGAGGGAGATAGTGCTCTGTGCTTTCTGATCCTTCTCTATCCATTCATCTGATGGAGGATCAGGCTTGGGCTCCTGTGTATATTTCCATGTACCTTCTCTTATTAGAAGCATCTTCACCTTGAATTTCCAGGATTGGTAGTTCTGGTTTGTCAGGCACTGAAAACTACAGGATTGCTACTGGAAGCCATCTTATCTTTCTCTTTTATCTTCTTACTGTTCACACTTCACTATTGTACTGTGATACTGCAATACTTGGATACTGGACCCATAACATGTTAGCAGCAGATTATTCAGATCACTCTCCAGTAGTGGAATAGTAAAAAGGAACTTTATTTATGAACAGAACTCAGAGAATTTCTCAGCATCCAGTATAACATGTCTGTCCTGCTATCAGTCCATCTGCAGCAAGCAAGGAGAGATGTCTGTGCTGTCTCTTCCTGTCTCAGAGAGTTTCTTTTTTTTTTTCTTTGACAGCCTAACTTTATTAACATTTACAATATCCCTAGACAAAGGCTCATACATGCAATACATACAAAAGTAGTTGTTGCATACAGTATTATTATTCCAACAATTATGTTATTGAGCTGGAAGGGATCCTGTGGGTGTTCTAGAGCACCTCCATGCTGCAGCTTCACAGGCTGTTACACTGTCTCCCCCTACTCCTGTTCCCTCTCTCTGCCTGATGTAATCTCACAAAGTGGCAGGGGAAAGTGCTCCTGCACAGTGTAACAGCCTGTGAAGCTAAAGCATGGAAGTTCTCTTGTAACATACCCAGAGCCCTTCTGGCTCATTAGCATAATTGTAAAAGTTGATTTTAGAATTAAATAGGCCATGGATAACCAATATAAGAAGATTCCCACAGTCCCGGTTCCTTGGATCTATTAGTAAGTCTCCCTGGTTTATCATGATGGATTTTGAGTTTTACCATATGACCACGAAAATTTTTAGCAGCTTTTTGGTGCCATTACATATAGTTCTGGCAGAATTATTGCTTCAGAATGTAGTCATTTGTCCTGGAACATTTTTGCCTATTTTTTACTCTTTGTTTTTATAGTAAAAAGACGCTGAATTCACCAGAGAAATATAATAACGCGGAAATGGGTCAATTACCCCCAATCGTCAGAAATGTTTATCCCTCATCTGTAAGTTTTAAAAGAATTAAAGGTTTTCCATAATTTAAAAAAAGGAGCCTTCTCCATTCCCAAGTCTTGACATCCTTTAAGTGGTGACCCTCCATGGATCGCGGCACATTCGAGAATTTCTTCTCTAGCTCCCAGAAGTCAGTGCCACAAAGTTTGGTGCTCAATATACTAATTGGGTTCTGTACTGTCACGTGGGTGGTGCCAAGTTGTTTGCTCCAGCTAAGTGCCACCCACCTAATTAGCATATTGAGAATGGTTAGAGCTAGAGGAGGAGCAGAAACGTCAGTTGGAGTTGATGGAGGAGGTGAAGGTTCCGGGGGCTTGTTTGGATCAATTGTCCCAGTCTTTGGTTACATATAATTTATTTATTTATTTTAAGGATGGGGGGAGGGAGGGGTTGATTTTGTTGTGTTTTTTTTTTGTAGTTTTCAACAACAAGACAGGGTTGATTTAGGGTCTTATATTCTAACTGTCATATCAGGGCTTTTCCCTGCTTTGGGACAATTGGTAAATGCCTTGCTGGGTTTTTGCCTTCTTTTGGATCAGTGCATCATAGTTTAATAGGTCTAACATTATCTACTATGATACATCAGTCTATCCCCACCAGTGGTCGGTGGTCGCACATGTGCACTAGAACCGTTTCATTCCCTATATCTATATAAACAGTTTATCAATTTTCTTTTTTTGGACAGATCCCTAAATGTCCTCCCTTATCGTAAATAGGTTATATTTTTTAAAAGGTTAAATAAAATGAACTGATATACAGACGGTCCCCTACTTACGAACACCCGACTTACAGACGATCCTTAGTTACAAACAGACCTTTTTTGGTCATTTACTGTACTTTAGTCCCAGCCTGTAATTAAGATTTACTGTTAATCCTGGTTCTAATGACAACCCAACATTTTTAAAACCCAATAGTCATAGAGATCGAAAAAATTTTTGCCTGGGATTACAACTATAAATGATACAGTTCCAACTTACATACAAATTCAACTTAAGAACAAACCTGCAGAAGCTATCTTGTATGTAACCTGGGGACTGCCTGTATTAGTATAATGGTAGATGTTCTTCACTTGATTTATCCTGATTAAAAATATAATGTTCTTAGGAAAAAAATGGGACCCCAGGAACTGAGATAAAACAAAGAACAAAGTCGCCTGAGGAAAAGAGGGAAGAAAGGAGTCAGCACAACAACCTGTATTCCAGTTATACTCTTATTAACACTGAGGAGGTAGGTACACACGTCACATTACACCAGAGGTAGGTGATCGTAGTGACACCTCATACACCTCAGTACAAAAGTTCTGACTTGTGGGGCGTAAAAAAACTGATATGCAAAAACGGGAAATGATTATAGGGTTAAAGATATTTCCAAACCAAATAGAATAGAGAATCAGAATTTCTCCGTACGGCAAAGAACCCACGGCCAGTGCGGATTTCAGTCACTGGGGGTCATTTACTAAGGGCCCGATTCGCGTTTTCCCGACGTGTTACCCGGATATTTCCGATTTGCGCCGAAAACCCGATGGATTCGGAAAAACACCCGCATTTAAAAAAGGAAATTGTGTCGCGGAGCTTGCACTTACCTTCATCCAGGATAGGATCGTGAACTTCAGTGCATTTCAGGGAACTTCAGCGCAGCAGCGCCACCTTGGGGACGGCGGAGGAACTGCCTTGATGAATCCCGGCCAGACCCGAATCCACCGCAGAGAACGCGCCGCTGGATCGCGAATGGACCGGGTAAGTAAATCTGCCCCACTATGTTACTTGACCTCTGCTGAGAAGATAATTTGATGCTGTGATAAGTTCATGTTAATTTGCTCTTTTATTGTATTTCCAGGAGAAGACTCCGGGTAAACCTACAGTAAGTGTCTCCAATCCTGATTCTATGAGTTATTAGGTCATGTTCCTCGTGACTTGTTTTATTGGATATTTTTGCTCATGTACAGAATATTGTCCTTCAAAAAGTGATATCTCTTCGATCAACGGATTTTCTTTTATTTACTAGAGATGAGAAAATCTTCGATTTGACCATTTTCTTTCAATCAAAGTTTATTTGTCGCTAATTAAGCATTAAAAATGCTATTTTAAGGCTTTGGGAGAGTGTATGTGTGTTTCCATCAATGTATGATGCTGCAATATGCAGATCCTAGTCCTTTTTAGTAGTTAACAGTAGCCAATAGTCACACAGACCCAAGTAACCAATAGTCACACAGACCCAAGTAGCCAATAGTCACACAGACCCAAGTAGCCAATAGTCACAGCCCCAAGCAGCCAATAGTCACACAGACCCAAGTAGCCAATAGTCACACAGACCCAAGTAGCCAATAGTCACACAGCCCCAAGTAGCCAATAGTCACACAGACCCAAGTAGCCAATAGTCACACAGCCCCATGTAGCCAATAGTCACACAGACCCAAGTAACCAATAGTCACACAGCCCCAAGTAGCCAATAGTCACACAGACCCAAGTGGCCAATAGTCACACAGCCCCAAGTAGCCAATAGTCACACAGCCCCAAGTAGCCAATAGTCACACAGCCCCAAGTA
This sequence comes from Engystomops pustulosus, assembly GCF_040894005.1. Taxonomy (NCBI): domain Eukaryota; kingdom Metazoa; phylum Chordata; class Amphibia; order Anura; family Leptodactylidae; genus Engystomops; species Engystomops pustulosus. The sequence goes on along the minus strand of NC_092412.1, from coordinate 252,300,669 downwards.
GCCAATAGTCACACAGACCCAAGTAGCCAATAGTCACACAGACCCAAGTAGCCAATAGTCACACAGACCCAAGTAGCCAATAGTCACACAGCCCCAAGTAGCCAATAGTCACACAGACCCAAGTAGCCAATAGTCACACAGCCCCAAGTAGCCAATAGTCACACAGACCCAAGTGGCCAATAGTCACACAGCCCCAAGTAGCCAATAGTCACACAGCCCCAAGTAGCCAATAGTCACACAGACCCAAGTAGCCAATAGTCACACAGACCCAAGTAGCCAATAGTCACACAGACCCAAGTAGCCAATAGTCACACAGGCCCAAGTAGCCAATAGTCACACAGACCCAAGTAGCCAATAGTCACACAGCCCCAAGTAGCCAATAGTCACCCAGACCCCAAATGCCAATAGTCACACAGCCCCAAGTAGCCAATAGTCACACAGCCCCAAGTAGCCAATAGTCACACAGCCCCAAGTAGCCAATAGTCACACAGACCCAAGTAGCCAATAGTCACACAGACCCAAGTAACCAATAGTCACACAGACCCAAGTAGCCAATAGTCACACAGACAACAGACGCCAAGTCCCATTTTCTCTAGTAGCAAATAATCACACGGCCCCCAGTATCCAATAGTTGCATTGTCACAAGTAGCCAATAGTCACACAGACCCAAGTGGCCAATAGTCACACAGCCCCAAGTAGCCAATAGTCACACAGCCCCAAGTAGCCAATAGTCACACAGACCCAAGTAGCCAATAGTCACACAGACCCAAGTAACCAATAGTCACACAGACCCAAGTAGCCAATAGTCACACAGACCCAAGTAGCCAATAGTCACACAGCCCCAAGTAGCCAATAGTCACACAGCCCCAAGTAGCCAATAGTCACCCAGACCCAAGTAGCCAATAGTCACACAGCCCCAAGTAGCCAATAGTCACACAGCCCCAAGTAGCCAATAGTCACACAGACCCCAAATGCCAATAGTCACACAGACCCAAGTCGCCAATAGTCACACAGACCCAAGTAACCAATAGTCACACAGACAACAGACGCCAAGTCCCATTTTCTCTAGTAGCAAATAATCACACGGCCCCCAGTATCCAATAGTTGCATTGTCACAAGTAGCCAATAGCCACACAGTTGCCCACAATAGTTGCCCATGCTAGCCAATAGTCACAAAGCCCCCTATAGTCAGACAGTCCAAAGTAGAAAATAGTTCTACAGCCCTCAGTAGTCAATAGCCATGTAGCCCCCAGAAGCCAATACTCATGCATCCCCTAGAAGCCAGTAGTCGTGCAGCCCCATGTAGCAAATGCTCACGGAGCCCTTTCTAGTCAATAGTCACACAGCCCTTAGTTTCCAATAGTCACATAGCCCCCAGTAGCAGTAGTCATGCAGCCTCAGTAGCCAATAGTCACACAGTCCACTGTAACCAATAGCCATGCAGCCCTCCGTAGGTAATAGTCCCACAACTCCCAAAAGCCAATAGTCATGCAGTCCTAGGTTAGCAATAGTCACACTGCTCCTAAAAGTTCAACAACAGGCACATTGTGGTTTGCACTGTGAACCAAGAAATCTACTGAAAAATAAGGGGATAATTTTAATATGTTACTGGTGTTGTAATATGTTCTATGTTAAAGGAAACCTACCACAACGGATCTACCTATTAAGGTAGATCCGGTGGTAGGTGCATCTAACGAATGTAAGGATGGTGCTTTTTAGGGCTAATCCTTTACTCCCCTCTATCTTTTCTAATCTCTAATCAGGGTAATATGCAAATTTTCTAAAGAGGCTACTAGGGCTTGAAGTAGGCGGAGCTGAGGCTACACGGCGCGGCTACTCCACCCCCCAGTAGCCTCATTGATCCTCCTACCCAGACATCTTTAGCGCAAAGCTACAAGGAGCTGCGCACACTAGTCCGCGAAGCAGGAGTTCTGTGCATGTGCAGTAGCTCCGGCTTTGGAGCCGAGATCACGCAGCCGCTGGCCTCTGTTCTGCGCAGAACTCCGGCTTCAGCCCGAGCCTCTGGTGCAGTGAAGCTAAGGTGCACTCATACTTACAAATTAATTGAACAACTTCACAGGTGCTTGGAGAACCCAAGATAAGTCTATAGAGACCCATAGGACAGTAGGGAAGTATAAAAGATTAGAGTAGGGTGTTGTGGACACCGAAGACCGGTTCTCTTTTGAACACTTCATTAAGGCAAATTAGGAAAGGTCTGTGCTGGTTGGTAGGATTCATTAACAAACCACATCTTAATATATGGCAAAAACTGAAGGTTGATGCCAGGGTGGAGTAAGGTAGGTAGAGGCTCCTGTGTGCAAAATCTGGTGGGGGCCCCCTTGGAGACAGTGGTAAGCATTATTATTCTAAATCAGGGGTCTCAAACTCGCGGCCCGCGGGCCAACTGCGGCCCGCGGGACAATATTTTGCGGCCCCCACCTGGTCGCGCTGCATGGAGAGGGCTCACGGGCTGAGCCCTCTCCATAGCCGGTAAGTCTTTTCTGCATATTGCAGCAAAGGCTTACCGGTAACACCCGCGATCGGTGCTAGTCGGTGCTTGTCGTATCACAGTTTGAATGAAGCAATGGTCCAACGCTCCTTTGTCTTCTCCTATAATCTCGGTGAAGTGAATAGAGGACTGGTCACACATGCACATTATTGCCCCATAAATATGGAGGATTCTGAGGCCAGGTAGAGTGGAAGTGTCAGATTATTGAGGATTTGACTGCACATACGTGATTGATGCTCCACTCATCTATGGGGAGCACAAGACCTTTCGTTGCCCATGAAAGTGAATGGAGCAGTGGTCCCTCGTGGCAGCAGTTGGTAAGACATTGGGGGTCATTTACTAAGGGCCCGATTCGCGTTTTCCCAACGTGTTACCCGAATATTTCCGATTTGCGCTGATTCTCCCTGAGTTGCCCCAGGATTTTGGCGCATCGGCGCCGGCATGCACGCGACGGAAATCGGGGGGCGTGCCCGAACGAAAACCCGACGGATTCGGAAAAAACGCCGCATTCAAAAAACAAAAAGTGTTGCGGAGCTTGCACTTTCCTTCACCAGGAATAGGCCTGTGTACTTGAGTGCGTTCCGATGCTCTTCAGCACAGCAGCGCCACCTGGTGGACGGTGGAGGAACTGCCTTAGTGAATCCCGGCCGGACCCGAATCCACCGCAGAGAACGCGCCGCTGGATCGCGAATGGACCGGGTAAGTAAATCTGCCCCATTGGGTATAGGATATATGTGTCTTAGATGGGACAACATGTGATATTTTCAGATGTGAGGCAAACTTCTTGTGTGTATAGCCAGCTTCAGGGAAAGCCTTCATAAGAGATAGTCAAAAGACTTCAAAAATTTACCCCGTTTCTGCATTTTCAGTTTCCAGTCCATTTTCCCTTTATCTTTTTTTTTCTTTTATTAAGGTCATTAATGGAACTCCCGGGACAGAGACAAGACAGAGACAAAGATCAAGTCAGAAAAATAAGAAAACTAAGAGTGCAAAAAGACTACAATACTAACCAGGAACTGAATCGTACAAGGAATAGTCCATACCAGCCAATGAGCTGGAGAAGTCGTGTCCTTCTTATATATTATATATATATATAATGACATCTGGAAACACTGGACCCATCATACAAGTGTCACAGAACCCGCTCCAGATAACACATTACAATGGACCTAGAACTGGGAATTTTGAAGAAGAAGTGAATATTGTATCACTGATGCAGCAGAACGGTTGACCAGACGTCGGAAATTCCTCTCCCCGGGAGCTTCTGCTGACAATAAGTTCCCTGCATCTACACAACCGATCAGACATTGTACAGGATCCAGAGTCCTGAGAATTACTCAGTATTAATGAGGTTATATCGGCTTTCTGCAAATTATTTTTTTCAGTTTTCTAAATGATAACAATAGATCCGTGTAATTGAACGATCCGGTCTGTGTAGTCTGAGTTTACCAATTTTCTGCTTAGTTCATGCAAAACTCATACCAGAATCTTGCCACATTGGCAAATTTTTGTCAGCACCGGACATACACTATGCATAGAGAACTACAACTCCCAACATGACCTGACCCAATGGTCCAATGGACCTTCGAGGACGATTTATTTTGTGTTATGCTTCAATGTTGTAATGAGTTTTTTAGATGACAGTAGGGTCAGTGAAAGTCGGTGGCTTTTGCAGTCTTCTAGATGCTACTAATCTGCCATCAGATCTCCTGGTAAGAGTCATGAGAAGACCAGGGCCTAGAAGTTTCCAGTCTGTAAAAAAAAAAAAAAAAAATCTCTATTTGTAATGTTTCTATATTGCTAAAAAAAATATTTTTTATTCATTATTATTTTTTCATAATTTTTTATCCTCCAATTATATGTATTTATCATTCATTTAATAGAAACCGAAACTGGGAGGAGAAATAAAATCACATAACAGCCACGTTTCGGCATCTTGGTGCAGTGTCGTGAAGTTCACCTAAAAGTTTATTTGGGGCCACTGCTTACACCCTCCTTTTCAATGAAGGATACCCCAAGCAGAGAGCAGCCTCCAGAGATTGGTGGGACTTACCCTCTAACCCCCTTGACACCTTTAAGAAGTTGATATCAGTTTAGGCCCCCCTCATACAAACCTCTACCCCTCCCCTTTAGAAGCCCCCACTTAAACTTCTTCCCCTTCCTGTCCAACTCTATTGACCTTTTATACTCCCCCATTTATAATCCTTCACAAATATCTCATTTTTTGTTATAATAATAATAATAAAAGATTTCCCTGTTTCTTTCTCTGCGGTGGCCTTCAAAAGTTATGACGCCCCACAGCCAAGGCTAATGGTGGAATAGATGCTCCCTCAAAATCCGGGACATAGAGTAGTACATTATAATATGGGTGGTAGTCTGGGGCTCAAACCTTCTAGGGGACCCATTGCCACCCAAACCACCCACCAAATTTTATACTGAGAAAGATCTTCACCTTGTACATCTGTACCTGCTCTCAATACACATGTACACAAGAGTCATTTCAAGTCTTTTGAAGGTCCTCCAAATGTTCCGAGACCTCCATTCCCCTTGAAACTTGATTCTAGTACCATATGTGGGACTTGTAGAGGCTAAAAATATTCATACAGCCCATGGGGACATACATCCAGGACAGTGGAACAGATCTGAAAACCCTGGATTGTCCCAACCTATCTGGAATGGTTGGGGGCGACATGAAGAAGTCAACCACAAACATCTCCACGGTGCTCAGAAGAGATGCAGTTTCTCCAGCAGTGTCTCCATCTGTCCATTCTGGACTTCCTTTAACAAGGAATTTGGCGTTTGGTGCCATTATTAGCCCCAGAGATGTCTTCTAGACCTTTTAGGTGATCCCTCTGCATTGGTTATCACTCAAGGCTTCTTCCAGGAAACTTCTACTATTTTAGTTATAAGACCCAAACCTTTCGACCTTGAATGAGTTGAAGGACAAATGGACATCATTTGCTTGGAACATGGATTGTATATCAAGAGAAAGGCCCTACAAAATAATAATTTAGGGGCTATGGCCGGTTATCCTTCGTTTACCATCATCTTCTGATACTGCTGATGGAGAAGATAAGGACCCTAAGGGCTGGGTAGGGAATTCCCTCTATTATGTTTCATAATAATAAGATCCTTGGTTGAATGCAACTTAATGTTTGCAGGATTTAGGAATAATTGTCTCTCTCAATCTACTCTTGCCTAGGATCAAGATGCAAGCTGCTTGAAAACGGGTACAAGCTCAGGGTGGGGGTATAGGGTCTAGGTTCAGGGACTAAGTCCAGAGTTCTGGATCAGGCAATTTCCAAATAAGTTTGGGGGTACAAGGTTCTAGTTCATGCATGATACAAGGTTTGGGTTGTTGGATCTGGTGGGATACAATGCTTTCGGATCAGGCAGGATAAAGAGTTCTATATCAGGCAGGATAAAGGGTTCCGAATCAGGCAGGATACAAGGTTCCAGATAGGGCAGGATAAAGTGTTCCAGATCAGGCAGGATAAAGTGTTCCGGATCAGGCATAATACAGGGTTCCAAATCTGGCAAAATACAGGTTCAGATACAGGTTAAAGTTCAGATTTGGGTTCAGGGTAACGGCTCAGGTACAAGTTTAGGGTTTCAAGTCCAGTAAAACTGAAACAGACAGTAGAGCTACAGGTCACAGGAAAAAGTTAGACCCTGCATCATTTAACCCACAGTCTGACACAGAGCTCCAGAAAGAAACCACTCAACTTTCCAGGGATCAGATACTGCAAGGCAGCTGTCCATCATGGCTCCAGCAGACAAGTCCAGGGTGTGGTTACGAGCTCTGATCTATGCAGACCATTCAAAGGATTTTGACACAAGCCCTGAGTTACCCATGACCTCTGTGCCTGCCTACTTGCCCGTACCGTGCTAACCTGCAGGGGACAACTGGATGATGATGTTCATTTTTATAGGCTCAAAACAGAAGACAAACGCATAGAGAGGCTTTTAGTAAAATGTTTTAAAACCAGGGTGAGTAAAAGTCTCATTCATTATATATATATTTCTCGACAGACTAGAATAATGCACCCACGGGTATAATGAATTTGTCTCTGACTTGGTCGTCTATGTTCAATTCCATTTGGATTTCTCGTTGGATAATTTTGCCGACAGCCAGGGGCGTTGCTAGGGTTGTAAAAGATCCGGGGCACGGGCCCCAATACATATGTAGCGCTCTTTTAGTAATGCCCCCGCCTGTACATAACCCGTCACATAACAACTTTACTGACAGTGTATACAGCTACAGAAACACCAGAGAAATCCCTACTTTTTCCCTCCAGTGACTGCAGGTGACGCGTCCTCCATCTTCTCCATTAGGCATCACCACATCTTATGTTCCTCATTGTCCCTACATCTTGGTTCCCTGGCAGTGTTATCCTGCTCCCGCCCCTAACAATCTCCCAAAATACTGAAAGGCAGCGCTCACACTTTGTCTTGCATTTAAACAAAACCAGGTGCGTGTTATCTAGAGATGAGCGAACATACTCGTCCGAGCTTGATGCTCGTTCGAGCATTAGCGTACTCGAAACTGCTCGTTGCTCGGACGAATACTTCGCCCACTTGAGAAAATGGCAGCTCCCGCCGTTTTGCTTTTTGGCGGCCAGAAACAGAGCCAATCACAAGCCAGGAGACTCTGCACTCCACCCAGCATGACGTGGTACCCTTACACGTCGATAGCAGTGGTTGGCTGGCCAGATCAGGTGACCCTGGGATAGACTAGCCGCTGCCCGCGCTGCTCGGATCATTCTGTCTCTGGATGCCGCTAGGGAGAGAGCTGCTGCTGGTCAGGGACAGCGTTAGGGTGTTCTATTAGAATAGTGTTAGGCAGGAGTGATTCTCAAAGAACCCAACAGCCCTTCTTAGGGCTACAATAACGTTATACTTTTTTTTTTTTGTTTGCTTGTGGCTGGGCTTGCTGGCACTAGTAGTGCAGCTAGTACCATATTGTGAGGAATTTGCAGGGGGACTTGCTACCGTTGTGTTTAGCTCTTAGTGACACACATATCCATCTCAAACACCAAAGTGGGACAATTTATTAGGGGTTTGATTAGAATTAGGCAGAGTCTACTGATTTTTTTTTTTTTTTACCTTTATTTCATTTTATAGCTCAAACTCATCTTGCAAAGCAGTGTGCTTTCATTGTAGGCAACAAAATAGCCATAGGAGAAACCCAACGGCTTACGTAGGCCTACAATAGCGTTATATTTTCCTTTTTTTTGTTTGCTTGTGGCTGGGCTTGCTGGCATTAGTAGTGCAGCTAGTACCATATTGTGAGGAATTTGCTGGGAGACCTGCGACCGTTGTGTTTAGCTCTTAGTGACACACATATCCACCTCAAACACCGAAGTGGGACAATTTATTAGGGGTTTGATTAGAATTAGGCAGAGTCTACTGATTTTTTTTTTTTTTACCTTTATTTCATTTTATAGCTCAAAGTCATCAGGCACAGCACAAAATCCAGTTGTGTGCTGTCAGTGTAGGTTAGAAACTAGCCATAGCAATAGGATAGCATCGTTTTGTTAAAAAAAAAAAAAAATAAAAAAATAAACACAAAAAAAAAAAAATTAAAAGTTTACACTTTAATTTGGACAATGTTTAACCCGAGGGCTAGGGGTAGAGGGCGTGGACGTGGGCGTCCAACTACTGCAGGGGTCAGAGGCCGTGGTCCTGGGCGGGGTGAGACACCACCTGCTGATGAGGGAGCAGGGGAACGCCGCAAAGCTACACTCCCTAGGTTCATCATGTCTCAAGTTACTGGGACTCGTGGTAGAGCACTGTTGAGGCCAGAACAGTGCGAAGAGGTGATGTCGTGGATTGCGGACAATGCTTCTAGCCATTTGTCCACCAGTCAGTCTTCCACGCAGTCCACCCATGTCACCGAAATCAGCACTCCTCCAGCTCCTCCATCTCAGCCTCCTCCCCCCCAGTCTGCCCCCTCCCAGCAAAATTTGGCATTTGAACCGGCATACTCTGAGGAACTGTTTTCTGGACCCTTCCCACAGTCACAAACCACTTGTCCGGTTGCTGCTGAGCAATTTTCCGATGCCCAGGTTTTCCTCCTGTCGCAGTCTGTGGGTGATGATGACATTATTGACGTAGTGGAAGAAGTGTGTAAAGAGGTGTCGGATGATGAGGAGACACGGTTGTCAGACAGTGGTGAAGTTGTTGTCAGGGCAGGAAGTCCGAGGGGGAGCAGACTGAGGGATCGGAGGATGATGAGGTGACAGACCCAAGCTGGGTTGATAGGCCGGGTGAACACAGTGCTTCTGAGACGGAGGCGAGTCCTATAGCAGAACAGGTTGGAAGAGGCAGTGGTGGGGCCAGACGGAGAGGCAGGGCCAGAGCTGGTGCATCAGCGCCAAATGTTGCCCGTAGTCAAGCTCCCGTGGCGAGGGCTAGATTTTCAGAAGTCTGGAGGTTCTTTAAAGAAACACCGGATGACCGACGGACTGTGGTGTGCAACCTTTGCCAAACCAGGATCAGCAGGGGTTCCACCACTACTAGCTTAACTACCACCAGTATGCGCAGGCATCTGAATGCTAAACACCCCACTCAATGGCGCCAAGCCCGTTCACCTCCGGCCGGGCACACCACTGCTCCTTCCCCTGTGTCATCTGCTAGTCAGCCCCCTGCCCAGGACCCCGGCCCAAACACCTCCCGTGCGAAAACCCCATCTTCGCCTCCACGATCCTCCACAGCATCCACCAGCGTTCAGCTCTCCATACCCCAGACGCTGGAGCGCAAAAGGAGGTAAAGCGCAACCCACCCACACGCCCAAGCCCTCAACGTCCACATCTCCAAGTTGCTTAGCCTGGAGATGCTGCCCTATAGGCTGGTAGAGACCGAGGCCTTTCGAAACCTCATGGCGGCGGCCGCCCCTCGGTATTCGGTCCCCAGCCGCCACTACTTTTCCCGATGTGCCGTCCCAGCCCTGCACAAGCACGTGTCAGACAACATCATCCGTGCCCTGACCAACGCCGTTTCTGACAAGGTCCACCTGACCATGGACACGTGGACGAATGCTGCCGGGCAGGGCCACTATATATCGCTGACGGCACATTGGGTTAACTTGGTGGAGGCTGGGACCGAGTCTGACCCTGGGGCTGGTCATATACTGCCGACGCCGAGGATTGCGGGGCCTACCTCGGTCCAGGTCTCAAAGGCCTACTATGCCTCATCCTCCTCCCACCCCTCCTCCACCTCCTCCTCTGAATTACCATCCGTGGGCATGGCGCCATCAGTCGGTAGCTCTAGGCACAGCAGCAGTGCCATCGCTAAGCGACAGCAGGCGGTGCTCAAACTGCTGAGCCTAGGCGATAAAAGGCACACCGCCCAAGAGTTATTACAGGGCATCACGGCGCAGACTGATCTGTGGCTGGCACCGCTGAACCTGAAGCCAGGCATGGTTGTGTGTGACAACGGCCGTAACCTGGTGGCAGCTCTGCAACTCGGCAGACTGACACATGTGCCATGCCTGACCCATGTGTTAAATCTCATAGTTCAGCGTTTCCTCAAGACATACCCCAATCTGTCTGATTTGCTCACGAAGGTGCGCCGCATCTGTGCGCATTTCAGGAAGTCCAGCACAGATGCTGCCACTCTCAGGGCAGCGCAGCGCCGCCTCCAACTGCCCGCTCACCGACTGTTGTGCGACATGCCCACGAGGTGGAATTCAACACTAACCATGTTATCCAGAGCTTACCAGCAGCGCAGAGCGATTGTAGACTGCCAGATGTCAACTTCCACCAGAACTGGTAGTCAGGTCAGTCAGCTTCCTCAAGTGTACAATGAGGAGTGGACGTGGATGTCTGATATCTGTCAGGTGCTGAGTAACTTTGAGGAGTCAACACAGATGGTCAGTGGTGATGCCGCCATCATCAGCCTCACCATCCCGCTGCTTGGCCTGTTGAAAAACTCTCTGGTCAGCATGAAGTCGGAAGCTTTGCGCTCGTCACAAGAGACGGGGGAAGAAGATTCCCTTGTTGATAGCCAAAGCACCCTTAGGTCTGTTTCTCAGCGCATATCGGAGGAGGTGGAGGAGGATGAGGAGGAAGAGGAGGAGAATGTTGGCAAGACAGAAGAGGGGACCATTGTTCAGTCCTTCACTGTTCAGCGTGTATGGGCAGAAGAAGAGGAGTTGGAGGAGGAGGAAATGGACAGTCAGGCCAGTGAGGGGAGTGAATTCTTGCGCGTTGGGACTCTGGCGCATATGGCAGATTTCATGCTAAGCTGCCTATCCCGTGACCCTCGCGTTCAAAGAATTTATTCCAGCACCGATTACTGGGTATTCACTCTCCTGGACCCACGGTACAAGCAAAATCTTTCCACTCTCATCCCTGGAGAGGAAAGGAGTGTGAGAATGCATGAATACCAGCAGGCCCTGGTTCACAAGCTGAAACAGTATTTCCCTTCTGACAGCGCTAGCGGCAGAGTGCGTAGTTCTGCGGGACAAGTAGCGAGGCAGAGTAGGCGACCAGGCAGCTTGTCCAGCACTGGCAGGGGTACGCTTTACAAGGCCTTTGCCAGTTTTATGTCACCCCAGCAAGACACTGTCACCTGTCCCCAGTCTTGGCAGAGTAGGGCTGATCTTTACAGAAAGATGGTGAGGGAGTACGTAGCTGACCATACCATCGTCCTAAATGATCACACAGCTCCCTACAACTACTGGGTTTCAAAGCTGGACATGTGGCACGAACTGGCGCTGTACGCCTTGGAGGTTCTTGCCTGCCCTGCCGCTAGCGTCTTGTCCGAGCGGGTTTTCAGTGCAGCTGGTGGCATCATCACCGATAAGCGTACAGGCCTGTCCACTGACAGCGCTGACAGGCTGACGCTTATCAAGATGAATAAAGCCTGGATTTCTCTGGATTTTCATTCTCCACCAGGTGAAAGAAGCTCAACCTGAATAATGTATGCACTCCTCCTCCTCATTGTCCTCCTTCTCCTCCCCTTTGTACACTAAAGCAGAGGAAACTGGCTATTTTTTGCCAGGGCCAACTGGCTCTAGCTATAGTACTCTATGTATTTAATTTTTCTGGAGGGCCACCTACCCGGTCCTCTGTTTTAAGCAATTTTTGGGAGTGCCACATACAGGCACTCAATCTATTTAATTTTTCTGGAGGACCACCTACCTGCTCCTCTGGTTTGAAAACTTTTTTGGACTGCCACATACAGGCACTCAATTTATTTAATTTTTCTGGAGGACCACCTACCTGCTCCTCTGGTTTGAAAACTTTTTTCGACTGCCACATACAGGCACTCAATTTATTTAATTTTTCTGGAGGACCACCTACCTGCTCCTCTGGTTTGAAAACTTTTTTCGACTGCCACATACAGGCACTCCATCTATTTAATTTTTCTGGCGGACCACCTACCTGCTCCTCTGGTTTGAAAACTTTTTTGGACTGCCACATACAGGCACTATCCAAATTAAATTGTCTCCATAGCAGCCTCCACATGTCGTCTTTTTAGCTGGCTCCACACGTTGTCGCCATTGCTACCTCCCCACGTCATCGCCATAGCTGCCTCCAAAAGTCGTCCATATAGCTGCCTCCATACATGGTCCCCTTATCAAACGAGGTGTGTCAGGCAGAATTTTGGGTTGTTTTCATGGATTCCACATCAAACTTGTTAACTTTGTCGCCACCCTGCTGTGTAATCCACAAAATATACTGGCAAACTTTTATCATTTACCGAGATTATTTCAGCGCTTCTTGCGCATCTGTTTACATTCCCCTCACCCGCCATATCCCAAACTTATAAGAACGCTACTACACTTGATCTTATACAAAAGGTTCTTAGAAGTGCTGTTTGGGGAGTAGCCTAGAGACAGGGGCTTGGATTGGCGAAAGCTCGCCTGGCAGCGGAGCGCCAGCTCCATCCCAAGATCCAACTAACATAGTTTTAACTGCAGCACCTTTAATCTACTACTAGTTCACTGCCTCCATACATCGTCCCCTTACCAAACGAGCTGTGTCAGGCAGAATTTTCAGGTGTTTCACCAGATACATAGTGGAACTCGGCCCATCTGTCGCCGCCATGCTGGAGACCTGAAGTTGCAATCATAGCAGCGCAATATGGATGCCCCATACTGTCGCTCTTAATCATGGAACCATTTCCGTAAAAACAATTAAAAATAGAACCACTATGCTATTCCATTATTCCTAGGTGAAATATTCAAACGACCCGGCCTGCTTTGAAAATTATAATTTTTTCAAAGTAAACGCTTCTGGCCCCCAGGCCCATTTTGGGTGGGGAGGAGCCGAGAGACAGGGGTTTGGACAGGCGAAAGCTCGCCTGGCAGCGGACCGCCAGCTCCATCCCAAGATTAGGCAGCCTCAGAGGCATCCATGCATGCTGCCCCTGCTGTTTCCTGTCCATTTTGCCTCCACGATCCTCCACAGCGTCCACCAATGTCTCCATGCGCAACTTTCAACTCTCTATACCCCAGACGCTGGAGCACGAGAGGATATGCAGCACATCATCCCCTTATCAAACGAGCTGTGTCAGGCAGAATTTTCAGGTGTTTCACCAGATACATAGTGGAACTCGGCCCATCTGTCACCATGCTGGAGACCTGAAGTTTCAATCATAGAAGCAATATGGATGCCCCAGTAGTCACTCTTAATCATGGAAGTCGTCTCCATGGCTGCCTCCCCATGTCGTCCCCTTATCAAAAGAGCTGTGTCAGGCTAATTTTTCGGGTGTTTCACCAGATACGTTATGGAACTTGGTCACTATGTCGCCACCATGCTGTGTTATCGACTAAATATACCGTCAACCTTTTGTTCACATAGGAAATCATTTCACCTCCTTTGGTGAAACCTGAGTCCATTTAGGGTATGTCGCCATGCCACTCTCTAGCCTGCCACTGCTGCCGCTGCCTCTGCATGCCGTCCCCTATAGTGTCAGGGTCAATTATTGGATGTTTTAGATGCTATCTAGCTTCATTCTGTCACTCTGTCATGGCCATGCTGTTGCCCATAATTTTGGCATAATGGTGCGATTAAGCAGCCTCAGAGGCATCCATGCATGCTGCCCCTGCTGTTTCCTGTCCATTTCCGTGGTGTTTCCATCATTTTCTGAGGTTCCCAGGTGTTTGGCCAAGCTTCCCTGTGCAGAGCCTTGGTCCCCTTGAAAAATGCTCGAGTCTCCCATTGACTTCAATGGGGTTCGTTATTAGAGACGAGCATTCGAGCATCGGGAAAAGTTCGTCTCGAATAACGAGTACCCGAGCATTTTAGTGCTCGCTCATCTCTAGTGTTATCCATCACGCCCCAACAGTAATGTGCCCACACAGCCCCCCAGTAATGTCCCCACACAGCCCCCCAGTAAGTAATGTGCCTCACACAGCCCCCCAGTAAGTATTGTGCCCACACAGCCCCCCAGTAATGTCCCCACACAGCCCCCAGTAATGTGCCCCACACAGCCCCCCAGTAATGTCCCCACACAGCCCCCCAGTAAGTAATGTGCCTCACACAGCCCCCAGTAAGTAATGTGCCCACACAGCCCCCCCAGTAAGTAATGTGCCTCACACAGCCCCCCAGTAATGTGCCTACACAGCCCCCAAGTAAGTAATGTGCCTCACACACAGCCCCCCAGTAAGTAATGTGCCTCACACACAGCCCCCCAGTAATGTCCTCACACACAGCCCCCCAGTAAGTAACGTGCCTCACACAGCCCCCCAGTAAGTAATGTGCCTCACACAGCCCCCCAGTAAGTAATGTGCCTCACACACAGCCCCCCAGTAAGTAATGTCCTCACACAGCCCCCCAGTAAGTAATATCCTCACACAGCCCCCCAGTAATGTCCCCACACAGCCCCCCAGTAAGTAATGTGCTCCACACAGCCCCCCAGTAATGTGCCCACACAGCCCCCAGTAAGTAATGTCCCCACACAGCCCCCCAGTAAGTAATGTGCCCCACATAGCCCCCCAGTAAGAAAAGTGCCCCACACAGCCCTCCAGTAAGAAAAGTGCCCCACACAGCCCCCCAGTAAGAAATGTGCCCCACAAAGCCCCCCAGTAAGAAATATGCCCCACACAGCCCCCCAGTAATATCCCCACACAGCCCCCCAGTAAGTAATGTGCCCCACACAGCCCCCAGTAAGTAATGTGCCTCACACACAGCCCCCCAGTAAGTAATGTGCCCCACACAGCCCCCCAGTAAGTAGTGTCCTCACACAGCCCCCCAGTAATGTGCCCACACAGCCCCCCAGTAAGTAATGTGCCTCACACAGCCCCCCAGTAATGTGCCCACACAGCCCCCCAGTAAGTAATGTGCCTCACACAGCCCCCCAGTAAGTAATGTGCCTCACACAGCCCCCCAGTAAGTAATGTGCCTCACACACAGCCCCCCAGTAATGTCCTCACACACAGCCCCCCAGTAAGTAATGTGCCTCACACAGCCCCCCAGTAATATCCCCACACAGCCCCCCAGTAAGTAATGTGCCCCACACAGCCCCCAGTAAGTAATGTGCCTCACACACAGCCCCCCAGTAAGTAATGTGCCCCACACAGCCCCCCAGTAAGTAATGTGCCTCACACAGCCCCCCAGTAATGTGCCCACACAGCCCCCCAGTAAGTAATGTGCCTCACACAGCCCCCCAGTAAGTAATGTGCCCACACAGCCCCCCAGTAAGTAATGTGCCTCACACAGCCCCCCAGTAAGTAATGTGCCTCACACAGCCCCCCAGTAAGTAATGAGCCCACACAGCCCCCAGTAAGTAATGTGCCTCACACACAGCCCCCCACTAAGTAATGTGCCTCACACAGCCCCCCACTAAGTAATGTCCTCACACAGCCCCCCACTAAGTAATGTGCCTCACACACAGCCCCCCAGTAAGTAATGTGCCTCACACAGCCCCCCCAGTAAGTAATGTGCCTCACACACAGCCCCCCAGTAAGTAATGTGCCTCACACACAGCCCCCCACTAAGTAATGTGCCACACACAGCCCCCCACTAAGTAATGTCCTCACACAGCCCCCCACTAAGTAATGTGCCTCACACAGCCCCCCCAGTAAGTAATGTGCCTCACACACAGCCCCCTAGTAAGTAATGTGCCCCACACAGCCCCCCAATAAGTAATGTGCCTCACACAGCCCCCCAGTAATGTGCCCACACAGCCCCCCAGTAAGTAATGTGCCTCACACAGCCCCCCAGTAAGTAATGTGCCTCACACAGCCCCCCAGTAAGTAATGTGCCTCACACACAGCCCCCCACTAAGTAATGTGCCTCACACAGCCCCCAGTAAGTAATGTGCCTCACACAGCCCCCCAGTAAGTAATGTGCCCACACAGCCCCCCAGTAAGTAATGTGCCTCACACAGCCCCCCAGTAAGTAATGTGCCTCACACAGCCCCCCAGTAAGTAATGTGCCTCACACACAGCCCCCCAGTAAGTAATGTGCCCACACAGCTACCCCCAGTAATGTCCTCACACACAGCCCCCAGTATGTAATGTCCTCACACAGCCCCCAGTAAGTAATGTGCCCACACAGCCCCCCAGTAAGTAATGTGCCTCACACACAGCCCCCCACTAAGTAATGTGCCTCACACAGCCCCCCACTAATTAATGTGCCTCACACACAGCCCCCCACTAAGTAATGTCCTCACACACAGCCCCCCAGTAATGTCCCCACACAGCCCCCCAGTAAATAATGTGCCTCACACAGCCCCCCACTAAGTAATGTCCTCACACACAGCCCCAGTAAGTAATGTCCTCACACAGCCCCCAGTAAGTAATGTTCCCACACACAGCCCCAGTAAGTAATGTGCCCATACAGCCCCCCAGTAAATAATGTGCCTCACACAGCCCCCAGTAAGTAATGTCCTCACACACAGCCCCAGTAAGTAATGTCCTCACACAGCCCCCAGTAAGTAATGTACCCACACAGCCCCCCAGTAAGTAATGTGCCCACACAGCCCCCCACTAAGTAATGTGCCTCACACACAGCCCCCCAGTAAATAATGTGCCTCACACAGCCCCCCACTAAGTAATGTCCTCACACACAGCCCCAGTAAGTAATGTCCTCACACAGCCCCCAGTAAGTAATGTGCCTCACACAGCCCCCAGTAAGTAATGTCCTCACACACAGCCCCCCACTAAGTAATGTACTCACACAGCCCCCAGTAAGTAATGTGCCTCACACACAGCCCCCCACTAAGTAATGTGCCTCACACACAGCCCCCCAGTAAGTAATGTGCCTCACACAGCCCCCCAGTAAGTAATGTGCCCACACACACAGCCCCCCAGTAAGTAATGTGCCCACACAGCTCCCCAGTAAGTAATGTGCCCACACACACAGCCCCCCAGTAAGTAATGTGCCTCACACAGCCCCCAGTAAGTAATGTCCTCACACACAGCCCCCCACTAAGTAATGTACTCACACAGCCCCCAGTAAGTAATGTGCCTCACACACAGCCCCCCACTAAGTAATGTACTCACACAGCCCCCCAGTAAGTAATGTGATCACACAGCCCCCCAGTAAGTAATGTGCCTCACACACAGCCCCCCAGTAAGTAATGTGCCCACACACACAGCCCCCCAGTAAGTAATGTGCCTCACACAGCCCCCCACTAAGTAATGTGCCTCACACACAGCCCCCCACTAAGTAATGTACTCACACAGCCCCCAGTAAGTAATGTACTCACACAGCCCCCCAGTAAGTAATGTACTCACACAGCCCCCAGTAAGTAATGTGCCCGCACAGCCCCCAGTAAGTAATGTACTCACACAGCCCCCAGTAAGTAATGTCCTCACACAGCCCCCCAGTAAGTAATGTGCCCACACAGCCCCCAGTAAGTAATGTGCCCACACAGCCCCCCAGTAAGTAATGTACTCACACAGCCCCCAGTAAGTAATGTGCCCGCACACAGCCCCAGTAAGTAATGTGCCCGCACACAGCCCCCAGTAAGTAATGTGCCCGCACAGCCCCCAGTAAGTAATGTACTCACACAGCCCCCAGTAAGTAATGTCCTCACACAGCCCCCAGTAAGTAATGTACTCACACAGCCCCCAGTAAGTAATGTACTCACACAGCCCCCAGTAAGTAATGTACTCACACAGCCCCCCAGTAAGTAATGTACTCACACTAACCCCCCTTATTCTCCCCCTTCCTATCATGTCTCCCCCCTTACCTCACATATGCAGCTCTCTCTCTCTCTCTGTGCACTGCTTTCCCCGGCAGGTCATGTGACCATGACATCATCACAGGTCCTTCCTGTGACTATTATTCACCGGAGGCTGAGCTGCAGGGGAAAGCAGTGACAGCAAACGTTCTCATCAGGATCCGTGCAGGACACGGATCGTGTTGAGAGAGGGTAGGATGCCCGGGGAGATCCGGGGCACAGGCCAAAAGATCCGGGGCTTTTGACCTAGCGACACCCCTGCCGACAGCAATCATTTTATTAACAAACAACAATAGCAATAACAACCCCTAACCCGCCAACGCTGCCATGAATCATTGCCAAAACAGAAAACCACCAAGCTCAAATCCTACTACCTTCATTTTTAACCCAATCCCTTGACCGGTAACCAGTGGCGTAACTAGAAGCTGATGGGCCCCAGTGCAAAGACTGTGCCAGGGCCCTGACTATAATGTATGGTTTATAGTACTAGTCTTCTCATATGGGAAAGTGACACCATAAGGGCCCCCTAAACCTCTTGGGCCCAGGTGCGACCGCAACCTCTGCACCCCCTCAAGTTACGCCCCTGCTGGTAACACCTCATGCCCATCAATAGGGTGGGAGGGCGGTCAAACGTCTGCTGCCAAAACAAATTGGCTTCTCCTCCTTTACTCCCCATCTCTGTTGTGACCTCCTCTTAACGACCCTTCACATTACTGCTCCCTCCTTGGTTACCTACCTCCGCCATCCGCCATGCTGTGTCATGGTGGCTTCCCCCTCCCATCCGCTCCTTTATCTATTGATTCTACGTATGATCTTACACGTTTGGATTATCAGTGAGTTATTGTTTCACGCTTCTTCTTCCTCTTTCTTAGCCAGTGATTGATGATAGACTTGCTCTCCTTATACTAGTTACTGTACATTGTATACAATGAATAAAGTATCTTTTCTTACACATTTGTTGCGCTTTCATCTGTCGGTGGACGCTCTTTAGCTTCCGGCTGTGTGAGTAGCGCAATGTTTGTAACAGATTTATATATGAAACGTCTTCTAGTATCTATAAGTTACACGGCTCGTATCTCACATTTATCACTGAGCAGCTATAAAGGGTTAAGTTAAAGTGAAAGTACATTCTAGAGTTTCCCGCCAGGATCATGCAGCAGCAGCAGCGGAGGCTGGGACACATGTCTGCACTTACTGTCACTATTCTAGCGACTGCGATCTCCTGTGTGACCCCAGGTAAGTGCACATCACTCCTATATTAGGAGCTTTACTGCGGTTTAACCCTCCACGCTGATTTGTATATAGAACAAACATCCAGTAATTCTCCCGGCACACGCTTCCTGCACGTCCTGGCTGCGAGGGAAGATAAATGTGTTACATTGTGCTAGACATTGCTTATTCCTCGTGTTGTAATTGTTTTACTCACTTTTTGGAGACTTTTATTATGAATAAAAGGGGTGTGGTCTCTGGAGGTGGGCGTGGGCTAAGTTGTATTTACGGGGAAGATTTATTAGCAGTGTCTAAGAGCAGAACTGTTCTAGCTGCTGCTCATAGCAACCAATCAGAGGCGTCTGGCCGTCTTAATAGGGAGCTGTTCAGGAGCCACAAGAGCCGGCTCTTCTCAGTGAGCGGAGCTTAATGGGCCAGATCACTAAGAAGAGCTGGACTTCCCATCACTACTCTGCAGTCTCTGTCTATAAATTTTTAGTTCTCTCTGTACTAGGAGGGGAGATCTAGCTGCTGTGACTCACTGCTCCCCCCCCCCTCTCCATAGACTGCAATGTAATCAGACAATTCTGTGAGTTTCTGCCAAGCAAGACAGAATTCAGCAATGGTTTTACAGTGGAAAGCAGATTAGGCAAGAGGGATAGACATAGCTCCCAACCGTCCCGGATTCAGCAGGATAGTCCCAATTTTCAACCGCTGTCCCAATGCTCTAGGTGTTTGGGAGAATCTCCAGACTGCCCCTCTCTCCCCAACTTTGTCCTGCCTTCTCCTGGTTCTGTACATTAGAGAGACAGAGCCACCAAAGCATTGGGGCCTGGAGTAGGCGGGATTAGCCCCAGCTCCTCCTCCCCTCAGCTGGAAGAGGAAGTAAGACGGATGCGGGGGAACCAGGGAAGGTAAGTAACAAAGGGTTTTTTTTGCTTAATACCCTGGGACAGGAGGCCACAATAAGAGGAGGCTGGAGGACAGCAGATAACAGTATGAGGAGGATGGAGGGCAGCAGGCCACAGTATGAGACAGGTGCCACAGGGGCTAGAGGAAAGGGGCCACAGAAAGAGCAGGCTGGAGGACAGGAGGCCACAGTATGAGGAGGATGGAGGACAGGAGGCCACAGGATGAGGAGGATGGAGGACAGGAGGCCACAGTATGAGGAGGATGGAGGACAGGAGGTCACAGTATGAGGAGGATGAAGGACAGGAGGCCACAGTATGAGGAGGATGGAGGACAGGAGGCCACAGTATGAGGAGGATAGAGGACAGGAGGCCACAGTATGAGGAGGATAGAGGACAGGAGGCCACAGTATGAGGAGGATAAAGGATGGGAGGTCACAGTATGAGGACAAAGGAGGACAGAGACCGCAATATAAGGAGGATGGAGGACAGTAGGCCACAGGGAGAGGAGGATGAAAGAGGTAGAGGGACCATAGAATGAGGTTGATGGAGGGCAGGAGGCCACCATATAAGGAGGATGGAACACAGGAGTTCACAGTAAGGCCTCATTCACACGACCATATGGAGGATGTATGTACGGCAATGGTTGCACGAAGCGATATGGTGCTGCACATGTGTGGTACCATACCCCTCCGTACATGGGAAAAAGATAAGACATGTCCTATGTTTCCCCATGTTACAGCCCATAACCCAATGCATTGTTATGGAGAGGGAGGGGTCACAGCAGGCCACAGGATGAGACCCGCATGGTGTGTCAGTGTAACTGCAGCCTAAGTGGAGGATGGAGGACAGGGGCCACACTATGAGGGGGATGGAGAACAGGGGGCACACCATGTGAGGAGGGGTAGGGGTAAGAGTACTGATAGCATTTTGTGCACATTTGGTGAGATAAATAAAAGTGGAAAACCAAATGTAAAGGGAGGATAACATTTAAAAAGGGTTTAATATGTTACCGAGTTGCATTAGGGAGTAATATACTGGTTCACAGGGGGCATTATACTATGTGCAGCCATTAACGTTGATCTTACACTATGCTTATGGGTGTGACAAGGGGGGCGTGGTTAAGAAAAAAGGGGGAGGGGCTTTGTCCCTCTTTCTCTCCCCAAAAGTTGGGAGGTATGGGGATAGAGGATGATAGAGTAGGTAGATAAGATTTAGTCATCATATCCATAATCCCTGATGCTGACTCCATTCCCTTTAGGATCAGATCCTCCAGTAAACTGCACAGTGACCAGAGCCGGAGGCCGCGCTGATCTGACGTGTAGGATCTCGTCTCTCCTGGACGTTGTATTAGTCACCTGGAAGAAGAGGACAGGAGACTCCTACCAGACCTTGGTAACACGCAGTAGAAGGTTCGGGGTCAAGATTTCCAAATCCTATGAAAACCGCATCTCCGCTCCACAAACCAAAGACCTTGGGAAATCGACCATCGCTCTATCAGAACTAGAAA
Organism: Engystomops pustulosus; assembly: GCF_040894005.1. Lineage (NCBI taxonomy): Eukaryota > Metazoa > Chordata > Amphibia > Anura > Leptodactylidae > Engystomops > Engystomops pustulosus. Next base: position 252,279,392 of record NC_092412.1, on the reverse strand, counting down.
ATGAAGATGACGCTTGTTTTATGGTTATTTTTAACATATATCCTGATGGAGCCCTGAAAGGAGACGTCTGTCTACCAAAACCTCGTGAGTATAACACAAACTGTAAAAGTAAAAGATCAAAAGAGAATCCTACATACATCACTGATACTTATCACATACATCACTGATACTTATCACATACATCACTGATACTTATCACATACATCACTGATACTTATCACACACATCACTGATACTTATCACACACATCACTGATACTTATCACATACATCACTGATACTTATCACATCCATCACTGATACTTATCACATACATCACTGATACTAATCACATCCATCACTGATACTTATCACATACATCACTGATACTTATCACACACATCACTGATACTTATCACATACATCACTGATACTTATCACATACATCACTGATACTTATCACATACATCACTGATACTTATCACATACATCACTGATACTTATCACACACATCACTGATACTTATCACATACATCACTGATACTTATCACATACATCACTGATACTTATCACATACATCACTGATACTTATCACATACATCACTGATACTTATCACATACATCACTGACACTTATCACATCCATCACTGATACTTATCACATACATCACTGATACTTATCACATACATCACTGACACTTATCACATCCATCACTGATACTTATCACATACATCTCTGATACTTATCACATACATCACTGATACTTATCACATACATCACTGATACTTATCACATACATCACTGATACTTATCACATACATCACTGATACTTATCACACACATCACTGATACTTATCACATACATCACTGATACTTATCACATCCATCACTGATACTTATCACACACATCACTGATACTTATCACATACATCACTGATACTTATCACATCCATCACGGATACTTATCACATACATCACTGATACTCATCACATATATCACTGATACTTATCACATCCATCACTGATACTTATCACATCCATCACTGATACTTATCACACACATCACTGATACTTATCACATACATCACTGATACTTATCACATCCATCACGGATACTTATCACACACATCACTGATACTTATCACATACATCACTGATACTTATCACATCCATCACTGATACTTATCACATCCATCACTGATACTTATCACACACATCACTGATACTAATCACACACATCACTGATACTAATCACATACATCACTGATACTTATCACATACATCACTGATACTTATCACATATATCACTGATACTTATCACATACATCACTGATACTTATCACATCCATCACTGATACTTATCACATACATCACTGATACTTATCACATACATCACTGATACTTATCACATACATCACTGATACTTATCACATATATCACTGATACTTATCACATACATCACTGATACTTATCACATCCATCACTGATACTTATCACATATATCACTGATACTTATCACATACATCACTGATACTTATCACATCCATCACTGATACTTATCACATACATCACTGATACTTATCACATACATCACTGATACTTATCATATACATCACTGATAATTATCACACACATCACTGATACTTATCATATCCATCACTGATACTTATCACATCCATCACTGATACTTATCACATCCATCACTGATACTTATCACATACATCACTGATACTTATCACATACATCACTGATACTTATCACATCCATCACTGATACTTATCACACACATCACTGATACTTATCACATCCATCACTGATACTTATCATATCCATCACTGATACTTATCACATCCATCACTGATACTTATCACATCCATCACTGATACTTATCACATACATCACTGATACTTATCACATACATCACTGATACTTATCACATACATCACTGATACTTATCACATACATCACTGATACTTATCACATCCATCACTGATACTTATCACATCCATCACTGATACCTATCACATCCATCACTGATACTTATCACATACATCTCTGATACTTATCACATACATCACTGATACTTATCACACACATCACTGATACTTATCACATCCATCACTGATACTAATCACATACATCACTGACACTTATCACATCCATCACTGATACTTATCACATCCATCACTGATACTTATCACATCCATCACTGATACTTATCACATACATCACTGATACTTATCACATACATCACTGATACTTATCACACACATCACTGATACTTATCACATACATCACTGATACTTATCACATCCATCACTGATACTGTTTTTTTTTTTTTTTTTTTTTATAGAAAATTTTATTGATCATAACATTAAAACAGGTACAATGAACGGGGTTGCGAAAGTACAAAATACAAAAGTACAAAATTACCTCTTAAACAGTCACAGTAAAGGAAGTTACAAAATGCAAAAAGTACAAGAGTACCTCTTATTCATTTAATTATGCTTATATCTAGGTACTCTACTCCTCTATTTTTCATTTTACTCTTTCTTCCTTTTTTTCCTCTTTTTTTTCCCCCCTTTTTTCCCTCTTCCTTTATTCTTTTTTCTAGCCTTTCCTTCCCCTTTCTTCCCTTCTTACTCCTTCCCATTTTCTTTTTTCTTTTTTTCCCCTTTCATTCCCTCTTTCTTTTCCCTTCCTTCCCCTTAACCCTTTTTTTCCCCCCGCCTCCCTCCCTCCCCGCCCTCCTCCGCCAAGCTGGGGATGCTGCAAAAACAAAAACACAACAAAAAAAAAAAAAAGAGAGAAAAAGACAAATCCCAAAGAGATAACACAGTTCATTAGTTCTAATTATCACCGTTATTCCATTCCTTCCATATTTTTGCTTCCGGGCCATCTATTTTTATGCTAGATTCGTATCTTTTAACTTTTTCAACTAGATTACGCCAGTTCCCTATATCGGGTTTTTTTGTCCCTTTCCAGTCCTTAATCAGAATCAGTCGGCCCAAAAATAGTAATTTGGCCACCAACCTTTTCCTATTTTTTGACGTTGCTATCTCAGTAGTGTAACCTAGGATACCTAGTAAAGGTTCGCAGTGCAAAGCCAGGCCCATAGTTTTCCTGATTTCATCAAAGATTTCCTGCCAAAAGACTATAGTCCGTGGACAGGACCACATAACATGTGAAATATCGGCAGACTCCTGCTTGCATCGATGGCATTTAGAGTCTGTTTTCAGACCAGCTTTAAATAACATATGGGGTGAGTAGTAGACTCTATACAGAATATTTAACTGAATAAACTTGAAATTATCATTTATTGATACCCTTTTTACTTCCTCGTATATTTTGTCCCAGTGCTTATTACTTAATCCATTTATACACTTTCCCCATTTCCCTTGACTTACGTGAGTAATCCCATTATTAATTTCGTCCATAATTCCCTTATATATCCTCGATAAGTTTTTTTTCCGCATAATTCATAGCGTATAATTTGGAGATTTTGGGATGTGTCGTGATCGTGAATAAATTTTTATTACTTTCTGCATGTGCAACGTGTTTTAATTGTAAATACCTAAAAAGGTCTAAATCAGTGAGAAAAAATGTGTGTTTCAGTTCACCAAACTCTTTAATTTGTCCTCCCTGGAATAACTGTGCAACATACCTAAGCCCTTTCTTCTGCCAAAAATCCTCCCCTTCAAATTTAAAGAATTCTCCCAAATGCTGATTTCCCCATACCGGTGTCCATTCTATTGCTCCCCCTACGCCTAGTAACGCCTTATATTTCTGCCACACCCGGTGCAACATTACTGCTATTGGGCTAAACTGTGATGATTTTTTCCTATTTATATTCAGTGCGCCCGACTCCAGAGCAGAAAAGATATTTTCATGTACTCCCCCAATTTGATCTAATATTCTTTCAAAAATATACGAGTTCCTATTTTCCCCAATAAACAGGATTTGCGAGGCAATATAATAGTGAAAAAAGGATGGGAGAGATACTCCTCCACGCGTAACACTTTTCCATAAGAACTCTTGCTTAATACGCACTCTTGACCTCCCCCATAAGAGTTTATTCAGGATAGCTCTCAATGCTCTAAACCATCTGTCCTCAATCCAGCAGGGGCAATTCGTAATAACGTACAGGACTTGTGGGAGGATAACCATTTTAGCCAGTCCAATCCTATCTCCTTTGCTCAGAGGTAGTTTACTCCATATACCGACTCTCTCTCCTAATCTCTTGACCAAGGGGGCTATGTTCAATTCGGGGAAATCAGTGACCTTAGTGTTGATTTTAATGCCCAGGTATTCGAAGGTACCACTATTGTCTATTAGGGCAAGTTTCTCAGCAATCGCCCCTGGAAAGTCGTCAATTTTACATACTGTAGATTTCTTCCAATTTATTTGTAACCCCGAAACTTTCGAAAACTGTTCTATTGAATTCATTGCTTTTGGCACCGACTCCAAGGAGTCCCCCAGGCACAGCAGAATGTCGTCTGCATAAAGCAGGATTTTATCGCCAGGGCCCCCGCATCCATACCCCCTAATACCCTCATCCCTCCTAATGGCAACCGCTAGAGGCTCAATGAACAAGGCATATAGGAGGGGTGAAAGCGGGCAACCCTGACGAGTGCCCCTGGTCAAAGTAAATTCCCGGGACAGCCCCCCATTGACCTTTACTTTAGCCCTGGGTTTTGCATAAAATAACTTTACACACTCAATGAATTTCCTTCCCAGGTTGAATCTTTCCATTGCTTCCCAAAGGAAGGCCCACTCCACCCTGTCAAACGCCTTTGCAGCATCCAGAGACAGGATGTAGCGGGACCCCCCCTGCCCAAGTTGGATGGCACCGAACAATCTGTGTAAGTTTGTCTTGATACAGCGCCCCGGGATAAAACCCGTTTGATCTTCGTGTATTATATCTCTAACAACTTTTTTCAGACGGTTCGCAAGCAATTTGGCGAACAATTTCACATCTGTATTCAGAAGTGAAATTGGACGATACGACTCTATTACCGTCGGGTCCTTATTCTTTTTGCAAATCAGGGTGATACATGCCTCGTACATTGACATGGGAAGATTACCCTCCCCTTGGCTTGCCTCCCATATGTGAACCAATAGGGGAAACAGAATATCGCCAAACTTTCGATAGATCTCCATTGGAAAACCATCGAGGCCCGGCGATGAGTTCCCAGTAAATGTACCAAGCGTCTCCTCAAGTTCCTGAACTGACACAGGGGACTCCATCATGTCTCTTTGATGTTCCGATACTTGGGGTAATGGAATGTTGTCAAGATATTCGTGGATTTGGTTATATGTGCTCTGTAGGTCTGAGGAGTATAGATCCTGGAAGAAGAGCTCAAATTCTCTCACAATTTCGCCCTCATCGTTAGTCACCTCCCCAGATGTTTTTTTGATGGCATTGATCATGTGTGTTTTAGCATTACATTTAATTCTCTCGGCTAACCTTTTCCCAGGTTTGTGTCCCTCGCAAAAATCTTTTTGTCCCTGAAAGAAGATTCGCTGTTGTGCTTTATCCGACAAATATGTATTGTATTCCTGCTGGGCTTTAACCAAATCCCCCCGCGTCTGCTCCGACTTATCATAAATGCTTTTCTCCTCCAACTCCACTACCCTGCTTTCTAAGTTCTTTCCCTTTATATAGAATTGCCCACGTCGTTTTTTTACTTCCCTTGAAAGGTAGTTCCTAAGGAACATTTTGATGGTATCCCAGACAACCAGGTCAGGGGCAGTGCCCCAGTTAGTCTGAATAAAGTCCTTCAGGTCTTTTCTAATATGTTCTAGATTCCCTATCAGGTTGAACCAGTGGGGGTTGAACTTCCACTGGGTCGGTCTCTTTCCACTGTTTCTAACCAAGAGCTCTAGGAAAATCGGGGAATGGTCTGAGATGGTTCTAGTGCCGTACTTCATATTTTTAATTAATGAACATCCTTTATCATTTGTTAAAGCTATATCAATGCGTGATCTAGATTTATAGGTCTGACTATAGCAAGAAAACACTGTTTTATTACCGTATAGGGACCTCCAAACGTCTTTTAAACCTATCTCCTCGCAAAAACCTGCCAGCTGTGTATACTGAACCCTATTTCTATTCTGATGGAGAACTGATTCTCTATCCAACTCATTAGACAACACGCTATTGAAATCCCCCACCAGGAACACGGGGTGCTCCATTCCGTCGCCCACAAACTCCACAAACTTATTCAAGACCTGAAAGTTAAATGAGGATGGAATGTACACAAAACCCAAAATACATCGGACGCCGAAAAGGAGCCCTTTGAGAAATATAAATCTACCGTCGTGGTCACATAGTGAGCGTTCGATTTGAAAATTTACCGACCTGTGGACGAGGACTGAGACACCCCGTGAAAACTGTGAAAAAACTGAGTGAAATTCCTCTGAGCTCCAACCTTTCCTAATTAAGTACGTCTTGTCATACGTCAGATGGGTCTCGAGAAGGACAACAATTGCCGGTAGATGTCTATTTATTATGTCCGTTAGAATGCATCTCTTTTTTTTTTCGTTAAGGCCCCTTACATTCCAGACAAACAATTTAACCGACATGGGATCTTAGGGAGAAGCACACACGGAGAAGAAAAAAAAACAAAAAAAAAAAAACAAACACACCCCACAGTACCATAAAACTTAACTAAGCCTTATTAAGAAAGATGTGACTGACACCGGGGAATTAAAGGCCCTTTGCATCCAACCATTCCGTTACTGTGTCCGGTCCGGAAAAAATGCGTGTGATCTTGATGTATAATTCTAAGACGGGCCGGAAACAGTAAAGAGTACTCCAACCCTGCCAGTCTCAGCCTTTTCTTGATTTCAACAAAACTCATTCTTTTTTTTAACGTTTGAGCTGAATAGTCTGGGTAAATAAATACCCTTGACCCGTTGATGCAGGCTTCTGAGACTGAACGGTTCCATCTTAAAATTGCGTCTCTGTCGCTGGACACCAGCAATTTACAAAGGATTGGACGTGGTGGCGCCCCTAGGGGCGTTCCTTTCCTAGGCGTAATTAGATGTGCTCTTTCAGTACAGAAAGACGGGGATAGCTTTTCTTTGCCTATTTTCTCCAGAAACCAATCCCTAAAAAATCGGACAGCGTCCTCTCCCTCCGCCCTTTCTGGCACTCCAACAATACGAACATTGCTGCGTCTGGAACGGTCCTCTAAATCCTGAACTTTCTCCCTTCTTCCTTGTTTTCAACAACTAACTTTTGATAGAGGGTTTTCGTATTTACATTATCTTTTTCTAACTTGCTGACCTTCTCGTCGGTAGATTTTAACTTCTCTTTAATCGTATTAAGATCCTCTCTTAATAGGGAGATATCTGCTCTTACTGCCCCCACTTGTTCAACCATATCTGAATTACATTTCTTTATGGATTCCAAGATTTCCTTCAGTATTTCTCTCCCCTCTCCAGTTTCACTATTTTCGCTTGGATCCTGTTCTAAGGGGGAGAATCGAGAGCCAGTGCTTTTTGCTGCTGATGCGGTTGACTCATTACCCCCTCCTCTCTGACCTGTTCTGGTCTTGCCTGGAGGGGAATTCCAGATCTTGTCTAGCTTATTCTGTCCGTCCGTTTTTCCACTATTTTTGTCTTTGGATGGGGATGTACCTAGGGATTTTCTCCCTGTTCCTGCACCTTTTGGCCCCATCTTTATCTGTCTAAATCCTAACTAAATCACGATCTCTGTATCATACAAAAATTAGAAAACCAAACATGGATATGCAATAAGTCAAAGAGAGACCTATGCATAAAAGAGGGACAAAAGCATACAATTTTGTTCTGGCTGCCTTTGTAGCTGTAAATAGCAAGGAACCAACAGACTGTCGATGTCAAACGTTGGCCACGGACTATCGACCAGTCTTAAATACAATATCAAGTTGACATTGAGATAGCCCGTAAAAGAAAAAAAAAAAACAGCAACAAAAAACACAAACAGGCAATGGCCGCAGTTAATAGGCACAGACAATAGCAACAGACATTAGTCGTAGTTGGTGACACAAGTTATTAACGGCAAGTCATAGCAGAGTTTTATAATCACAGTGATTAGCACGTGGCAACCGACAGTGGCAGCAATCGGTGGAAACCGTCTCAAACAGCGATGCCGGCAGACAGAAACGGACAGTCGCAATTAATGACAAGCGGCAACAGTCCTGGGTCGCCGTTAATGGCACATAGAAGCGGACAACTTTCAAAGGTAGCGGTCCTGGATGGCAAATAATGGCAACGGTTACTGACCCCTCCTCAAGACCGGCCCGTATATGGAAAGGAGTTCCTCTGTTTGCTACAGTTCTTTCTTTTCTGCTGCTAGGTCTAGCCGGCTCTGCTGCTTTCCGTTAGTATACAGGGTTAATAATAGCTTGCAAGCATAAACAAACGTACAGGCAGTAAGCATGTTCCAGCGGACGATAATGGGCGTTAAATGGCCGCAGTAATTAGCAACGAATAATTGGAGCGTTTGATGGAAACAATTTCTAAGAGATAGCCCTGCTACTAGCTCTGCAGTCGGTGGTAGCATACGCCGGTGACACTCAAATAAACACTCCTGCAGTGGCCCTGCTCCAGAGGGTGTCAATAACCGCAATTTAGTAGCAGCAAATACCAGCAACAGTTGATAGTAGCAGTTCATACAGGGTAACCGAATTCACAGTAGGTACAAAAATAGCAATAGACCATTGCAGCAGTTGATAATAATAGCAGCCAACCCACGCAGCAGTAGATGTTAGAATTACGGCAGTTTATATGCAAAGTTAGTGGTAGCAAAGTTAGTAATAGCACAAGCCAGCACAGTTTGGGCAAGCATTCAGAGGGAAAAGCATGTTATCTCACCACCTCCAGAAACAGGTCGCACTGCAACGGACCTTCCATATAGAGGGAGAAAAACTGAAGTTGAAACCAGTCCGGAACCATTACATGTTCCCAGGGTCTTTTTTTGGTCCCAGTAAAGCCCTGCCTGTTCCAGGCAGCTGTTATTCACGCGTGCCAGACGCGGCCACCGCGTCCTGGTATATGAGGGTTGGTGCTCGCCGCCGGCCTCCTCCCAACGCTGGTCTTCACGGCTTATTGCCGCTCGTGGGCTCAGGTGCAGCCGTTACCGTAGCCGCACGTGAGCTTGCCACTGCCCCAGTGACTATAGAGGGAGCCGAGGAGAGAGAGAAAAAAAAAAAATCATGCGGACCAACCGTGCTTCTGGTTACCCGCTACCCGCCTGCCGTGATACGATGATGTCCCTGGCTTAAAGCGAGCCTTCCCGGGCCAGACACATTAGCCCCGCTTCCATGGCTGTGGAGGACAGGGAGCACGCTTCGCGGCAGGCGTGGTTACGTCATGCCGTCTTAGCTCCACCCCGTCTCGGCACCCACACATCACTGATACTTATCACATACATCACTGATACTTATCACATACATCACTGATACTTATCACATCCATCACTGATACTTATCACATACATCACTGATACTTATCACACACATCACTGATACTTATCACATACATCACTGATACTTATCACATACATCACTGATACTTATCACACACATCACTGATACTTATCACACACATCACTGATACTTATCACATCCATCACTGATACTAATCACACACATCACTGATACTTATCACATACATCACTGATACTTATCACATACATCACTGATACTTATCACATCCATCACTGATACTTATCACACACATCACTGATACTTATCACATCCATCACTGATACTTATCACATACATCACTGATACTTATCACACACATCACTGATACTTATCACATACATCACTGATACTTATCACATCCATCACTGATACTTATCACACACATCACTGATACTTATCACATACATCACTGATACTTATCACACACATCACTGATACTTATCACATACATCACTGATACTTATCACATCCATCACTGATACTTATCACAAACATCACTGATACTTATCACATACATCACTGATACTTATCACACACATCACTGATACTTATCACATACATCACTGATACTTATCACACACATCACTGATACTTTTCACATACATCACTGATACTTATCACATACATCACTGATACTTATCACATACATCACTGATACTTATCACATCCATCACTGATACTTATCACATACATCACTGATACTTATCACACACATCACTGATACTTATCACATACATCACTGATACTTATCACATCCATCACTGATACTTATCACATACATCACTGATACTTATCACATCCATCACTGATACTTATCACATACATCACTGATACTTATCACATACATCACTGATACTTATCACATACATCACTGATACTTATCACACACATCACTGATACTTATCACACACATCACTGATACTTATCACATACATCACTGATACTTATCACATCCATCACTGATACTTATCACATACATCTCTGATACTTATCACATACATCACTGATACTTATCACACACATCACTGATACTTATCACATACATCACTGATACTTATCACATCCATCACTGATACTTATCACATACATCACTGATACTTATCACATCCATCACTGATACTTATCACATCCATCACTGATACTTATCACATACATCACTGATACTTATCACATACATCACTGATACTTATCACACACATCACTGATACTTATCACACACATCACTGATACTTATCACACACATCACTGATACTTATCACATACATCACTGATACTTATCACATCCATCACTGATACTTATCACACACATCACTGATACTTATCACATACATCACTGATACTTATCACACACATCACTGATACTTATCACATCCATCACTGATACTTATCACATCCATCACTGATACTTATCACACACATCACTGATACTTATCACACACATCACTGATACTTATCACATACATCACTGATACTTATCACACACATCACTGATACTTACCACACACATCACTGATACTTATCACATACATCACTGATACTAATCACATACATCACTGATACTTATCACACACATCACTGATACTTACCACACACATCACTGATACTTATCACACACATCACTGATACTTATCACACACATCACTGATACTTATCACACACATCACTGATACTTATCACACACATCACTGATACTTATCACATACATCACTGATACTTATCACACACATCACTGATACTTATCACATACATCACTGATACTAATCACATACATCACTGATACTTATCACATACATCACTGATACTTATCACACACATCACTGATACTTATCACATCCATCACTGATACTTATCACACACATCACTGATACTTATCACATCCATCACTGATACTTATCACATCCATCACTGATACTTATCACATCCATCACTGATACTTATCACATACATCACTGATACTTATCACATACATCACTGATACTTATCACATACATCACTGATACTTATCACCTACATCACTGATACTTATCACATACATCACTGATACTTATCACATCCATCACTGATACTTATCACATACATCACTGATACTTATCACATACATCACTGATACTTATCACCTACATCACTGATACTTATCACATACATCACTGATACTTATCACATACATCACTGATACTTATCACATACATCACTGATACTTATCACATCCATCACTGATACTTATCACATACATCACTGATACTTATCACATACATCACTGATACTTATCACCTACATCACTGATACTTATCACATACATCACTGATACTTATCACATACATCACTGATACTTATCACATACATCACTGATACTTATCACATACATCACTGATACTTATCACATACATCACTGATACTTATCACACACATCACTGATACTTATCACATACATCACTGATACTTATCACACACATCACTGATACTTATCACATCCATCACTGATACTTATCACATCCATCACTGATACTTATCACACACATCACTGATACTTATCACATATATCACTGATACTTATCACATCCATCACTGATACTTATCACACACATCACTGATACTTATCACACACATCACTGATACTTATCACACACATCACTGATACTTATCACATACATCACTGATACTTATCACATACATCACTGATACTTATCACATACATCACTGATACTTATCACATACATCACTGATACTTATCACACACATCACTGATACTTATCACACACACCACTGATACTTATCACACACATCACTGATACTTATCACATACATCACTGATACTTATCACATACATCACTGATACTTATCACATACATCACTGATACTTATCACATACATCACTGATACTTATCACACACATCACTGATACTTATCACATACATCACTGATACTTATCACACACATCACTGATACTTATCACATACATCACTGATACTTATCACATCCATCACTGATACTTATCACATCCATCACTGATACTTATCACATATATCACTGATACTTATCACATCCATCACTGATACTTATCACACACATCACTGATACTTATCACACACATCACTGATACTTATCACACACATCACTGATACTTATCACATACATCACTGATACTTATCACATCCATCACTGATACTTATCACACACATCACTGATACTTATCACATACATCACTGATACTTATCACACACATCACTGATACTTATCACATCCATCACTGATACTTATCACATCCATCACTGATACTTATCACATCCATCACTGATACTTATCACATACATCACTGATACTTATCACATCCATCACTGATACTTATCACATCCATCACTGATACTTATCACATACATCACTGATACTTATCACATACATCACTGATACTTATCACATACATCACTGATACTAATCACATACATCACTGATACTTATCACATACATCACTGATACTTATCACATACATCACTGATACTTATCACACACATCACTGATACTTATCACACACATCACTGATACTTATCACACACATCACTGATACTTATCACACACATCACTGATACTAATCACATACATCACTGATACTTATCACACACATCACTGATACTAATCACATACATCACTGATACTTATCACACACATCACTGATACTTATCACACACATCACTGATACTTATCACATACATCACTGATACTTATCACACACATCACTGATACTTATCACATACATCACTGATACTAATCACATACATCTCTTATACTTATCACATACATCACTGATACTTATCACATACATCACTGATACTTATCACATCCATCAATGATACTTATCACACACATCACTGATACTTATCACATACATCACTGATACTTATCACATACATCACTGATACTTATCACATACATCACTGATACTTATCACATCCATCACTGATACTTACCACATCCATCACTGATACTTACCACATACATCACTGATACTTATCACATACATCACTGATACTTATCACACACATCACTGATACTTATCACATACATCACTGATATACATCACATACATCACTGATACTTATCACACACATCACTGATACTTATCACATACATCACTGATACTAATCACATACATCACTGATACTAATCACATACATCACTGATACTTATCACATACATCACTGATACTTATCACATACATCACTGATACTTATCACATCCATCAATGATACTTATCACATCCATCACTGATACTTATCACATCCATCACTGATACTTATCACATCCATCACTGATACTTATCACATACATCACTGATACTTATCACATACATCACTGATACTTATCACATACATCACTGATACTTATCCCATCCATCACTGATACTTATCACATATATCACTGATACTTATCACATCCATCACTGATACTTATCACATCCATCACTGATACTTATCACATCCATCACTGATACTTATCACATACATCACTGATACTTATCACATACATCACTGATACTTATCACATACATCTCTGATACTTATCACATCCATCACTGATACTTATCACATACATCACTGATACTTATCACATCCATCACAGATACTTATCACATACATCACTGATACTTATCACATTCATCAATGATACTTATCACACACATCACTGATACTTATCACATACATCCCTGATACTTATCACATACATCACTGATACTTATCACATACATCACTGATACTTATCACATACATCACTGATACTTATCACATTCATCACTGATACTTATCACATACATCACTGATACTTATCACATACATCATTGATACTTATCACATACATCACTGATACTTATCACATACATCACTGATACTTATCACACACACCACTGATACTTATCACACACATCACTGATACTTATCACATACATCACTGATACTTATCACATCCATCACTGATACTTATCACATACATCACTGATACTTATCACACACATCACTGATACTTATCACATACATCACTGATACTAATCACATACATCTCTTATACTTATCACATACATCACTGATACTTATCACACACATCACTGATACTTATCACATCCATCACTGAAACATATCACACATATCACTGATACTTATCACATACTTCACTGATACTTATCACATACATCACTGATACTTATCACACACATCACTGATACTTATCACATCCATCACTGATACTTATCACACACATCACTGATACTTATCACATCCATCACTGATACTTATCACATCCATCACTGATACTTATCACATACATCACTGATACTTATCACACACATCACTGATACTTATCACATACATCACTGATACTTATCACATACATCACTGATACTTATCACATCCATCACTGATACTTATCACATACATCACTGATACTTATCACATACATCACTGATACTTATCACATCCATCACTGATACTTACCTCATACATCACTGATTCTTATCACATCCATCACTGATACTTATCACATCCATCACTGATACTTATCACATACATCACTGATACTTATCACATACATCACTGATACTTATCACATACATCACTGATACTTATCACATACATCACTGATACTTATCACATCCATCACTGATACTTATCACATACATCACTGATACTTATCACATACATCACTGATACTTATCACATCCATCACTGATACTTACCTCATACATCACTGATTCTTATCACATCCATCACTGATACTTATCACATCCATCACTGATACTTATCACATACATCACTGATACTTATCACATACATCACTGATACTTATCACATACATCACTGATACTTATCACATACATCACTGATACTTATCACATACATCACTGATACTTATCACACACACCACTGATACTTATCACACACACCACTGATACTTATCACATACATCACTGATACTTATCACATACATCACTGATACTTATCACATACATCAGACTCCCGTATCACCCCACCCGTAACACTGGTATTATGTAGGGTAATTTATCAGCCTTTTACTTACCTTGTCCTGCGCGATCCCCGATCTGGAATGTCTATAGGAATGCACATTTTGCGCACAATATCCTGCATATGTCGCTTCCCTGCTCAGGTCCACCGGAGTTCTCCTTCTTCTTCCTGGTGCATGTAAGTGCTTGGCTTGTGGCCCAAATTTAAATGTTAAATCCCACGTTTAGTCCGAATCCGTCGTATCGTCCGACCACCCGCCCCCAATTTCTGTCGCATGGAAGCCGATGCGCCAAAATCAGATCCCCAAGAAGTTGGAAAACTCGACAAAAATGCAGCCACGGGACCCCTAGTAAATGAGCCCCAGTGTCTTGCAGGCAGCATGTTATAGAGCAGAAGGAGCTGTGCAGATTGTACATAGTGCCTTGCAGGTGATGTGTTATGCAGGAGCGGGATTGTATTGTAATTCATCTTGTTTTATTCTATCATTTAGTTGGAGTCAGAGAAGTCGTCTGTAAGAGTCCATCAGACCTCAGGATCATCGTAGACCCTCCGGAGATAAAAACACAACAATTGGAATTAGATGGAGTCTTCATTCAGAAAGTCCGATGGCTCAATGATCCCTTATCCCCGATGTGCAGCTTCCAGCTACAAGAGAAAGCCAGGAGCAAAAGAAGTGTCTCAGGTGAGAGGCGCCAGACCCAATGGGGGAATTTTTACATCTTCTGTATTTACCTTTTATCCAGTAGAAATTGTACTGAATTCAACATCCTAGAAGAAATCCAAACCTAGGAATCTGGATTCCCGATACTCCGAAATCCTCCCAGATGGCAGCGCTTGTATAATACTGATGGGAAAGTGATGAGTCCTCATGTGTTTCAGTCACTCGGTGACTTCTTCATAATTATAGCACAAAAACAGTAGAAAAACTCAATCCACCAATGGGAAGAGCGAGGTCAGACATGTGACTATAACGTAGCGGGCAGAAAAACTCCCATGATTCTATACTGAAATATAGGGAACCTATCGTGGGATTGGAATCTCTTCCCATATCTCAAGAAATAAAACAGTATTGACCTATATAATAGAATAATTCTGATGTACAGAAGAGATCCAGCCCCTCAGTCACAGCAGGGTGGTCCAGCCCAGTGGTGCCTGTAATGGTCTTTATGCTCATATGCCATTTGGCAGCTGTGGTGTCTGGGAGGGCAGGAGCTCTAAAGTTCCAGCACCCCAGTCACATGATGCAGTGATACTCCAACTCTTGAGAAGAGGTGACACACTGCACCCAGCTGACTATGTAACTACAGAGACGCCTTATTCAGCAGTGATTTTTTCTCTGGATAATTTATACTTCATTAATAATTGAATTTAGAATTTTTTTTGGAAATCATTGCTTACTAGCAAGTATATGTTACATTAGTTTCAGCATCTTCTTTGTTTACAGGAAGTCTCTCTGTCTGTGATGGCAGGAAATGCTCCCCCTTCCCTTCTGTACCAGGGGACAGTCTCCTCTCAGCACTCTCACTGCCCCCCCCCCTGCCTTCTGTACCAGGGGACAGTCTCCTCTCAGCACTCTCAATGCCCCCCCCCCCTTCTGTACCAGGGGACAGTCTCCAATTAGCACTCTCAATGCTCCCCCCCCCCTTCTGTACCAGGCGACAGTCTCCTCTCAGCACTCTCACTGCCCCCCGCCTTCTGTACCAGGCGACAGTCTCCTCTCAGCACTCTCACTGCCCCCCCCCCCTTCTGTACCAGGGGACAGTCTCCTCTCAGCACTGGCACCGCCCCTCCCCCCTTCTGTACCAGGCGACAGTCTCCTCTCAGCACTCTCACTGCCCCCCCCCCCCTTCTGTACCAGGGGACAGTCTCCTCTCAGCACTGGCACCGCCCCTCCCCCCTTCTGTACCAGGGGACAGTCTCCTCTCAGCACTCTCACTGCTCCCCCCCCCCCGCCTTCTGTACCAGGGGACAGTCTCCTCTCAGCACTCTCAATGCCCCCCCCTCTTCTGTACCAGGGGACAGCCTCCTCTCAGCGCTCTCAATGCCCCCCCTCTTCTGTACCAGGGGACAGTCTCCTCTCAGCACTCGCAATGCTCCCCCCCCCCTCTTCTGTACCAGGGGACAGTCTCCTCTCAGCACTCTCAATGCCCCCCTCTTCTGTACCAGGGGACAGCCTCCTCTCAGCGCTCTCACTGCTCCTGAGATTCATCTACACTGGAGATCCATATCAGAGAACAATGTATCATCATTACATGATTTTTTCAGAAAATTATGTAATCTCCATTGATGAATATGTGATTGATATTTTTTAAGGGGTCACCATGTCACTAGAACAGGGTTTCACAAAATGTATCAACATAAAAACGTTGCAAAAAAACATGATGATGATAATTAAAGAGGACCTGTCACCCCCAAAAAGACCCCACCAAACATGCCCCCCTATATTCATCTCCCCAACCCCTTTCTATTTATACTAAATTTATTTTAATTCATGTTGGGAAAGTTGTTCCTAAAAGATCTGACCTCGTATCACCTGCGTTAGCAGTCTACTTTATTAATGAGGGGGTCCTCTGTATGGTCTGGCCGACACACCCCACCCCGCCCCTTTCAGCAGGGACCTGTAAGAGAAGTCAGCAGCATCAGAATATATTGCGCAATCGCTGCCGGATCTCCACGATGTGGCCGCCCCGAACTTACAGCGGCGCGGTACTGCAGCCACGCTGTTCTTATTGACAGCGCCGGCCAAATTAATAAGCACGGCACGGCACGGCACTGAGTGACAGGGAGCATAGTTCTGCATGAAAATTGCTGGCTGATTGTGTGATGAATGCAAGGAAGGAACCGCAGGTTGTGGAAGAAGGTTGCAATTTACACTTGCATTCACTCTTCCATGTAGCTGTTTAAGAGGTCCAACGCTTGCTGCAAAAAACATTCCCCAAACCATGACACTTCCTCCACTACCTTTCACTGAATTTTACACACTTTACCCTGTACAGTGCTGAAATTACATGCTACAGTTATGATATGATTACCCATAGAGATTCTCCACATTAGCCTGTCCTCTCGTGGATTTGTCTTTGTCTTCTTGAGGGACTTGTGATGTTGTAAAGTGGTAATATTCCAGGAATGACCGACCTCTCTTGTTATGACTGATAGCGTTGCCCCTTTCGCGTTCAAATGGATAACTTGCTGCCGAAGGGTTACAGTCATTTGGCCACATGGTGGACGAAACAAAACACAACTATACATTTTATCAATGTTTGGTTTTATTTTTGGGTTTCTGAAGAGAAGGATGAAGTATTTACCATAGAGTGTGAAGCATCTGGAGAACAGAAACCTACAATAACCTGGACTGATGAAGGACGTCCCATAAGTATAGAAGATAATGTGAAGATTACAGGAGACGTCATCACCGTCACCAGCACCCGGCGCCATGTGTGGTCCACATTCCCCAAAGACAAGAATTTAACGTGTCATATATCCTACAACCAAAGTACTAAAGGTATGGAAACTAGGACTGGATACAATAGAAAGAAACTAGTGTAGTAATGAAGCAGATACATTAAGTCTTGATACATGGTCAGGAAGGGGCGGGATGTATGCAGTGTAATATTACCACATGTTATGGATGATACATGGTACAGGGTCAGGAGGGGGCGGGATTTATGCAGTGTAATAATATCACATGTTATGGATGATACATGGTACAGGGTCAGGAGGGGCAGGGATGTCTGCAGTGTAATAATATCACATGTTATGGAGGATACATGGTACAGGGTCAGGAGGGGCCTGGATGTCTGCAGTGTTATAATATCACATGTTATGGATGATACATGGTACATGGCCAGGAGGGGGCCGGGATGTCTGTAGTGTAATAATATCACATGTTATGGAGGATACATGGTACAGGGTCAGGAGGGGCAGGGATGTCTGCAGTGTAATAATATCACATGTTATGGATGATACATGGTACAGGGTCAGGAGGGGCCGGAATGTCTGCAGTGTAATAATATCCCATGTTATGGATGATACATGGTACAGGGTCAGGAGGGGCCGGGATGTCTGCAGTGTAATAATATCACATGTTATGGATGATACATGGTACTGGGTCAGGAGGGGCCGGGATGTCTGCAGTGTAATAATATCACATGTTATGGATGATACATGGTACAGGGTTAGGAGGGGCCGGGATGTCTGCAGTGTAATAATATCACATGTTATGGATGATACATGGTACAGGGTCAGGAGGGG
Source organism: Engystomops pustulosus (assembly GCF_040894005.1). NCBI lineage: Eukaryota > Metazoa > Chordata > Amphibia > Anura > Leptodactylidae > Engystomops > Engystomops pustulosus. The sequence goes on along the minus strand of NC_092412.1, from coordinate 252,259,679 downwards.
CCGGGATGTCTGCAGTGTAATAATATCACATGTTATGGATGATACATGGTACAGGGCCAGGAGGGGGCCGGGATGTTTGTAGTGTAATAATATCATATGTTATGGAAGATACATGGCACAGGGTCAGGAGGGGCCGGGATGTCTGCAGTGTAATAATATCACATGTTATGGAGGATACATGGTACAGGGTCAGGAGGGGCAGGGATGTCTGCAGTGTAATAATATCACATGTTATGGATGATACATGGTACAGGGTTAGGAGGGGCCGGGATGTCTGCAGTGTAATAATATCACATGTTATGGATGATACATGGTACAGGGTCAGGAGGGGCCGGGATGTCTGCAGTGTAATAATATCACATGTTATGGATGATACATGGTACAGGGTCAGGAGGGGCCGGGATGTCTGCAGTGTAATAATATAACATGTTATGGAGGATACATGGTACAGGGTCAGGAGGGGTCCGGATGTCTGCAGTGTAATAATATCACATGTTATGGATGATACATGGTACAGGGTCAGGAGGGGCCGGGATGTCTGCAGTGTAATAATATCACATGTTATGGATGATTCATGGTACAGGGTCAGGAGGGGCCGGGATGTCTGCAGTGTAATAATATAACATGTTATGGAGGATACATGGTACAGGGTCAGGAGGGGTCAGGATGTCTGCAGTGTAATAATATCACATGTTATGGAGGATACATGGTACATGGTCAGGAGGGGCCGGGATGTCTGCAGTGTAATAATATCACATGTTATGGATGATACATGGTACAGGGTCAGGAGGGGTCAGGATGTCTGCAGTGTAATAATATCACATGTTATGGATGATACATGGTACAGGGTCAGGAGGGGCCGGGATGTCTGCAGTGTAATAATATCACATGTTATGGATGATACATGGTACAGGGTCAGGAGGGGCAGGGATGTGTGCAGTGTAATAATATCACATGTTATGGATGATACATGGTACAGGGTCAGGAGGGGCCAGGATGTCTGCAGTGTAATAATATCACATGTTATGGATGATACATGGTACAGGGCCAGGAGGGGGCCGGGATGTCTGCAGTGTAATAATATCACATGTTATGGATGATACATGGTACAGGGTCAGGAGGGGCAGGGATGTCTGCAGTGTAATAATATCACATGTTATGGATGATACATGGTACAGGGTCAGGAGGTGTACCAATACTTACAATACAATACAGTGTATATGTGGGTATATTATCCTTGGTCACTTATAATGACAGTTTTTCTCTCCTATGTTGTAGGTATTTCCAAAGCACAAGAAGGAGGTAAGTGGCAGCTTGGTATAACTTGTATTTTATTCTACGTTTATTACCTGTGTTTTTTGCAGCAACTCACCTGCTGGAACCACATCAAGTCCCGTTACGTTTCAAATGTTGCAAGTCACTGTAAAACTTAGAGCAGTAATCTAAATGCTGTGAGTTACTGAAGGCTGATTATGCAGAATTTTGGGGGTCATTTACTAAGGGCCCGATTTGCATTTTTCCCGACGTGTTACCCGAATATTTCCGATTTGCGCCGATTTTCCCTGTATTGCCCCGGGATTTTGGCACACGCGATCGGATTGTGGCGCATCGGCGCTGGCATGCACGCGACGGAAATCGGGGGGCGTGTCCGAACAAAAACTTGATGGATTCGGAAAAACCGCCGCATTTAAAAAACAAAAAATGTCGCGGAGCTTGCACTTACCTTCACTAGGAATAGGCCGGTGAACTTGAGTGCATTCCGGGGAACTTCAGCGCAGCAGCGCCACCTGGTGGACGTCGGAGGAACTACCTTAATAAATCCCGGCCGGACCCGAATCCACCGCTGAGAACGCGCCGCTGGATCGCGAATGGACCGGGTAAGTAAATCTGCCCCATTGTGTCTTACGTAGGATTTGGGTTCAGAACCTTTGGTATCAGATTCAGCAAATATTATGCACTACTATATTGTTGCATCTAAAATCCAAGGTTGTGAGTTGTTATACAGTAGGTAGCATATGTGTAAGTTCCTTCCGATTTTCTGGTACCGTACATTGTAGAGGTTCACTGCCGGCAAGTTCCCAGCCCAGGACACTGCTGTTATTTTGGGTGCGCTGTTGGTGCCACTGTTAAAGGGAATCTAACATCATATTCATATATTTTAAACCCGAACACACTGACATGGTTTTAAAGGAAACCTACCATTTGATGTGATGCCGTATGAAGCAAACATACCTTGAGAATGCTGAAGCTACACTGATGCAGAAACATATCTTGTTTAATCCCTGAGCTGAGTGGTTTTGCTGAAAAAAAAAACTATTATAACATTCAGGACCTTGGGAAAGCTGGGTGCTTACTGGCTAACACATTACATGGAGCTTCCTGAACTGTCCAGACAGGACTAATCAACCTGAGCTGGATGACTCATACACAGCAGCTGGGGGATGGTGCAGCGATTGTTTAGTTCTGCCTGTCAGGGACAACACAGTGATTACATCTTTCTCTGGAGCAGCGCATAATTAGGGTAAACGCCACAGGAGCAACAGAGCCTCATTATCATAATTGTATCATTGTTTTTTCAGCAAAACCACTCAGCTCAGGGATTAAACAAGATGGGGGTCATTTACTAAGGGTCCGAATCAAGTTTTTTCCGTCGGGTTTCCCATATTTTTCCGATTTTGGGCCGAATTCCGCGGGGATTTTGGCGCACGCGATCGGATTTCGGCACAATTTTTTTTAGAAAACACAAGAATCTCATCAACATATGGGAACTTTCTGGGTAGTTAGATATCTCCCAGTCCGGTGGCTGATATGAGGGTCCATTGCGCACTGATCTATGGGCCCGGTGGTTTTGCGTCACATAAATCGTCAACCCGACACAATTCAACACGTCTCTAATTGATACATAAAGGTTTAAAGTAATGAATTTGTAAATGAGAAATTGTAGTTAAGCAAGAACAAAAAAAAAAACTGAAAAGGAAAACCTATCCAGATCAGCTGATAAACGGGGAATAGGGTAGACAGCTCCATTCTCTGTGTAGTGGTCAGACCAGGTAACTGCAGATCAGATCTTTCTCTCATTGGAATGGGAGCTGAGCTGCAGTTACTTGTGCAGCCACTACACAGAGAGCGGCGCTGTCTGCTTCCTTTCTGTCTGCTTCCTTTCTGTCTGCTTCCTTTCCGTCTGCTTCCTTTCCGTCTGCTTCCTTTCCGTCTGCTTCCTTTCCGTCTCCTTCCTTTCCGTCTGCTTCCTTTCCGTCTCCTTCCTTTCCGTCTGCTTCCTTTCCGTCTCCTTCCTTTCCGTCTGCTTCCTTTCCGTCTCCTTCCTTTCCGTCTCCTTCCTTTCCGTCTCCTTCCTTTCCGTCTCCTTCCTTTCTGTCTGCTTCCTTTCCGTCTGCTTCCTTTCCGTCTGCTTCCTTTCCGTCTGCTTCCTTTTTCGTCTGCTTCCTTTCCGTCTGCTTCCTTTCCGTCTGCTTCCTTTCCGTCTGCTTCCTTTCTGTCTGCTTCCTTTCCGTCTCCTTCCTTTCCGTCTGCTTCCTTTCCGTCTGCTTCCTTTCCGTCTGCTTCCTTTCCGTCTCCTTCCTTTCCGTCTGCTTCCTTTCCGTCTGCTTCCTTTCCGTCTGCTTCCTTTCCGTCTGCTTCCTTTCTGTCTGCTTCCTTTCTGTCTCCTTCCTTTCTGTCTGCTTCCTTTCCGTCTGCTTCCTTTCCGTCTGCTTCCTTTCCCATTCTGTTTTGGAGATAATAAATAAGTGTCTTTATTATTTAGATCTCCGTCATGAGGAAATTCTCAGCCCCCTCATCCTCGGGACCATAATTCCATCCATAGCCTTCTTCATAGTGGTCATAGTGGTGATGTACTGGCACTTCTCCAAAAAGTAAGTGACCCCCATGCATTAAATTGTGTGCTGGGTGTATTATGGAGCATATGGGCACAAATATTTATTTTACGGATGGAGACAGTTTTGTATTGGTACAATTTTGGGAAGTTCCTGGTCAAAAAAAGGCATCTTGACTAAAATAAAGGATAAATGTATTGTGTATTCGGAATGTAAGTTCTGGTGGGTTTTTATGCTTCATTTTTTGTCTCCATTTCTCTTAAAGGAAATCTACCATTTGATGTGATGCATTATGAAGCAGACATACCTTGAGAATGCTGTAGCTGCACTGATGCAGAAACATATCTTGTTTAATCCCTGAGCTGAGTGGTTTTCCTAAAAAATACTATTATAACATTCAGGACCTTGGGAAAGTTGGATTGCTTCAGCCTGTTATTGATAAACACATCACACAGTGCTTTCTGACCAGTCCAGGCAGGACTAATCAACCTGAGCTGGATGACTCATACACAGCAGCTGGGGGATGGTGCAGCTGATGATTACTTCTGCCTGTCAGGGACAACACAGGGATTACATCATCCTCTGGAGCAGCTTAATGTGAGAGGAGAAGTGCCAGAGCAGTGACAGAGCCTCATTATCATAATTGTTATATCTGTTTTATCAGCAAAACCACTCAGCTCAGGGATTAAACAAGATATGTTCCTGCATCAGTGTAGCTACAGCAGTCTCAAGGTATGTTTGCTTCATAATGCATCACATCACATGGTAGGTTTCCTTTAAGCAGCAAAATGATTAAGGTTCTGTCATAATGACACCAATTTTCCTGATATGATGAAGCCTCACTTCTTTCAAATTTTAAAAAACTTTCTAGCAGCCGATTCACAATGTAGTCATTTGTCTTTGTCTTTACTGTTTGTTTTTATAGTAAAAAGATGAATTCACCAAAGAAATATAACAACGCGGAAAAAGGTCTTATTCTCCCAAATATGAATCCTTCATCTGTAAGTCTTAAAAGAAAGTTTTTCTTTAATTTTAAAAAGGAGGCTCCACCCCCTCTTGGCCTCCTCTAATAGGTGGAGCTCCATGGATTGCGGATTGGAGTTGAGAATTTGCTCCCACCGTTCCCAGCCATCGGTGTCTTCAGGTATGCTAATTGGGAACTCTCTACTGTCAGGTGGGTGGTGCCAAGTTGCTGGCTTCAGCCAAGTCCCACCCACCTGACAGCATATTGAGAATGGTGGGAGCTCGAGAAGGAGCACAACCTTCTGTTGGAGTTGGTGGAAAAGGTGGAAGGTCCGATGACTTGTTTTGATCCAGTATTTGTTTTTTGGGCGGGGGTTGGGGGGATTTTTTTTCAGATATCAACCACAACCCTGCCGAGTCTATTCCAGTAGTCAGTGGTCACATGTGTAGGGCAGTACGGTGGCTCAGTGGTTAGCATTACAGCCTTGCAGCACTGGGATCCTGGGTTCAAGTTCCAGGATCAACATCTGCACAGAGCTTGTATGTTCTTTCTGTGTTTGCGTGAGTTTCCTCCGGGTCCTCCGGTTTCCTCCCACACACACTCCAAAACATACAGGTAGGTTGATTAGATTGTGAGTCCCATGGGGACAGGGATGTACGTACCAGATGTAGGTGATCATATTGACACCTCATACACCTCGGTAAATGGTAAAAAAGTTATGACTTATGTGGAGTAAAAAACTTAAATTCCAAAATGTGAAATGGTTATGGGGTAAAACATATTTCCAAGACAAATAGAATTCAGAATTTCTCTGTTTAGCACAGAACCCAAAAAGTATGAAATTCAGTCACCAATTGGTATCTCTCTAATCTATTGATAATCATACAGAACATTGCGAGACCTGACCTCTGCTGAGAAGATAATGGGGGTCATTTACTAAGGGCCCGATTCGCGTTTTCCCGACGTGTTACCCGAATATTTCCGATTTGGGCCGATTTCCCCTGAATTGCCCCGGGATTTTGGCGCACGCGATCGGATTGTGGCGCATCGGCTCTGGCATGCACGCGACAGAAATCGTGGGGCGTGGCCGAACGATAACCCGACGGATTTGGAAAAACCACCGCATTTAAAACAAAAAATGTGTCGCGAAAATTACACTTACCTTCACCAGGTATAGGCCGGTGAATTTCAGGGCATTCCAGCGCGCCTCCGGGGAACTTCAGCGCAGCAGCGCCACCTGGTGGACGGCGGAGGAACTACCTTAGTGAATCCCGGCCGGACCCGAATCCAGCGCAGAGAACGGACCGGGTAAGTAAATCAAGGTTTTCGTTCGGCCACGCCCCCCGATTTCCATCGCGTGCATGCCGGCGCCGATGCGCCAAAATCCGATCGCGTGCGCCAAAATCCCGGGGCAATTCAGGGAAAATCGGCGCAAATCAGAAATATTCGGGTAACACGTCGGGAAAACGCGAATCGGCCCCTTAGTAAATGACCCCCAATGTGATGCTGTGATGGGGTACTAAGGGTTCCTGGATCGCATTTAACAGGGGTTTTTGGTGCGCACGATCAGATTTTGGCGCAATTGTGCCAACTTTCATACAACGCAAATCAGGGGGCGTGGCCGTCGGACAACCCGACAGATTTGAACTTTGCGCAGGATTTAAAATTCAAATTGTGTCGCAAGACAATGCACTCACATGCATCGGGAAGAAGAAGGTGAACTCCGGCGGACCTGAGCGGGGAAGCGACACATGCAGGAAATCGGGCGCACAAGCTACGCGAATCGTGCCGGACTTCATCTTCATCGGACCCTCCGGATCAGGGATCGTGACAGGACCGGGTAAGTAAATTTGCCCCATTGTCTATTAATATTCATATTTACACCTGCTAATTTGTTCTTTTTTTCCAGGAGAAGACTCCAAGCAAATCCCCTGTAAGTGTCTCCATTTCCGATTCTATGACTTATTGTACTGTAGGTAATAATGTAGAGACCTGACTTAGTATCTCATGTTCCTCTGTCTTATTATTTCTTATTTCCTCACTGACCCGGGTTTTCGGCGCACATGATCAGATTGTGTCGCTTCAGTGGTGGCTTGCATGCGACGGAAAACGGGGGCGTGGCCGTCGGAAAACCCAACGGATTCGGAAAAATCGCGCTATTTTTTTTTTAAAAAAGTGTCGCTTGACACACACTTACATGCACCAGGAATAGGATGGTGAACTCCGGCGGACCTCGACGCAGCAGCGACACCTGGTGGACATCGGACGCACGACCTTAGTGAATCACCGGAAGACCCGAATCCTCGTCGGAGAATGCGTCGCTGGATCGCGACAGGACCGGGTAAGTAAATGACCCCCGTCTTTATAAAAGTAGCAGAAATCGATGTACGGAGCAGCACTCCAAAAGGATAAAGTGAACATTTTTATTCCACCTTGGATGGAAGGGTTATTGCTTTTTTATACTATAATGTAACTTTCCTGAGGTGTAGCAGGCTGTTCTTGGCTGGCACTCCCATAAGATTCTAGACTGTCTAGATGTACAAGCTCAGTCAGGGGATATTCCCAGCCAAGCTGACCACTGGTCCATGCTGAGATTAGATTTGTTCCTACTATAAGAGGACTATTATCAAGCCGCATCCAGCCAACTACTAGCCCTGCATGTCCGAACAAAAACCCGAGGGATTCGGAGAAACTTCAGCGCAGCAGCGACACCTGGTGGACGTCGGAGGAACTGCCTTAGTGAATCGTCGGAAGACCCGAATCCTCCGCACAGAACGCGCCGCTGGATCGCGAATGGACCGGGTAAGTAAATCTGCCCCATTGTGTATAGGAGGCAAATTTCGTGTCTATAGTCATTTTCAGGGATAGCCCACATAATCTACCCTATTTTTGCCTTTCTGTCCAGTTTGACTCTTTTATTTCTATTCAGATCATTACTGGGTCTCCCGGAACAGAACCAAGACAAAGATCAAGTCCAGAAAATAAGGAAACTAAGACTGCAAACCGACGTCTGTTCAAATAAGGAAGTGCAAAGAATCCGACAAGAATAAACCCTACAAGAAGCTGGAGAAGTCGTGCGCTTCTTACACATTACACAAGATTAGGACATAATGACACCTGGAAACACTGGACCCAAACGGAAAGAGTCACAGAACCCAAGTCCAGCTCATTTCTGACTCCAGAACCTCCCCGGATATCACATGACAATGGGCCAATGACTGGGAATTTTGCAGAAATACAAGTGAACGTGTGATCAGTTGTTGATAACACATCTGCCCAGGAAGACTTCAGTCTGTATAAAATGATTTATATGAGCGGTGTAGTGTTTTTATATTGCTAAAAAAATAAATTTTTTATTTTTCTTGTTTTTTTTTTTTTTGAGTGAAATCCTCATCTTTTATTTTATAAGAGCCAAGGACACAGAACTTATATTTTACTGCTTCATTGGGAGGACAAAATCACAAAGCAGCCACGTTCCGGCATTTAGGTGCAGTTCATCTTCCTATTTATTTGTGGCCACTGCCTGCACCCCCTTTTCAATGAAGGACACCCCAAGCAGAGAGGGAGGATGTTGGAATTAACCTGCTAGCGACCTAGACACCTTTAAGAAATCTACTTCATGTCAGGATTTGGGATGTGTGGATCCACTGGACCACCGCGGGAGGTGGTGCTAGCCCACACCTGGGACCGGAGTCTAAGTGGCACCTGGTCTTCACCAGAGCCGCCGCAAAGCGGGTTGGACTTGCTGCGGCAGGATACCACCAGGTGGTTCCACAGGTCCAAACAAGCCAGAGGGAATATTTATAACCTCCCATTCTGAGGGGAATTCCAGCCTTCCACATAAAGAACTTCATCTAGCACCACGTGGATCAGTATAATAGAGTTGGCCTTACCCTATTATCTAGTTAGGGGTCAAATAAAGTGTAAAGGTCCACAGTTCCCACCAGTATGGGTACTTGTGTAGACCCCAAACCTCTCCCCCATACAGAACAATGGAAAAGATGATGCAGTCGAAGATTATTGTATAGACCAGTGGTGGTGAACCTATGGCATGGGTGCCGGAGGTGGCACTCAGAGCCATCTTAATGGGCACCCCGCCCAGACATCCTCCTACACTCCTGACTAAGCCCGGATGTTCCACAATCAGCACTATTTTTAAGGAGTTGGCCACTCTTCCATTAGACATGTCTCTGCATGTGTATGTTCCTGTACTTTAGCCTCCAGTGTGGCAGAGAGAGGGCAGCAGGATAAATCATAATCTTCTGCGGCAGGTCCCTCCTATTTATCAGTGTAGGATCTTTGTTTACATGTCTATGCAGAGTGCACAGAGGCTCTGCACACAGCACTAAAGGAAGCATCAGTGATGATGAATAAATTGGTGAGCATTCAGGGAATATTGTTAAGGCAGTAAAGGCACATGGGCAATTTATGTTAAAGAGTGGCCCATCCCTTTAAACCAACACTTTCTGAGCTTCCTCAGGCTGCAGAAGGAGAACGGATGTGTGGACAAGGCTGGGTTAGCATTAGAGCTCCTGCTCCGCAAAGCTTCTTGTTCAAAGGGACCCTGGAGGAAAGCTACAATGATAATCCAATTTCCCCTTTAATGTTAATAGTATTGGTTTTCTCAGGACGCCAATACGATTTAACCGGTTAAGGACCCTTTCCTGGTTTTTCATGTCCATTTTTCACTCCCAACCATCAAAAATCTATAACTTTTTTATTTTTACACGTAAAGAGCTGTGTGACGGCTTGTTTCCTGCGTAACAAATAGCACTTCATAGTGATGGTATTAAATATTCCATGCCATGTACTCGGAAGCGGGAAAAAAAATTCCAAATGCAGTGAAAATGGTAAAAAAACCCATTTGTGCCGTATTCTTGTGGGCTTGGATATTACGTCTTTCACTGAGCGCCCCAAATGACAGGTCTACTTTATTCTTTGGATCGGTTCCGATTAAGGGGATACCAAATTTGTATAGGTTTTATAATGTTTTCATACATTTACAAAAATTAAAACCTCCTGTACAAAAATAATTTTTTAGATTTTGCCAACTTCTGGCGCTAATAACTTTTTCATACTTTGGTGTACGGAGCTGTGGGTGGTGTCATTTTTTGCGAAATTTGATAATATTTTCAATGATATTTTTTGGACTGTACGACCTTTTGATCACTTTTTATAGATTTTTTTATATTTTTCAAAATGGCAAAAAAGTGCCATTTTCGACTTTGGGCGCTATTTTCTGTTACGGGGTTAAACGCATTTTGTTGTTACTGTGTTTATGTATTAATAAAGTTTTTTTGATATTACCTTAGTCCATCATACGCATCCTCTCTTTTGTTCTTTTGTTGGTTACACGCATTGAAAAACCGTTATTATATTTTGATAGATCGGGCATTTTCGGACGTGTCGATACCTAATGTGTTTATGATTTTTACTGTTTATTTATATTTATATCAGTTCTAGGGAAAGGGGGGGTGATTTGAAATTTTAGGTTTTTTTATAACAATTTTTTTTAAACTTTTTTTTTATTTTTATTTTTACTATTTTTCAGACTCCCTAGGGTACTTTAACCCTAGGTTGTCTGATCGATCCTATCATATACTGCCATACTGTATACTGCCATATGGGGATTTTCCTCCTCATTCATTACAATGTGCTATCAGCACATTGTAATGAAGGGGTTAAAATGAAATAGCCTCGGGTCTTCGGAAGACCCGAGGCTACAAAGGAGACGGATCGCCAGGTAAGATGACCGCACCCATGCGCCGCTATCTTTTTGAGGCTGCCGGCAGCTTTGCCAGCAGCCATCGCTGTGATAACACCCGCGATCGGTGCTAGCAATATGCAGCAAAGACTTACCGGCTATGGAGAGGGCTCAGCCCGTGAGCCCTCTCCATGCACCGGGACCCGGCCGCCGCTGTGAATACACGGCGGGCGGTCGCGAACCGGTTAAAGCTGTCGTAGAGTATGGAGCAATAAATTGGTGATTAATTTGTTGTGTTGGCACTTAGTGAAAAATATTTGGGTTTTGGCTGTAGTTTGGTCGCTCTAAATGGTTCAGCATCACTGGTACAGCCTGGCACAGAGGGTTTGGGTCTGTATAGCCAAGGAAGGTTCTGCAGGCCTCATCTCTGAGCACCTGGATGATTTGCTTGGTGGGTTTCCAGGTTGGTGCAGCTGTCTATCACTGTCATCGGGCAGCTGTTCAGCGTGAAGGAGGGAAGCCTGACCAGAGTCTGGAAGAGGCAATTTGGTGCCCTAAGCAGACAAGAAAATTGCTTTCCCTCCCAATGAAATGCCCCCCCCCCCTCTCATTCAAAATAATAAGAAATAAGTGACCAACTGCTATGGAATCATCTACAATAAAATAGAAAAAATACGTCTTGAATTTTTCCAGGATTTCCATATTGTCCTAGAGACCTCTCTTAGTTGGTGATAATATCAGAAGGTCATCTGCATATAGGAGAAATTGCACCTTAGTGTCATTGAGGGTGAGACAGCCAGCTCATTGATGTTAACCCCTTCCCGACGTGCGCCATTATAGGACAGCACGCTAGGGTAGAGGGAGGATAGAGAGGGCTCATGGGCTGAGCTCTCTTTATACCCGGAGGGTGTATGCTGCATATTGCAGCAAACACCCACCAGTAACACCCACGGTCTGTGCTCACACCGATTGCGGGTGCTAACTATGTAAATGCCTTAGGCAAAGCTGCCGGAGGCATTTAAATCCCCACGGCGTGTGGGTGCTGTCATATTGGATTAGATCGCCGACCCCCATGAGGTCATCGGGGGGGAATACAGCCATACAGTAGTGGCAGTATATGGCAGTTTATGGTAGGATAAATCAGACAACCTAGGGTTAAAGTAGAGGGTGTGAAAAATAGTAAAAATAAATAAATAAATAAAAAACACAAAAATTCTAATTTTTGTACAGGAGGTTTTAACTTTTGTAAATGTATGAAAACATTGTAAAACCCACAAATTTGTTATCCCCGTGATTGCACCGACCCAAAGAATAAAGTAGACCTGTCATTTGGGGCGCACAGTGAAAGCCGTAAAATCCAAGCCCACAAGAAAATGGTGCAAATGCGTTTTTCACCAATTTATCCTCATTTGGATTTTTTTCCCCGCTTCCCAGTACACGGCATGGAATATTCATACCATCACTATGAAGAGAAATTTGTAAGACAAAAAACAAGCCGTCACAGCCCTGTATGTGTCAAAATAAAAAAGTTCTAGATTTTTGAATGTGGGGAGTAAAAAATAAAAACAAAAAATGGCCTGGCCGTTAGTCGTTACAGAGCGTTGACTGCAGTCCGGTCTGACCCAGCGGCTCTGCTGGAAATAGGCTCCTCCCATTTACCTTCATGCTGCAGGTGTTCTCAGTGTAGGAGCTCAGGATGACTGTCACACCTATTCTCCTCTCCAGAACTTTCAGGAACAAAGGCTTTTTTAATACAAACATTGGGGCAGACTTACTTACTCGGTCCATTCGCGATCCAGCGGCGCGTTCTCTGCGGTGGATTCGGGTCTTCCGACGATTCACTAAGGTAGTTCCTCCGACGTCCACCAGATGGCGCTGCTGCGCCGGAATGCACTGAAGTCCACCGTCCTATTCCTGGTGAAGGTAAGCGTGAGTCCCGAGACACTTTATTTTTTTTAAATGCGGCGGTTTTTCCGAGCCCGTCGGGTTTTCGTTTGGCCACGCCCCCCGATTTCCATCGCGTGCGCCAATACAGGGAAAATACAGGGAAAATCGGTGCAAATCGGAAATATTCGGGTAACACATCGGGAAAGCGCGAATCGGGCCCTTAGTAAATGACCCCATTTTCTTTCATTTTTCTTTAAAAAAATTATTTTGCCAGCATTTTCAATGATTTCAGCATTTTACATTACCTGGCTCCCTGCCAGCAGTATGGAGTGAGTCCCGTGGGAGAGGAAGCTGTGTCAGTCTCCTCTCCTTCACACTCTTCCAGCTCCCTCCCCACGTCCTGTCAAGTGCATTGAGCAGACAGGGGAGGGAGGGGGATCGTGTGGAGGAGAAGGGGGATGCATAAAGAGACATAGACACACACATGCTGCAGCTGCCCCTCCCCCTGGACTCATTAGATGCTGCTGGCAGGGAGCCAGGTAATGTGAAATAAAACTATATAAACTACTGAAATGATTCAGAATGCTGACAAAGAATTTTTAAAACAGCACATCATAGGCTACTGGAACCTGCTAAAAATCAGCTAAAATTTAAGTTGATAATTGAGTTAAAAAACAGGTATACCGTATCTACTTCTCCTCTTTGCCTTATGGACGTGATTCTGGATGAGGCTGTGCAGGGTGTGGAGGTGGTCTGTGGTGCGAGGGTTTGGCATGAACCCTGCTTGGTTCTTGCTGAGGACATTGTGCTGGAAAAGCAGTGGCAAACTAAGGAAACCAGGGACCCTGGGCCGGTCTTTATAGTCATAAATATAGCCCGTTACCCTTGATCCCTTGTTATAGTTGATTTCAATTTAAATTACAGGCATGTTTTAAAAAGCCCCCACACTGTGATCCAAAAAATCAGTCCCTGTTCCCATGGGGCTCACAATCTAAGCAACCTACCAGTATGTTTTGGAGTGTGGGAGGAAACCGGAGGATTCGGAGGAAACCACGCAAACACGGAGAGAACATACAGACTCTTTGCAGATGTTGACCTGGATGGGACCTGAACCTAGGACCCCAGCTCTACAAGGCTGTAGTGCTAATCATTGAGCCACCGTGCTGCCCACATATGTGTTCAGTGCTGCGTTTGTGTCCTCTAATTATTATAACACCACACTATTACTTAATTACAGCCCCCTCACACACAGCTCCCTCCACTATAATTATATTCAGCATATACAGATTTTATCCACCCTGAGAGAGCACATTCCCCCTCCCCTCTCCTCCTGTACAGACTACCAGATCTCCTCATCAGTATTAACTCTATCCTGCCCTGCACATAGATGGTCTGAAGCTTCCTCAGCAGCACCATTAGCATATATAAAGGAGGCCGGCAGCCGGACACATTTTTACTATGGGGGTTTGGGTGGTAATGGGCCCCTTGGGAGCCGAAGGCCCCTGGCGGTCGCCTATACCTCCTATGTAAGGATCTGCCAATGAGGAAGCTGGAGATCCTCCTGTTCAGGACACTATTAAACAGCTTTCCAGGTTACTACTCACACAGATCCCTCGGTAGGGGGATCTTGCCCTGCTCTTGTGTACGGGGCTTATGAGGCTTGAATTCCAAAGCTAAATATATCATATTTTTTGGACTATAAGGCGCACCGGAGTATAAGAGCACCATTAATAAATGCCTCTTTAAATGTCTAGGTTCATATATAAGGCGCACCGGATTATAAGGCACACCTGAGTATAGGGTGAATGACCAGCAGGTGGCAGACCTGTGCACAGTACAAGGCAGCTGTTGTCTGTAAGTACGGTTCATATATAAGGCGCACCGGAGTATAAGGCGCACCTGATTATAAGGGTGAATGACCAGCAGGTGGCAGACCTGTGCACAGTACAAGGCAGCTGTTGTCTGTAAGTACGGTTCATATATAAGGCGCACCGGAGTATAAGGCGCACCTGATTATAAGGGTGAATGACCAGCAGGTGGCAGACCTGTGCACAGTACAAGGCAGCTGTTGTCTGTAAGTACGGTTCATATATAAGGCGCACTGGACTATAAGGCGCACCTTTGATTTCTGAGAAAATCAAAGGATTTTTTGTGCGCCTTATAGTCTGACAAATACGGTAGATGTGTCTCGGATTTCTCCCATATATCTAATAATGTGTGGATTCCTTCCTATTCTTTTTGCTGACTTTGGAAATCAGGTAGTTCTGCAATTCTGTATATGACAGCTCAGCGTCTGCCACTATGGGGGGGTCGGGGGTTTCCTTGTGGTCAGGTTTATGGGAAAAAATGAAGAAGTTTAGAATTGTCTCTACGAAACTGAAATTTAATGTATAGAGAGTTTCCTTCCAAGAACGATGCGACAGCGGAGGCCGGGACACGTCCCTATATATATAATAATCATTGTTATACTGACTAGTGTAACTCCAGGTAAGTGCCCCTCTCCCCCCCCGTGTGTGTCCGCTATACATGTTTGTTCATTGGTTTCTCCCTGTACAGTATCTAATATACAATGCACAGGCCTCGCCCTGAATAGCGAAAAGCAGGAAGTCTATCGCCCTCTATCAAAGTATCAGTGTAAGGGCCATATCGCTCTCTAGCATGGAGCAAACCAAACCAGCCAGGGACGGATCCAGGTGTCAGTGGCCCTTCTGCTGTAATCTCACCCCTACTCATTATATGTGGCCCCTCCTCACCCCTACTCATTATATGTGGCCCCTCCTCACCCCTATTCATTATATGTGGCCCCTTCTCACCCCTACTCATTATATGTGGCCCCTCCTCACCCCTACTCATTATATGTGGCCCCTCCTCACCCCTACTCATTATATGTGGCCCCTCCTCACCCCTACTCATTATATGTAGCCCCTCCTCACCCCTACTCATTATATGTGGCCCCTCCTCACCCCTACTCATTATATGTGGCCCCTCCTCACCCCTACTCATTATATGTGGCCCCTCCTCACCGCTACTCATTATATGTGGCCCCTCCTCACCCCTACTCATTATATGTGGCCCCCTCCTCACCCCTACTCATTATATGTGGCCCCTCCTCACCGCTACTCATTATATGTGGCCCCTCCTCACCGCTACTCATTATATGTGGCCCCTCCTCACCGATACTCATTATATGTGGCCCCTCCTCACCCCTATTCATTATATGTGGCCCCTCCTCACCGCTACTCATTATATGTGGCCCCTCCTCACCCCTACTCATTATATATGGACCCTTCTCACCCCTACTCATTATATGTGGCCCCTCCTCACCCCTACTCATTATATGTGGCCCCTCCTCACCCCTACTCATTATATGTAGCCCCTCCTCACCCCTACTCATTATATGTGGCCCCTCCTCACCCCTACTCATTATATGTGGCCCCTCCTCACCCCTACTCATTATATGTGGCCCCTCCTCACCCCTAATCATTATATGTGGCCCCTCCTCACCCCTACTCATTATATGTGGCCCCTCCTCACCCCTACCCATTATATATGGCCCCTCCTCACCCCTACTCATTATATGTGGCCCCTCCTCACCCCTACTCATTATATCTGGCCCCTCCTCACCCCTACTCATTATATGTGGCCCCTCCTCTCCGCTACTCATTATATGTGGCCCCTAATCACCCCTATTCATTATATGTGGCCCCTCCTCACCCCTATTCATTATATGTGGCCCCTCCTCACCCCTACTCATTATATGTGGCCCCTCCTCACCCCTATTCATTATTTGTGGCCCCTCCTCACCCCTACTCATTATATGTGGCCCCCTCCTCACCCCTACTCATTATACATGGCCCCTCCTCACCCCTACTCATTATATGTGGCCCCTCCTCACCCCTACTCATTATATATGGCCCCTCCTCACCCCTACTCATTATACATGGCCCCTCCTCACCCCTACTCATTATATGTGGCCCCCTCCTCACCCCTACTCATTATACATGGCCCCTCCTCACCCCTACTCATTATATGTGGCCCCTCCTCACCCCTACTCATTATATGTGGCCCCTCCTCACCCCTATTCATTATATGTGGCCCCTCCTCACCCCTACTCATTATATATGGTCCCTCCTCACCCCTACTCATTATACATGGCCCCTCCTCACCCCTACTCATTATATGTGGCCCCCTCCTCACCCCTACTCATTATACATGGCCCCTCCTCACCCCTACTCATTATATGTGGCCCCTCCTCACCCCTACTCATTATATGTGGCCCCGCCTCACCCCTACTCATTATATGTGGCCCCTCCTCACCGCTACTCATTATATGTGGCCCCTTCTCACCCCTACTCATTATATGTGGCCCCTCCTCACCCCTACTCATTATACATGGCCCCTCCTCACCCCTACTCATTATATGTGGCCTCTCCTCACCCCTACTCATTATATGTGGCCCCTCCTCACCCCTACTCATTATATGTAGCCCCTCCTCACCCCTACTCATTATATGTGGCCCCCTCTTCACCCCTACTCATTATATGTGGCCCCTCCTCACCCCTACTCATTATACATGGCCCCTCCTCACCCCTACTCATTATATGTGGCCCCTCCTCACCCCTACTCATTATATGTAGCTTCTCCTCACCGCTACTCATTATATATGGCCCCTCCTCAACCCCACTCATTATATGTAGCCCCTCCTCACCCGTACTCATTATATATGTTCCCTTCTCACCCCTACTCATTATACATGGCCCCTCCTCACCCCTACTCATTATACATGGCCCCTCCTCACCCCTACTCATTATATGTGGCCCCCTCCTCACCCCTACTCATTATATGTAGCTTCTCCTCACCGCTACTCATTATATATGGCCCCTCCTCAACCCCACTCATTATATGTAGCCCCTCCTCACCCGTACTCATTATATATGGCCCCTCCTCAACCCCACTCATTATATGTGGCCCCTCCTCACCCCTACTCATTATATATGGACCCTTCTCACCCCTACTCATTATATATGGCCCCTCCTCAACCCCACTCATTATATGTGGCCCCTCCTCACCCCTACTCATTATATGTGGCCCCTTCTCACCCCTACTCATTATATGTGGCCCCTTCTCACCCCTACTCATTATATGTGGCCCCTCCTCACCCCTACTCATTATATGTAGCCCCTCCTCACCCCTACCTACTCATTATATGTGGCCCCTCCTCACCCCTACTCATTATATGTGCCCCTCCTCACCCCTACTCATTATATGTGGCCCCTCCTCACCCCTACTCATTATATGTGGCCCCTTCTCACCCCTACTCATTATATGTGGCCCCCTCTTCACCCCTACTCATTATATGTGGCCCCTCCTCATCGCTACTTATTATATGTGGCCCCCTCTTCACCCCTACTCATTATATGTGGCCCCTCCTCATCGCTACTCATTATATGTAGCCCCTCCTCACCCCTACTCAGTATATGTAGCCCCTCCTCACCCCTACTCATTATATGTGGTCCCTCCTCACCCCTTTAGGATCAGATCCTTCAGTAAACTGCACAGTGACCAGAGCCGGAGGCCGCGCTGATCTGACGTGTAGGATCTCGTCTCTCCTGGATGTTGTACAAGTCACCTGGCAGAGGAGAACAGGAGACTCCTATGAGACCTTCTTTACGATTAGTAAAAGGTTAGGGGTTCAGATTTCCAAATCCTATGAAAACCGCATCTCCGCTCCACAAACCAAAGACCTCGGGACATCGACCATCGCTCTATCAGAACTGGAAATAGACGATGTCTCCTGTTTTAGGATTATTTACAATCTATTCCCTGAGGGAACCCTGGAAGCAGACGTCTGCCTGCCGAAGCCCGGTGAGTACTCACTTACTGTGAAGCTAGGGTCTGAGTGTAGGGTCTCTGTTAACGCCCCTCAGAGACCTTGTGGCTCATGAATACAATCTTAGGCTACATTCACACTGATGTATGGAGGACGTATATACGGCCGATATACGTCCTCCATAGACATCAATGGGCGCACGGAGCCCTAAGGGAGCGGTACGGTGCAGCACACATGCGGCACCGTACCGCTCCGTACCCGGAAAAAGATAGGACCTGTCCTATCTTTCTCCGTAGTACGGCGCCGTGCGCCATAGGTTGCTATGGAGAGGGGCGGGGGTGAGCTGCGCTCACATCCTCCTCCTCTCCCCGTGCACTGCCGTTGCCCGCTACGGTACGGTACGGGCGGGCAACGGCAGTGTGAATATAGCCTTAAAAGGAAGGATGCCATGGATAACACATGCAAGACAATTACTACAGTCCCGGTGGCCGGATCTACGAGTAATGTCCCTGGTTTATCAGGATGGATATTGATGGTAGATTTACTTTAATGTTGTGTTGGGATAGGAGATAGATAGATATGAGATAGATAGATAGATAGATAGATAGGAGATAGATAGATAGATATGAGATAGATAGATAGATAGATATGAGATAGATAGATAGATAGATAGATAGATAGATAGATAGATAGATAGATAGATAGGAGATAGATAGATAGATAGATAGGAGATAGATAGATAGATAGATATGAGATAGATTGATAGATAGATAGATAGATAGATAGATAGATAGATAGATAGATAGATAGGAGATAGATAGATAGATATGAGAAAGATATGAGATAGATAGATAGGAGATAGATAGATGGATAGATAGATAGATAGATAGATAGATAGATAGATAGATAGATATGAGATAGATAGATAGGAGATAGATAGATGGATAGATAGATAGATAGATAGATAGATAGATAGATAGATAGGAGATAGATAGATAGATAGATAGATATGAGATAGATAGATAGGAGATAGATAGATGGATAGATAGATAGATAGATAGGAGATAGATAGATAGATAGATAGATAGATAGATAGGAGATAGATAGATAGATAGATAGATAGATAGATAGATAGATAGGAGATAGATAGATAGATAGATATGAGATAGATTGATAGATAGATAGATAGAAAGATATGAGAAAGATATGAGATAGATAGATAGGAGATAGATAGATGGATAGATAGATAGATAGATAGATAGATAGATAGATAGATAGGAGATAGATAGATAGATAGATAGATAGATAGGAGATAGATAGATAGATAGATAGATAGATAGATAGATAGATATGAGATATTTAGACTTCACATGAACGTATGCCCGCTGTCCAGTGCTGGTGAGGAGGAGGAATGTACATTGCACAAACTGGGAAGGAAGGACATCAATTCCTTGTGCACAGAGAGGTATGATGCCACACATGTGGGGACATATATATGACCGCAAGCTTGCGGCCTCATATACACCCCATGGACTGTCATGTAAATGTGGCCTTTTTAAAATACAATTGCCACAGAGAACAAAAAAATGTAGCTGGGGTTACAATGATAAAGTATACAACTTACATACAAATTCAACTTAAGAACAAACTTGCAGAATCTATCTTGGGACTGCCTGTACTGTTACCAATTAAAACTACGACAAGACCAATATTCCAAACAATAGCGCAACAATTTCCAAATAATCCTCCAAACTGCGACCCACAGCATCACCACAACATGAAGAGAATCCTGATAATGAAGACAAGACTCTGTACACAGACCGGTATTACCAATAATTTACCACATAGAAACTCCACCTACTGATGAACTTTACCGCCATATTGTTATTGTTCACACACCACCGAGCACAGGACAATATCACTAACGACACCTCTGTACAAGGCACAAATAATAACAGTACATCCTGATTATCACCACTACATAATGACTGAATAATACTGCAATCAGAGGTCGCACTAACATTTTTCCAGAAGGGTAAAAATACTCCTCTCACCATTTTTGAGGAGTATTTTTACCCGAGGAGGAGTATGAAGATTTCGGTAATACACAGCGCACACGACACTACACTCACACAGCGCGCACACACACACACAGCGCACACACACACCCACAGCACACACACACACACCCACAGCACACACACACCCACAGCGCACACACACACCCACAGCGCACACACACACCACTACACTACACTCACACAGCACACACTACACTACACTCACACAGCACACACTACACTCACACAGCGCGCACACACACACACAGCGCACACACACACTACACAGCGCACACACACACCCACAGCACACACACACACACACCCACAGCGCACACACACACCACTACACTACACTCACACAGCACACACTACACTACACTCACACAGCACACACTACACTCACACAGCGCGCACACACACACACAGCGCACACACACACTACACAGCGCACACACACACCCACAGCACACACACACACACCCACAGCACACACACACACACCCACAGCGCACACACACACCCACAGCGCACACACACACCACTACACTACACTCACACAGCACACACTACACTACACTCACACAGCGCACACTACACTCACACAGCACACACTACACTCACACAGCGCGCACACACACACACAGCGCACACACACACTACACAGCGCACACACACACCCACAGCACACACACCCACAGCACACACACACACACCCACAGCGCACACACACACCCACAGCGCACACACACACCACTACACTACACTCACACAGCACACACTACACTACACTCACACAGCGCACACTACACTCACACAGCACACACTACACTACACTCACACAGCGCACACAGCGCACACAGCGCACACTACACTTACACTCACACAGCACACACAACACTACACTACACTCACACAGCGCACACTACACTACACTCACACAGCGCACACTACACTACACTCATACAGCGCACACTACACTACACTCATACAGCGCACACTACACTACACTCATACAGCGCACACTACACTACACTCATACAGCGCACACTACACTACACTCATACAGCGCACACTACACTACACTCACACAGCGCACACTACACTACACTCACACAGCGCACACTACACTACACTCACACAGCGCACACTACACTCACACAGCACACACTACACTCACACAGCACACACTACACTACACTACACTCACACAGCACGCACTACACAATACACTACACAATACACACACACCGCACACAACACGACACTCACGCAGCGCACACAACACTACACTCACACAGCGCACACTACACTCACACAGCGCACACTACACTCACACAGCGCACACTACACTCACACAGCGCACACACACACACAGCGCACACACACACTACACAGCGCACACACACACCCACAGCGCAAACACACACCCACAGCGCACACACACACCCACAGCGCACACACACACCCACAGCGCACACACACACCACTACACTACACTCACACAGCACACACTACACTACACTCACACAGCGCACACTACACTCACACAGCACACACTACACTACACTCACACAGCGCACACAGCGCACACTACACTCACACACACTCACACAGCACACACTACACTCACACAGCGCACACACACACCCACAGCGCACACAACACTACACTACACTCACACAGCACACACTACACTCATACAGCACACACTACACTACACTACACTCACACAGCGCACACTACACTCACACAGCGCACACAACACAACACTACACTCACACAGCGCACACTACACTCACACAGCGCACACTACACTCACACAGCGCACACTACACTCACACAGCGCACACAACACGACACTACACTCACACAGCGCACACTACACTCACACAGCGCACACTACACTCACACAGCGCACACTACACTCACACAGCGCACACTACACTCACACAGCGCACACTACACTCACACAGCGCACACTACACTCACACAGCGCACACTACACTCACACAGCGCACACACACACACACACAGCGCACACACACACACACAGCGCACACTACACTCACACAGCGCACACTACACTCACACAGCGCACACTACACTCACACAGCGCACACTACACTCACACAGCGCACACTACACTCACACAGCGCACACTACACTCACACAGCGCACACTACACTCACACAGCGCACACTACACTCACACAGCGCACACTACACTTACACTTACACTCACACAGCGCACACTATACTCACACAGCGCGCACACACACACTACACAGCGCACACACACACACCCACAGCACACACACACACACCCACAGCACACACACACACACCCACAGCGCACACACACACACCCACAGCGCACACACACACACCCACAGCGCACACACACACCACTACACTACACTCACACAGCACACACTACACTACACTCACACAGCGCACACTACACTCACACAGCACACACTACACTCACACAGCGCGCACACACACACACAGCGCACACACACACTACACAGCGCACACACACACCCACAGCACACACACACACACCCACAGCACACACACACACACACCCACAGCGCACACACCCACAGCGCACACACACACCACTACACTACACTCACACAGCACACACTACACTACACTCACACAGCGCACACTACACTCACACAGCACACACTACACTACACTCACACAGCGCACACAGCGCACACAGCGCACACTACACTTACACTCACACAGC
Source organism: Engystomops pustulosus (assembly GCF_040894005.1). Classification (NCBI taxonomy): domain Eukaryota; kingdom Metazoa; phylum Chordata; class Amphibia; order Anura; family Leptodactylidae; genus Engystomops; species Engystomops pustulosus. Next base: position 252,236,641 of record NC_092412.1, on the reverse strand, counting down.
ACACACACACACCCACAGCGCACACAACACTACACTACACTCACACAGCGCACACTACACTACACTCACACAGCGCACACTACACTACACTCATACAGCGCACACTACACTACACTCATACAGCGCACACTACACTACACTCATACAGCGCACACTACACTACACTCATACAGCGCACACTACACTACACTCACACAGCGCACACTACACTACACTCACACAGCGCACACTACACTCACACAGCGCACACTACACTCACACAGCACACACTACACTCACACAGCACACACTACACTCACACAGCACACACTACACTACACTACACTCACACAGCACGCACTACACAATACACTACACAATACACACACACCGCACACAACACGACACTCACGCAGCGCACACAACACTACACTCACACAGCGCACACTACACTCACACAGCGCACACTACACTCACACAGCGCACACTACACTCACACAGCGCACACTACACTCACACAGCGCACACACACACACACAGCGCACACACACACACACAGCGCACACACACACTACACAGCGCACACACACACCCACAGTGCAAACACACACCCACAGCGCACACACACACCCACAGCGCACACACACACCCACAGCGCACACACACACCACTACACTACACTCACACAGCACACACTACACTACACTCACACAGCGCACACAACACTACACTACACTCACACACTACACTCACACAGCACACACTACACTACACTACACTCACACAGCGCACACTACACTACACTCAAACAGCGCACACTACACTACACTCATACAGCGCACACTACACTACACTCATACAGCGCACACTACACTACACTCATACAGCGCACACTACACTACACTCATACAGCGCACACTACACTACACTCATACAGCGCACACTACACTACACTCATACAGCGCACACTACACTACACTCATACAGCGCACACTACACTACACTCATACAGCGCACACTACACTACACTCATACAGCGCACACTACACTACACTCATACAGCGCACACTACACTACACTCATACAGCACACACTACACTCATACAGCGCACACTACACTACACTACACAATACACTCTACACTCACACAACACACACTACACAATACACACTACACTACACTACACAATACTACACTCACTACACTCACACAGCACACACTATACTCACACAGCGCACACTACACTACACTCACACAGCACTACACTGACCTATAGGACAAATATAGGCCTCCTTCGAAGCCTCCTACCTGAATATCCTAGGCCCTTCCCCAAATACCCGGAAAGATTTGACACTTACAACTGCGTGACGATGGATAACTAAGGCCACAGCAGCCTGTTTATTTAAAATAACATATAACATATAAACAGTATATATATTTACTTTTATTAACATGTACAAATAAAGTGCAATTCTAACAACCTGAAGTGACAAGGCCTGAGAGGGGTGATTCCTAAACGTTACCTGCTTACTCCCGCCGCACCGCACCGGCTCGAGAGCTGACAAATATGTCACAGGTAACCATTCCCTCTGTACCCACCTCCGGGAGGGCCAGCTACCATACCCATCATTCTCCATTTCCACTCTGTGTTAAGCGCACAGCAACATCTTTGTGCGAATTATTTTTTCCCCCGAGACACCCCCCAAAGGCCTTATCCCGCGGCTGCGTGACAAGAAAACAACTTAAATCTCTATATTTCTTCAAATAAGAAATAAGAAAACAAAAAGGGTGGTAAAACCAAACAATACAAAAAAAAAAAAAAAAAAAAAAAAAAGGAGGGCGGGCGGGCATCTTGATCCAGCGCCGGGGGTCGAAGAGGAAGTCGCACCGGTAAGGCCCCCCCCTTTTATCCTACACTCCCCTCCCCTATCCTGACCTCACTTCCTAACTCACTCCCCAAACCTTAACCCCTCCCTAACCTTAAAACCCGGCCCAATTTTCCTCAGGTCACGGCTCCGCCTAACCTCCTGCCCTTTTTCTACACTACACTCACACAGCACACACTACACTCACACAGCACACACTACACTCACACAGCACACACTACACTCACACAGCACACACTACACTCACACAGCACACACTACACTCACACTGCACACACTCACCCGGCCTTAAGTCCCGTCGGGATCACGTAAATGCAGGCAGCTGCGGGCAGGTAGAGAGATACAGCAGGACAGGGAGCAGCAGCCCCGCTATCCACAGGTATCCCGGGGGCCTGCGCTCTTGCTCCGGAGCGCTGGTGACACAGATCACTGTGTCACGTGCCCCGTTGAGCGGCCCGGCGCGCGCTGTGATCGCGCTACAGACATTTACCTGTTTTGCAGCGCGCGCCGGGCCGCTCAGCCTGCGCGCTACAGGGAATAATTGCCAAGCGTAACTTTACGCATGGCAATTATTTCGGGGGGTAATGGCGCCTCATCACGCGTCTATGACGCGTGGTGAGGCGTTAATGCGACCTCTGACTGCAATACTAAATGATACCCTACAACCAGACCAGTATGTACCAGCTTATAGTGACCATATAGTAGTAGATACCCGTCCTGCACAGAGGCCGCAATATGATCCAATGACTTACAGGTGACGTCCCTGATGCTGTCTCCTCTCTTCTGTCTGATCTTCCAGGAGACTTCTTCCATCCATGACTCTCTGCGGGTTTATAAAACAGACATGGTCGGCATCATCCTATATAATCCTCACACCTGACCCTCACATACACAACTGACCACACTGTGCCCCCGCATATATATTATATATATATATGCCTCACCTCACAAGTGACCACACTGTTCGCCTACGTATATTATATATACCCCTCACACCACAACTGACCGCACTGTGCCCCCACTTATATCATATGTACCCCTCACACCACAACTGACCACACTGTACCCCACATATATCATATATACCCCTCACACCACAACTGACCACACTGTGCCCCACATATATCATATATGCCCCTCACATACACAACTGACCACACTGTGCCCCCGCATATATATTATATATATATATGCCTCACCTCAAGAGTGACCACACTGTTCGCCTACGTATATTATATATACCCCTCACACCACAACTGACCGCACTGTGCCCCCACTTATATCATATGTACCCCTCACACCACAACTGACCACACTGTACCCCACATATATCATATATACCCCTCACACCACAACTGACCACACTGTGCCCCACATATATCATAAATACCCCTCACACTACAACTGACCACACTGTGCCCCACATATATCATATATGCCCCTCACACCACAACTGACCACACTGTGTCCCCACATATATCATATATACCCCTCACACCACAACTTACCACACTGTGCCCCCACTTATATCATATATACTCCTCACACCACAACTGACCACACTGTACCCCACATATATCATATATACCCCTCACACCACAACTGTCCACACTGTGCCCTCACATAGATGATATATACCCCTCACACCACAACTGATCACACTGTCCCCTACATATATCATATATACTCCTCACACCACAACTTACCACACTGTGCCCCCACATATATCATATATACCCCTCACACCACAACTTACCACACTGTGCCCTCACATAGATCATATATACCCCTCACACCACAACTGACCACACTGTGCCCCCACTTATATCATATATACTCCTCACACCACAACTGACCACACTGTACCCCACATATATCATATATACCCATCACACCACAACTGTCCACACTGTGCCCTCACATAGATGATATATACCCCTCACACCACAACTGACCACACTGTCCCCTACATATATCATATATACTCCTCACACCACAACTTACCACACTGTGCCCCCACATATATCATATATACCCCTCACACCACAACTTACCACACTGTGCCCTCACATAGATCATATATACCCCTCACACCACAACTGACCACACTGTCCCCTACATATATCATATATACCCCTCACACCACAACTGACCACACTGTGCCCCCACATATATCATATATACCCCTCACACCATAACTGCCCACACTGTGCCCCACATATATCATATATACCCCTCACACCACAGCTGACCACACTGTACCCCCACATATATCATATATACGCCTCACACCACAACTGTCCACACTGTACCTCACATATATCATATATACCCCTAACACCACAACTGACCACACTGTGCCCCACATATATCATATATACCCCTGACACCACAACTGACCACACTGTGCCCTCACATATATCATATATACCCATCACACCACAACTGACCACACTGTACCCCCACATATATCATATATGCCCCTCACACCACAACTGACCGCACTGTGCCCCCACTTATATCATATGTACCCCTCACACCACAACTGACCACACTGTGTCCCCACATATATCATATATACCCCTCACACCACAACTGACCACACTGTGCCCCCCACATATATCATATATACCCCTCACACCACAACTGTACACACTGTGCCCCACATATATCATATATACCCCTCACACCACAACTGACCACACTGTGCCCCCACATATATCATATATGCCCCTCACACCACAACTGACCGCACTGTGCCCCCACTTATATCATATGTACCCCTCACACCACAACTGACCACACTGTGCCCCCCATATATCATATATACCCCTCACACCACAACTGACCACACTGTGCCCTCACATATATCATATATACCCCCCACACCACAACTGACCACACTGTACCCCCACATATATCATATATACCCCTCACACCACAACTGACCGCACTGTGCCACCACATATATCATATATACCCCTCACACCACAACTGCCCACACTGTACCCCCTACATATATCATATATACCCCTCACACCACAACTGACCACACTGTGCCCCCACATATATCATATATACCCCTCACACCACAACTGACCCCACTGTGCCCCCACATATATCATATATACCCCTCACACCACAACTGACCACACTGTGCCCCCACATATATCATATATACCCCTCACACCACAACTGTACACACTGTACCCTCACATATATCATATATACCCCTCACACCACAACCGACCACACTGTACCCAACATATATCATATATACCCCTCACACCACAACTGACCACACTGTGCCCCACATATATCATATATACCCCTCACACCACAACTGACCACACTGTACCCCCACATATATCATATATACCCCTCACACCACAACTGTACACACTGTGCCCCACATATATCTTATATACCCCTCACACCACAACTGACCACACTGTGCCCCACATATATCATATATAACCCTCACACCACAACTGACCACACTGTGCTCCCCACATATATCATATATACCCCTCACACCACAACTGACCACACTGTGCCCCCACATATCATATGTACCCCTCACACCACAACTGACCACACTGTGCCCCCACATATATCATATATACCCTCACACCACAACTGTCCACACTGTACCTCCACATATATCATATATACCCCTCACACCACAACTGACCACACTGCACCCCCACATATATCTTATATACCCCTCACACCACAACTGACCACACTGTGCCCCCACATATATCATATATACCCCTCACACCACAACTGACCACACATGTATCTTATATACCCCTCACACCACAACTGACCACACTGTGCCCCCACATATATCATATATACCCCTCACACCACAACTGACCACACTGTGCCCCCACATATATCATATATACCCCTCACACCACAACTGACCACACTGTGGCCCCACATATATCATATATACCCCTCACACCACAACTGACCACACTGTGCCCCCACATATATCATATATACCCCTCACACCACAACTGACCACACTGTGCCCCCACATATATCATATATACCCTCACACCACAACTGTCCACACTGTACCTCCAAATATATCATATATACCCCTCACACCACAACTGACCACACTGCACCCCCACATATATCTTATATACCCCTCACACCACAACTGACCACACTGTACCCTCACATATATCATATATACCCCTCACACCACAACCGACCACACTGTACCCAACATATATCATATATACCCCTCACACCACAACTGACCACACTGTGCCCCACATATATCATATATACCCCTCACACCACAACTGACCACACTGTACCCCCACATATATCATATATACCCCTCACACCACAACTGTACACACTGTGCCCCACATATATCTTATATACCCCTCACACCACAACTGACCACACTGTGCCCCCACATATCATATGTACCCCTCACACCACAACTGACCACACTGTGCCCCCACATATCATATGTACCCCTCACACCACAACTGACCACACTGTGCCCCCACATATATCATATATACCCCTCACACCACAACTGACCACACTGTGCCCCCACATATCATATGTACCCCTCACACCACAACTGACCACACTGTGCCCCCACATATATCATATATACCCTCACACCACAACTGTCCACACTGTACCTCCACATATATCATATATACCCCTCACACCACAACTGACCACACTGCACCCCCACATATATCTTATATACCCCTCACACCACAACTGACCACACTGTGCCCCCACATATATCATATATACCCCTCACACCACAACTGACCACACATGTATCTTATATACCCCTCACACCACAACTGACCACACTGTGCCCCCACATATATCATATATACCCCTCACACCACAACTGACCACACTGTGCCCCCACATATATCATATATACCCCTCACACCACAACTGACCACACTGTGCCCCCACATATATCATATATACCCCTCACACCACAACTGACCACACTGTGCCCCCACATATATCATATATACCCTCACACCACAACTGTCCACACTGTACCTCCAAATATATCATATATACCCCTCACACCACAACTGACCACACTGCACCCCCACATATATCTTATATACCCCTCACACCACAACTGACCACACTGTGCCCCCACATATATCATATATACCCCTCACACCACAACTGACCACACATGTATCTTATATACCCCTCACACCACAACTGACCACACTGTGCCCCCACATATATCATATATGCCCCTCACACCACAACTGACCACACTGTACCCCGCAAATATCATATATACTCCTCACACCACAACTGCCCACACTGTGCCCCCACATATATCATATATACCCCTCACACCACAACCGACCACACTGTACCCAACATATATCATATATACCCCTCACACCACAACTGACCACACTGTGCCCCACATATATCATATATACCCCTCACACCACAACTGACCACACTGTACCCCCACATATATCATATATACCCCTCACACCACAACTGTACACACTGTGCCCCACATATATCTTATATACCCCTCACACCACAACTGACCACACTGTGCCCCACATATATCATATATAACCCTCACACCACAACTGACCACACTGTACCCCCACATATATCATATATACCCCTTACACCACAACTGACCACACTGTGCCCCCACATATATCATATATACCCCTCACACCACAACTGACCACACTGTGCCCCCACATATCATATGTACCCCTCACACCACAACTGACCACACTGTGCCCCCACATATCATATGTACCCCTCACACCACAACTGACCACACTGTGCCCCCACATATATCATATATACCCCTCACACCACAACTGACCACACTGTGCCCCCACATATCATATGTACCCCTCACACCACAACTGACCACACTGTGCCCCCACATATATCATATATACCCTCACACCACAACTGTCCACACTGTACCTCCACATATATCATATATACCCCTCACACCACAACTGACCACACTGCACCCCCACATATATCTTATATACCCCTCACACCACAACTGACCACACTGTGCCCCCACATATATCATATATACCCCTCACACCACAACTGACCACACATGTATCTTATATACCCCTCACACCACAACTGACCACACTGTGCCCCCACATATATCATATATACCCCTCACACCACAACTGACCACACTGTGCCCCCACATATATCATATATACCCCTCACACCACAACTGACCACACTGTGCCCCCACATATATCATATATACCCCTCACACCACAACTGACCACACTGTGCCCCCACATATATCATATATACCCTCACACCACAACTGTCCACACTGTACCTCCAAATATATCATATATACCCCTCACACCACAACTGACCACACTGCACCCCCACATATATCTTATATACCCCTCACACCACAACTGACCACACTGTGCCCCCACATATATCATATATACCCCTCACACCACAACTGACCACACATGTATCTTATATACCCCTCACACCACAACTGACCACACTGTGCCCCCACATATATCATATATGCCCCTCACACCACAACTGACCACACTGTACCCCGCAAATATCATATATACTCCTCACACCACAACTGCCCACACTGTGCCCCCACATATATCATATATACCCCTCATGCCACACCTGACCACACTGTGCCCCCACATATATCATATATACCCCTCACATCACAACTGACCACACTGTACCCCACATATATCATATATATCCCTCACACCACAACTGACCACACTGTACCCCACATATATCATATATATCCCTCACACCACAACTGACCACACTGTACCCCACATATATCATATATATCCCTCACACCACAACTGACCACACTGTACCCCACATATATCATATATATCCCTCACACCACAACTGACCACACTGTGCCCCCCATATATCATATATACCACTCACACCACAACTGACCACACTGTGCCCCCACATATATCATATATACCCCTCACATCACAACTGACCACACTGTACCCCACATATATCATATATATCCCTCACACCACAACTGACCACACTGTACCCCACATATATCATATATATCCCTCACACCACAACTGACCACACTGTACCCCCATATATATCATATATACCCCTCACACCACAACTGACCACACTGTACCCCCACATATATCATATATACCCCTCACACCACAACTGACCACACTGTGCCCCACATATATCATATATACCCCTCACACCACAACTGACCACACTGTACCCCCACATATATCATATATACCCCTCACACCACAACTGACCACACTGTGCCCCCACATATATCATATATACCCCTCACACCACAACTGACCACACTGTGCACCCACAAATATCATATATACCCCTCACACCACAACTGACCACACTGTGCCCCCGCATATATCATATATACCCCTCACACCACAACCGACCACACTGTACCCAACATATATCATATATACCCCTCACACCACAACTGACCACACTGTGCCCCACATATATCATATATACCCCTCACACCACAACTGACCACACTGTACCCCCACATATATCATATATACCCCTCACACCACAACTGACCACACTGTGCCCCCACATATATCATATATACCCCTCACACCACAACTGACCACACTGTGCACCCACAAATATCATATATGCCCCTCACACCACAACTGACCACTGTACCCCACATATATCTTATATACCCCTCACACCACAACTGACCACACTGTGCCCCCACATATATCCTATATACTCCACCAGCTGTGGTCAAAGGGTTAAAACTCAAAGGTTTGTGCGGATTCTGGGTGCTAACAGTGTGCTACTGCTGCAATGTGCAGCAAAACCCATGTCTGTATGACGAGAGCTCGCCCTGTGCCCTTTCCACACATGCTTAACAGCTCCATTCAGTAATATTACGGCAGGGAGCATTTAGGGGTTAATATACTGGGCCACTAATGTATTATATATACTGGCCTCCTTAATTATTTAATATACCGGGCCCCAAATAAATTAAGCGTACTGTCACACATACCAGTAGCATAGGGGGCTGTGCCGCGGCCTGATCTCATTCGCGTTAACAGTGAAACTCGTGTCATTGTTCACGCAAATAGGTTCGGGCCGAGGCACGGCCCCTGCGCTGGCGCTGGAAAACACAGCGTTATTGATACATGTGACCACACTCTTAATATATTGGGCCCCGCCTCAATTTATTTAATATACTACCCCCCTTGTCAACCATTTTATATATTGGGCCTTAAATAATTAATAAATATACTGATACCCCCCCATAATGAATTATTGAATACACTGCCCCCCCATAATGAATTATTGAATACACTGCCCCCCCATAATGAATTATTGAATACACTGCCCCCCCATAATGAATTATTGAATATTCTGCCCCCCATAATTAATAAATATGCTGCCCCCAAAATTATTGAATACACTGCCCCCCATAATAAATTATTTAATATACTGTCCCCCATAATTAATGAATATACTGTCCCCCCATAATAAATTATAGGATATACTGCCCCCCCATAATAAATAAGTGAATATACTGCCCCCCATAGTAAATTATAGGATATACTGCCCCTATCATAAATTATAGGATATACTGCCCCCCATAGTAAATTATAGGATATACTGCCCCCCATAATAAATTATAGGATATACTGCCCCCCCATAATAAATAAGTGAATATACTGCCCCCCATAGTAAATTATAGGATATACTGCCCCTATCATAAATTATAGGATATACTGCCCCCCATAGTAAATTATAGGATATACTGCCCCCCATAATAAATTATAGGATATACTGCCCCCCATAGTAAATTATAGGATATACTGCCCCCCATAATAAATTATAGGATATACTGCCCCCCATAGTAAATTATAGGATATACTGCCCCCCATAGTAAATTATAGGATATACTGCCCCCCATAATAAATTATAGGATATACTGCCCCCCATAGTAAATTATAGGATATACTGCCCCCCATAATAAATTATAGGATATACTGCCCCCCATAATAAATTATAGGATATACTTCCCCCCATAATAAATTATAGGATATACTGCCCCCCATAATAAATTATAGGATATACTGCCCCCCATAATAAATAAGTGAATATACTGCCCCCCATAATAAATTATAGGATATACTGCCCCCCATAATAAATTATTGAGTATACTGCCCCCCATAATAAATTATAGGATATACTGCCCCCCATAATAAATTATAGGATATACTGCCCCCCATAATAAATTATTGAGTATACTGCCCCCCATAATAAATAAGTGAATATACTGCCCCCCATAATAAATTATAGGATATACTGCCCCCCATAATAAATTATAGGATATACTGCCCCCCCATAATAAATTATAGGATATACTGCCCCCCATAATAAATTATTGAGTATACTGCCCCCCATAATAAATAAGTGAATATACTGCCCCCCATAATAAATTATAGGATATACTGCCCCCCATAGTAAATTATAGGATATACTGCCCCCCATAATAAATTATAGGATATACTGCCCCCCATAATAAATTATAGGATATACTTCCCCCCATAATAAATTATAGGATATACTGCCCCCCATAATAAATTATAGGATATACTGCCCCCCATAATAAATTATAGGATATACTGCCCCCCATAATAAATAAGTGAATATACTGCCCCCCTAATAAATTATAGGATATACTGCCCCCCATAATAAATTATTGAGTATACTGCCCCCCATAATAAATTATAGGATATACTGCCCCCCATAATAAATTATAGGATATACTGCCCCCCATAATAAATTATAGGATATACTGCCCCCCATAATAAATTATTGAGTATACTGCCCCCCATAATAAATAAGTGAATATACTGCCCCCCATAATAAATTATAGGATATACTGCCCCCCATAATAAATTATAGGATATACTGCCCCCCATAATAAATTATAGGATATACTGCCCCCCATAGTAAATTATAGGATATGCTGACCCCCATAATAAATTATAGGATATACTGCCCCCCATAATAAATTATAGGATATGCTTGCCTCCCATAATGAAGGCTGCCTGCTCCCTCAAGTAATTATTGTATATATTCCGCCCCCGGGCCCCAACATCTTTTACTGCTGTTAAAATAAAAAAATCTTGTACTCACCTCTTGCTCCGGAGTCTTCATCCTTCTTGCCGCGGTCGGGCAGGAAATGGTGCGCGGCCGCGTGATGACGTCAAAGAGCGATGTGCGCCGGGGTTGTTCTTCCGGCCACATCGCTCCAGTAATAGTGCTCGAGCGGCCGGAAATGGCCGCATCGAGCACTATAGTATCGCGGGCAGGGGCTTCCTGTCCGGATGGACGGAGGCTCCTGCATTACTGCTGGGTGTTGGCCGGGGGCCCATGGTGGCGCCGAGAAGATTGTCATTGGCGCTATTGCAGTGCCAGGCCGGGGCCTCTGCAAAATAGTCCGGGTCACGGGGCCCGGCGTTGGTGCTACAATAGCGCGAATCGGACTCTGGGTGTCTGGGACAGGGGCCCACCGGGGAATACCCCGGCCCCCCGCCAGGCCAGTCCGAGCCTGGATAGATAGAGATAGATAGATAGATATGAGATAGATAGATAGATATGAGATAGATAGATAGGAGATAGATAGATAGATATGAGATAGATAGATAGATAGGAGATAGATAGATATGAGATAGATAGATATAGATAGGAGATAGATAGATAGATAGATAGATAGATAGATAGGAGATAGATAGATAGGAGATAGATAGATAGATATGATATAGATAGATAGATTGATATGGATGTGATCATGTATGTAGTGGATGAAATGATCTTTGTTTGGTTCCATTTCTATCTATTAGATGGAGTCATGGAAGTCGTCTGTAAGAGTCCATTAGGCTTCAGAGTCATTCTAGACCCTCCACAGATCAAAACACAACACTCCGAAACACATGGAGTCATCACTGAAAAAGGTCGATGGCTTAATCATTCCCTCTCTCCGATGTGTACCTTCCAGTTACAAGAAAAAGCAAAGAGTGAGATAAGTGTCGCAGGTAAGTGTCCTTCCCTCCATCCGGCACATTGCCCTTTACTTCATACAGTTCATGATAAAGCCGGCATCTAGTGAGAGTTTCTGAGAATTTATCTATTTACACCCTGTATAGCCCCGGGATTTTGGCGCACGCGAACGGATTGCGTAGCATCGGCGCCGGCATGCACGCGACGGAAATCGGGGGGCGTGGCCGAACGAAAACCCGACGGATTCAGAAAAAATGCGGCATTTAAGAAAAAAAAGTGTTGCGGGACTTGGGCTTACCTTCACCAGGAATAGGCCGGTTAATTTCAGGGCATTCCGGCGGGCCTTGGGGAACTTCAGTGCAGCAGCGCCACCTGGTAGACGTCGGAGGAACTACCTTAATGAATCCCGGCCGGACCCGAATCTACCGCAGAGAACGTGCCGCTGGATCGCTAATGGACCGGGTAAGTAAATCTGCCCCCATTCCTGTGGTGGATCGTACAACTCTCCTGTCGTGGGGGGAGAAGGAATTGTACATTGTTCTTTTTATATGTCGCCGTGGGCAATTATAGGAAAGATTACACAAAATTGCAAAAGATCATAAATATTAACTTTTTTACATTTGCCTTTTTTGGATTTTCTGTAGAGAAGGATGAAGAATTTTCCATAGAGTGTGAAGCATCCGGAGCCCATAAACCTACAATAACCTGGACTGATGAAGGACGTCCCATAAGTAGAGAAGAGAAGGAGAACATCACAGGAGACGTCATCACCGTCACCAGCACCCGGCACCATGCGAGGTCCACATTCCCCAAAGACAAGAATATAACGTGTCATATATCCTACAACCAAAGTACTGGAGGTATGGAAACTAGGACTGGATACAATAGGAAGAGTAAATCATAGGATCCCAGTATAGATAAGGTTCAATACATGTACAAGTTCATCAAGCACAACCTATATGTTTACCGTATATACTCGAGTATAAGCCGAGCCGAGTATAAGCCGAGCCCCCTAATTTTACCACCAAAAACTGGGAAAACCTATTGACTCGAGTATAAGCCGAGGGTGGGAAATGCATTGGTCACAGAACCCCCCCCCCAGTATATAGCCAGCCAGCCCCCTATAGTATACAGCCTGCCCCCAGTAGTATACAGCCTGCCCCCAGTATATAGCCAGCCAGCCCCCTATAGTATACAGCCTGCCCCCAGTAGTATACAGCCTGCCCCCGGTAGTATACAGCACTGCCCCCAGTAGTATACAGTACTGCCCCCAGTAGTAAACAGCACTGCCCCCAGTAGTAAACAGCCTGCCCCCAGTAGTATACAGCACAGCCCCCGGTAGTATACAGCCAGCCCCCAGTAGTATACAGCCAGCCCCCAGTAGTATACAGCCACCTCAGCCTGCCCCCAGTAGTATACAGCACAGCCCCCAGTAGTATACAGCCTGCCCCCAGTAGTATACAGCCTGCCCCCAGTAGTATACAGCTTGCCCCCAGTAGTATACAGCTTGCCCCCAGTAGTATACAGCCTGCCCCCAGTAGTACACAGGACTGCCCCCAGTAGTATACAGTACTGCCCCCAGTAGTATACAGCCTGCCCCCAGTAGTATACAGCCAGCCCCCAGTAGTATACAGCCACCTCAGCCTGCCCCCAGTAGTATACAGCACAGCCCCCAGTAGTATACAGCACTGCCCCCAGTAGTATACAGCACTGCCCCCAGTAGTATACAGCACTGCCCCCAGTAGTATACAGCACTGCCCCCAGTAGTATACAGCTTGCCCCCAGTAGTATACAGCTTGCCCCCAGTAGTATACAGCTTGCCCCCAGTAGTATACAGCCTGCCCCCAGTAGTACACAGGACTGCCCCCAGTAGTATACAGTACTGCCCCCAGTAGTATACAGCCTGCCCCCAGTAGTATACAGCTTGCCCCCAGTAGTATACAGCTTGCCCCCAGTAGTATACAGCACAGCCCCCAGTAGTATACAGCCAGCCCCCAGTAGTATACAGCACTGCCCCCAGTAGTATACAGCACTGCCCCAGTAGTATACAGTACTGCCCCCAGTAGTATACAGCCTGCCCCCAGTAGTATACAGCTTGCCCCCAGTAGTATACAGCTTGCCCCCAGTAGTATACAGCACTGCCCCCAGTAGTATACAGCTTGCCCCCAGTAGTATACAGCCTGCCCCCAGTGGCCATACTGGGTAAAAAATTACTTCCCCACTCCAAATATCGCTATTAAAATATAGCTGATAAATCTCTGGATTATATTTTAGCTGTACAGGAGCACAGAGGTGGGGGCTGAGAGCCGAGGAGTCTGCAGCACAGATAGATAGATAGATAGATAGGAGATATATAGATATAGATATAGATATATAGATAGATAGATAGATAGATACTTGCAGAAAGTTCAAGCAGCACACTTTGTATTCGTAGCGAGGAGGTATGGGTGCAACGCTTAGTTAGACCGGGCTCCAGGTCCTTCGAATAGCAAATAGAGAAAAAGCAGCACTCCAAAATGAGGATTACGTTGAAAAACGGTGAGTTTATTCCATGTTATGAAAAGTACAAATGCATGTACAGAAGCAACGTTTCGACTCCTCAGAGTCTTTGTCAAGCCTAGTGACATAGGTGAACAGTGATCTTATATAGCAAACAAATGTGATCACATGATCAAAAACGATCCCACCCCTTTTGAGTTAACATATTACATCCTATCGTGAATATACAATGAATTGTAAAACATAGTAGAGATTACATAATCAATGCGCATACATAATCAAGTGCTGGTGCATTATGGTATATAAAAGATATGGATATAGGCAACGGACATAAAGGCAACAGGTGGCAAGTGCTTATAGTGTTATACAGTGCTCAATTATACTGTGTATCAATTAAAAACAGTAGGACTATGTTCTCACCAACCTAATCCAGCGGTCATGCACTTGAAAAACTTGTGGACGGCAAACGCTGACCGATCGCGGGGGTGACCCGCAGGTGGAACGCAAGCGGAGTAAGAATCCACTGCGCATGTGCAAGGAGGGGTCAAGTGTCCATGGAAACAGTGACGTCACGACAACAACAGAGCGCGTCACCGGGGAACCCGGTGTATTTCACTCAGAGTGAGACGTCATATGGATAATAAGAATGTGTATAGAAGATCACTGGCACAGCGGAGGGTGAGTAAATGGCCAAGGTAATTAACATTAGCAAACTTAAGTCAAAAGGACACCTAAGAGGATGAATGGGTATTAACCCCTAAGTATCAGGGGAAAAAGGTAATAGTATCCCTATGACCAACCACGGTCACTGCAGGATTATCGAAAATAACCTCTGGTCCTTATTAATGCAACGAAAGGTAACCACTCCCATGGCACATAGTGTGATCATACAGAATTTATGGTAACCTGAACAGGACACTGAAAATGTAACAAGGAAAAATTGAAAGAAGTAGTACAAAAAAGTCGGTCAAAAAAGCGTTGCTGGTCGAGACGGATGGAGAGGATGGTGAGAGCAGTCCGCATTCGGCTCCAAAATAAGTAGGTTAATCTGTAAGACAGAAAAAGATAGTGAATATTGAGGTTATAGGATATACAAATCAAAAGTTACATCACTAAAAACCTATACACCGATGGGAGATCAAGAAAACCCACCAAGACCAGAAGATCATCAAGACAAATCATATATTGTGTAATTTAAAATCCACATTGAGACCATTAGGTCTTAGGGTATTGAGAGTATATATCCACCACAATTCTCTTTTTTTGAGGATACGCTCCCTGTCACCCCCTCTGCGTAGTGGGGGCACGTGATCAATTAGTTGGAACCTTAGGTCCCTCTCCTGATGACCAACTTCCATAAAATGCTTAGGTACTGGCAGATCGCGTCTACCACTGCGAATGGTATAACGATGTTGGTTAAACCTAACCTTAAATTCCAAGGTGGTTTCACCGATGTAGATGAGACCGCATGGACAATTAAGCATGTATATCACAAATCGGCTGTCGCAATTCAAGTAATGTTTTATCTGGTGACATACACCATTATGCAAAAAAGAAGGACCCTTGTTCATTTGCTTACAGTTAATGCAATTTCGACAAGGGTATGAACCCTTATTCAGTCGTCCAAAAATGGCAGTTTGCCGACTTGTGCGTTGTGTGCCTACATCAGATCTGATGTAGGCACACAACGCACAAGTCAGCAAACTGCCATTTTTGGACGACTGAATAAGGGTTCATACCCTTGTCGAAATTGCATTAACTGTAAGCAAATGAACAAGGGTCCTTCTTTTTTGCATAATGGTGTATGTCACCAGATAAAACATTACTTGAATTGCGACAGCCGATTTGTGATATACATGCTTAATTGTCCATGCGGTCTCATCTACATCGGTGAAACCACCTTGGAATTTAAGGTTAGGTTTAACCAACATCGTTATACCATTCGCAGTGGTAGACGCGATCTGCCAGTACCTAAGCATTTTATGGAAGTTGGTCATCAGGAGAGGGACCTAAGGTTCCAACTAATTGATCACGTGCCCCCACTACGCAGAGGGGGTGACAGGGAGCGTATCCTCAAAAAAAGAGAATTGTGGTGGATATATACTCTCAATACCCTAAGACCTAATGGTCTCAATGTGGATTTTAAATTACACAATATATGATTTGTCTTGATGATCTTCTGGTCTTGGTGGGTTTTCTTGATCTCCCATCGGTGTATAGGTTTTTAGTGATGTAACTTTTGATTTGTATATCCTATAACCTCAATATTCACTATCTTTTTCTGTCTTACAGATTAACCTACTTATTTTGGAGCCGAATGCGGACTGCTCTCACCATCCTCTCCATCCGTCTCGACCAGCAACGCTTTTTTGACCGACTTTTTTGTACTACTTCTTTCAATTTTTCCTTGTTACATTTTCAGTGTCCTGTTCAGGTTACCATAAATTCTGTATGATCACACTATGTGCCATGGGAGTGGTTACCTTTCGTTGCATTAATAAGGACCAGAGGTTATTTTCGATAATCCTGCAGTGACCGTGGTTGGTCATAGGGATACTATTACCTTTTTCCCCTGATACTTAGGGGTTAATACCCATTCATCCTCTTAGGTGTCCTTTTGACTTAAGTTTGCTAATGTTAATTACCTTGGCCATTTACTCACCCTCCGCTGTGCCAGTGATCTTCTATACACATTCTTATTATCCATATGACGTCTCACTCTGAGTGAAATACACCGGGTTCCCCGGTGACGCGCTCTGTTGTTGTCGTGACGTCACTGTTTCCATGGACACTTGACCCCTCCTTGCACATGCGCAGTGGATTCTTACTCCGCTTGCGTTCCACCTGCGGGTCACCCCCGCGATCGGTCAGCGTTTGCCGTCCACAAGTTTTTCAAGTGCATGACCGCTGGATTAGGTTGGTGAGAACATAGTCCTACTGTTTTTAATTGATACACAGTATAATTGAGCACTGTATAACACTATAAGCACTTGCCACCTGTTGCCTTTATGTCCGTTGCCTATATCCATATCTTTTATATACCATAATGCACCAGCACTTGATTATGTATGCGCATTGATGATGTAATCTCTACTATGTTTTACAATTCATTGTATATTCACGATAGGATGTAATATGTTAACTCAAAAGGGGTGGGATCGTTTTTGATCATGTGATCACATTTGTTTGCTATATAAGATCACTGTTCACCTATGTCACTAGGCTTGACAAAGACTCTGAGGAGTCGAAACGTTGCTTCTGTACATGCATTTGTACTTTTCATAACATGGAATAAACTCACCGTTTTTCAACGTAATCCTCATTTTGGAGTGCTGCTTTTTCTCTATTTGCTAGATAGATAGATAGATAGGAGATAGATAGATAGATAGATAGATAGATAGGAGATAGATAGATAGATAGATACATAGATAGATAGATAGATAGATAGATAGATAGATAGATATAGATATAGATATATAGATAGATATGGGATAGATAGGAGATAGATGATAGATAGATATGAGATAGATAGATAGGAGATAGATGGATGGATGGATGGATAGATAGATATGAGATAGATAGATAGATACAAAAATGGAAAATCAGCAGCACAGTCCCCGTAGATAATATAGGTAATGGGTGCTATCCTTAACTCTCACCAGTCAGAGTCCAATGGATATACATCAAAGAAAACGGCAGCACTCCAAAATTGTGAAAAAACAAACTTGGGGCCACATTTATCACTTGTTTTTTCTGTTGTTTTTGCGCCTTTTCGTTTAGGCGCACCGTTTTTGCGCCATTTTTGCGATTAAATGTCAAATTAGCCGCGCAACTAAAATAACCAGCTTTCCCTCATCTATCGTTCAATTCCAGATGTTTTGCTGCGCCTAATGATATTCATCATGTGTGACTTTTGCATTTAGGCGCAAAAACGGGCGCAAAAACACTTCAACACGAAGGTGGCGTTATCTGAGAAGAAACCACTGAGCCCCTTTGCAGAACAGCTCATTTCTAGCAGCAAAGCTCAGCCAGACACTGGAACATATAATAGATACATTAGATACACTGCAGACACTGGAACATATAATAGATACATGAGATACACTGCAGACACTGGAACATATAATAGATACATTAGATACACTGCAGACACTGGAACATATAATAGATACATGAGATACACTGCAGACACTAGTACAGATAATACAGACATTAGATACTCTGCAGACAGGAGCTGCAGACTCTATTTACAGTTCATCACCTTCTATTTACAAAACATTCTGCAAAACCTGAGCTCACAGCAAGAGAGAAGAGAACTTTGCACAAGTTTGCAGATACTACAGACAAGTGTCCCCCATGTAATTCTGCACAGTGTCTGAGGGGGATATTGTGCAGAATTACAGGGGTGCAGCAGGAGACCAGCACTGGGGGATCCCCTCCAGGAGAAGCCACTGCTGAGGAGATCACTTGGTGCTGGGTGTCACACACCTGGGTGCTGCTGAGGAGGTCACTGGGTGCAGGGTGTCACACACCTGGGTGCTGCTGTGAGTGTTATCTTCATTCTGGGCTGTGGGAGAAGCAGAGAGGAGCTTGTAGCAGGATCACATGTAACTGCCTGAATCTAACATTGCACCAAACTAACATTGCTAAACTGTGTTAAAGTAAAGTGATTAATAAGAGGCAGAAAATTACCTTATCACAGATGGTTGTAGCTTGTGATAATTCTGCCGAAACAGTGCACCAGAATTTAGGCGCAACTACTACACTTAGGCGCAGAAAAGTGATAAATGTGGCCCCAAGTTTGTTTTTTCACAATTTTGGAGTGCTGCCGTTTTCTTTGATAGATAGATAGATATGAGATAGATAGATAGGAGATAGATAGATATGAGATAGATAGATAGATAGGAGATAGATAGATAGATAGATATGAGATAGATAGATAGGAGATAGATAGATAGATATGAGATAGATATGGGATAGATATGAGATAGATAGATAGATATGAGATAGATAGATA
This sequence comes from Engystomops pustulosus, assembly GCF_040894005.1. Taxonomy (NCBI): domain Eukaryota; kingdom Metazoa; phylum Chordata; class Amphibia; order Anura; family Leptodactylidae; genus Engystomops; species Engystomops pustulosus. The sequence goes on along the minus strand of NC_092412.1, from coordinate 252,216,138 downwards.
GATAGATAGATATGAGATAGATAGATAGGAGATAGATAGATATGAGATATATAGATAGATAGGAGATAGATAGATAGATAGATAAAGGAAAATCCAGAGCAGCACAGCAATTTTGGTGGGTGCACAGACCGTAAGTCCCCAGGCCAAGGGACTGTAATATAATTTGAGAAAGAGGCAGCACTCCGTAGGTAGCGTCAAAAAACAAAGTGGGTGTCTTTATTCCATAAGCGACGTTTCAGCTCCTTACGAGCCTTTATCAAGCATGGTGAATGTGGCCAGCACACAAACATATAAAGGCCAACAATGCATTTAATTGGTTAATACAGATTGTGAAAAAAATGTCTAACAATTGATAATTATACATGTGTCAATCCATAATATATATACATGTGCAATACAGAAACTAATATATTATGCATACAGTAAAAATGCCTAGTGAACAGTGCAAAATATGCGTGTGTATCAAAAGAATAAAAACAATGGTCCACCAATCAGCTTACGGATCCTCCCACATCTCGGCACTTTCATTCATAAAATTCGGTGTAATGATGTCTCCTGCTGTGCTCAGGCGCGAAGTTTGTCGCTCCTACAGTAAACTCTTAGTGTTCGGTGTTTGTAGTTCCGCGCTGGCCGCCGGTCCACATAATTCTTGAGCGCATGCGCTGACTTCCCGAGGACGGTATTAGCACAGCACTCATGTGACTTCCGTGCAGCGCGGAACTACAAACACCGAACACTAAGAGTTTCCTGTAGGAGCGACAAACTTCGCGCCTGAGCACAGCAGGAGACATCATTACACCGAATTTTATGAATGAAAGTGCCGAGATGTGGGAGGATCCGTAAGCTGATTGGTGGACCATTGTTTTTATTCTTTTGATACACACGCATATTTTGCACTGTTCACTAGGCATTTTTACTGTATGCATAATATATTAGTTTCTGTATTGCACATGTATATATATTATGGATTGACACATGTATAATTATCAATTGTTAGACATTTTTTTCACAATCTGTATTAACCAATGAAATGCATTGTTGGCCTTTATATGTTTGTGTGCTGGCCACATTCACCATGCTTGATAAAGGCTCGTAAGGAGCTGAAACGTCGCTTATGGAATAAAGACACCCACTTTGTTTTTTGACACTACCTACGGAGTGCTGCCTCTTTCTCAAATTAGATAGATAGATAGATATGAGATAGATAGATAGATAGATAGATATGAGATAGATAGATAGATAGATAGATAGATAGATAGATAGATAGATAGATAGTATAAAGAAAGCGGGCAGCACTCCGTTGTAGATAAAAGTAAAAAAGTGTCTTTATTCCATAGTGAGCAACTGTGACAGCGACGTTTCGGCTCTGCAAGAGCCTTTCTCAAGCCCGGGCTTGAGAAAGGCTCTTGCAGAGCCGAAACGTCGCTGTCACAGTTGCTCACTATGGAATAAAGACACTTTTTTACTTTTATCTACAACGGAGTGCTGCCCGCTTTCTTTATACTATTACTGGAGGACCTGAGGCCCGGTCCTGGGTTGCCTGCACCCAATTCTCTTTTTCTCTGAAGGTTTGTGCTGCTTGGACTTTCTTTTTGTAGATAGATAGATAGATAGATAGATATGAGATAGATAGAGAGATAGATAGATAGATAGATAGATAGATAGATAGATAGATAGATAGATAGATAGATAGATATGAGATAGATAGATAGATAGATAGATATGAGATAGATAGATAGATAGAGAGATAGATAGATAGATAGATATGAGATAGATAGAAGATAGATAGATAGATATATAGATATAGATAGATAGATAGATAGATAGATAGATAGGAGATAGATAGATAGATATGAGATAGATAGATAGAAGATAGATAGATAGATATATAGATATAGATAGATAGATAGATAGATAGATAGATAGATAGATAGATAGATAGGAGATAGATAGATAGATATGATATAGATAGAAGATAGATAGATAGATAGATAGATTGATATGGATGTGATCATGTATGTAGTGGATGGAATGATCTTTGTTTGGTTCCATTTCTATCTATTAGATGGAGTCATGGAAGTCGTCTGTAAGAGTCCATTAGGCTTCAGAGTCATTCTAGACCCTCCACAGATCAAAACACAACACTCCGAAACACATGGAGTCATCATTATGAAAGGTCGATGGATTAATGATTCCCTCTCTCCGATGTGTATCTTCCAGTTACAAGAAGAAGCAAAGAGTGAGATAAGTGTCGCAGGTAAGTGTCCTTCCCTCCATCCGGCACATTGCCCTTTACTTCCTACAGTTGATGATAAAGCCGGCATCTAGTGAGAGTTTCTGAGAATTTATCTATTTACACCCTGTATAGCCCCGGGATTTTGGCGCACGCGAACGGATTGCGTAGCATCGGCGCCGGCATGCACGCGACGGAAATCGGGGGGCGTGGCCGAACGAAAACCCGACGGATTCAGAAAAACTGCGGCATTTAAGAAAAAAAAGTGTTGCGGGACTTGGGCTTACCTTCACCAGGAATAGGCCGGTTAATTTCAGTGCATTCCGGCGGGCCTTGGGGAACTTCAGTGCAGCAGCGCCACCTGGTAGACGTCGGAGGAACTACCTTAATGAATCCCGGCCGGACCCGAATCCACCGCAGAGAACGCGCCGCTGGATCGCTAATGGACCGGGTAAGTAAATCTGCCCCCATTCCTGTGGTGGATCGTACAACTCTCCTGTCGTGGGGGGAGAAGGAATTGTACATTGTTCTTTTTATATGTCGCCGTGGGCAATTATAGGAAAGATTACACAAAATTGCAAAAGATCATAAATATTAACTTTTTTACATTTGCCTTTTTTGGATTTTCTGTAGAGAAGGATGAAGAATTTTCCATAGAGTGTGAAGCATCCGGAGCCCATAAACCTACAATAACCTGGACTGATGAAGGACGTCCCATAAGTAGAGAAGAGAAGGAGAACATCACAGGAGACGTCATCACCGTCACCAGCACCCGGCACCATGCGAGGTCCACATTCCCCAAAGACAGGAATATAACGTGTCATATATCCTACAACCAAAGTACTGGAGGTATGGAAACTAGGACTGGATATAATAGGACGAGTAAATCATAGGATCACAGTATAGATAAGGTTCAATACAGGTACAAGTTCATCAAGCACAACCTTTATGTTTACCGTATATACTCGAGTATAAGCCGACCCGAGTATAAGCCGAGACCCCTGATTTTACCACCGAAAACTGGGAAAACCTATTGACTCGAGTATAAGCCGAGGGTGGGAAATGCATTGGTCACAGAACCCCCCCCCCCAGTATATAGCCAGCCAGCCCCCTATAGTATACAGCCTGCCCCCAGTAGTATACAGCCAGCCCAGCCTGCCCCCAGTAGTATACAGCCCGTCCCCAGTAGTATACAGCACTGCCCCCAGTAGTATACAGCCTGCCCCCAGTAGTATACAGTACTGCCCCCAGTAGTATACAGCCAGCCCCCAGTAGTATACAGCCACCTCAGCCTGCCCCCAGTAGTATACAGTACTGCCCCCAGTAGTATACAGCCTGCCCCCAGTAGTATACAGCTTGCCCCCAGTAGTATACAGCCATCCAGCCCCCTGTAGTATACAGCCTGCCCCCAGTAGTGTACAGCACAGCCCCCAGTAGTATACAGCACAGCCCCCAGTAGTATACAGCACAGCCCCCAGTAGTATACAGCACAGCCCCCAGTAGTATACAGCACAGCCCCCAGTAGTGTACAGCACAGCCCCCAGTAGTATACAGCCTGCCCCCAGTAGTATACAGCACTGCCCCAGTAGTATACAGCACTGCCCCCAGTAGTATACAGCACTGCCCCCAGTAGTATACAGCACTGCCCCCAGTAGTATACAGCACTGCCCCCAGTAGTATACAGCCTGCCCCCAGTAGTATACAGCTTGCCCCCAGTAGTATACAGCTTGCCCCCAGTAGTATACAGCCTGCCCCCAGTGGCCATACTGGGTAAAAAATTACTTCCCCACTCCAAATATCGCTATTAAAATATAGCTGATAAATCTCTGGATTATATTTTAGCTGTACAGGAGCACAAAGGTGGGGGCTGAGAGCTGAGGAGTCTGCAGCACAGACAAGTCACATGTTGTTTTTTGAAATGCATCCAAACCAAAGCCCAACCCCTGGGACTACACAGAGGATTCTGTCAGGGTGCAATGTAACATATTATGCACAATTATATTGTAATGCAAATACTTAGAGAAGGCAGATGCATCTGTAACCTGTCTTTAGTGAAAATGAGGTCCCTGGTGACAGGTTCCCTTTAATGTCCCATCTCAATAATTTCAGGAAAGAGAAAATCCTCCAGCACTAGAAGGTCTTCGTTTTAAAAGGGTTTCGAGCAGAAGCTCTTAATCATAGTCAAAACAACACAATTTGAAAACATAATGGGGGTCATTTACTAAGGGCCCGATCCGCGTTTTCCCGACGTGTTACCCGAATATTTCCGATTTGCGCCGAATTTCCCTGTATTGCCCCGGGTTTTTGGCGCACGCGATCGGATTGTGACGCATCGGCGCTGGCATGCACGCAACGGAAATTGGGGGTGTGGCCGAATGATAACCTGACGGATTCGGAGAAACCGCCGCATTTTAAAAAAAAAAAGTTTTGCGGGACATGCGCTTACCTTCACCAAGTATAGGCTCGTGCACTCCGGCGGGTCTCGGCGGACTTCAGCGCAGCAGCAACACCTGGTGGACGTTGGAGGAACTGCCTTAGTGAATCGCCGGAAGACACGAATCCACCGCAGAGAACGCGCCACTGCATCGCAAATGGACCGGGTAAGTAAATCTGCCCCATTGTACTTATACTAAAAAAACAACCAATCAAGGAGTACATGGTAGATGACATCATACGGCGGTGAACGGTCATTACAAAAATATGGGATGGATTCAATTTCAATGGTCTACAAAAATGATAATACACATGATATCGTAAGTTCCGTATTATACCCAACAAATATCAAATACTAGATATCATGGGAAGGTGGACATTTATATTAAACATTGTATAGGTTATAGGAAAAATACCCAATTATCTAATAATGATAAATTAAATTTTGACGTAAATGCTCTATATTTAAAGGGCATCTATCACCAACATGATGGATTGTACACCCAGCACACTGACATACTGGTGTGTGCCGCCTCTGGCAGGATCTGATCTTCTTTTAGCTTCTGATGCCCTGATTTTTACAAAAAGAGGCTTTTAAAATTATGCAAATAAGCCTGGGGGCTCCGGGCTCCATAGGTGTTAATGTAGCCTGGAGCCCCTCAGGTTCATTTGCATAATTTTTTAAGTCTTTTTTTTTTTTCTTCAAAACAAGGGCATGAGGAGCTAAAAGAAGATCAGATCCCACCAGAGGGGGCGCACACCAGTATGTCAGTGTGCTGGGTTTACTATCCTTAATCCTGGTGGTAGATTTCATTTAAAAGTTTACGTCTATAATCACCTCCTCTGATGCGTTTTTTGATTTGTTCAATACCTCTGAATCTAAAACGTCTTGTATCACCCATGTGTTTCGATACTGCAGAAGGATTAGTGGGAAGCATCAGATAGATGTCTATATCTATGTCTCTTCAAGGGAGTAGTGGTCCATCCCACATACTGAATATGACAATCAATGAAATCTACAACAAAAGAAGGATTAGAGTTCATGTATTTGGAAATCCTGTAACATTTCTGTGTATTAAAAGAACAAAATTCTTCAAGACTTAAAAATATTATGATCACATTTATATTCTAGATTCTGGATGGTAAAGCCGTGTCTGGTTGGATACAGACTCCACCAATGAACTGGGAGATAGAATGGCGCTTAATGATGGCGCTTTCTTAGAAATATATTTTGGGTTCGTTTTTAGGATACCGTATATACTTGAGTATAAGCCGAGGCACCTAATTTTAACACAAAAAACCTGGGAAAACCTATTGACTTAAGTATAAACAGAGAGTGGGAAATGCATTGGTCACAGTCTCCCCAGTATATAGCCAGCCACTGCCCCCTAGTATATAGCCAGCCGCTGCCCCCTAGTATTAAACCAGTAGCCCCTTGCCCCCAGTATATAGCCAGCTGCTGCCCCCTAGTATTAAACCAGCAGCCCCTTGCCCCCAGTATATAGCCAGCTGCTGCCCCCTAGTATTAAACCAGCAGCCCCTTGCCCCCAGTATATAGCCAGCAGCCCCCTTGTATATAGCCAGTGCCTGTCCCTTGTATATGCAGCAGGCCACCTTGTATACAGCCAGCAGCCCCAGCCCTCTTGTATATAGCCAGCCAGTGCCCCCCAGTATATAGCCAGTGCCTGCCCCTCAGTATATAGCCAATGCATTCCCCCCAGTATATACCCAGTGCCTGCCCCCAGTATATAGCCAGTGCCTGCCTCCCCAGTATATAGGCAGTGCCTGCTACCCCAGTATATAGCCAGTGCCTGTCTCCCAGTATATAACCAGTACCTGTCTCCCAGTATATAGCCAGTGCCTACCCCCAAGTATATAGCCAGTGCCTGCCCTCAGTATATAGCCACAGCCTGCCCCCAGTATGTAGCCACAGCCTGCACTCCCCCGTATATAGCCAGTGCCTGCAGTCCCCCGTATATATAGCCAGTGAATACCCCCACCCCCACCCTGTATGTAGCCAGCAGCCCCCTGCCCAGCATAAAAAACCTTCTGTACTCACCTTTCCAGGTCCTCTGTGTTCGGCTCCATCTTTGGCTCCCCTCGCGCTCCCGTCATATACACCATGACGTCAGCCGCTTGCCGAAGGCGGACCACACACCATGATATCGCCAACCGTCTGACATCATGGTGTATGCATCGGGACCGTGAGGGAAACCGAAGACGGAGCCGGAGCCAAAGCTGAAGACAGAAGTCCTGCGGAGGGCGTCAGAAAGGTGAGTCCAGAGGGGTTTTTTTTAATTAGGGTTTTTCAGCACATTTTTTTGTGCTGAAAAACTCGGCTTATACTCGAGTATATATACGTTATGTGCTAGAATATCTTCCTACATAAGTCAAGGAACATATTTCTGAATAATAGCAACTATATGTGGTAGTAAAAGTAACTGATGTGAATGCTACCTCATCATTACCTGTCAGGACAATAAAACACTCCAGCAGCACTTACTAAAGGAAGCCGCTCCCTAGCCCTCCCATAGTTATACCAGACATACCGAAAAGCTATGAAACACTGCAGTACGTAGCGTTCCGATCAACGGACCTAGCTGCCGACATTCTGGCTTATCCATGAGGGGGTGGTCCGAGCCCCTCCCATACCAGATGCCAGTGGTGACTTCCAGGTTTGATGCTACAGTCACCGCCTCCTCAGACCGCCCCCTCATGAATAATTCAGACTGTCAGAGTTAGGTCCGTCAATCGGACCACTACGTACTGCAGTATTTCCTTTAGTAATTGTTTAATTGTCCTGACAAAGTCTCTTTCATTTGTGGTTTATTTGGCAATAACAAAGCTCTGTTCACACTAGATTTTTATCAGCTCTGGTCCATTTGGTGTATGCCCTATTTATAAGGTATTCTCTTACGTTCTGATTGGAAATCCTCTTCATCCGAACAATTCCTTTAAGTCACAAAACCCATCGAACCCATCGAAGAGAAGCTTACTGGATGTTTGTTTTAAAAACTTACCAGCCTCTTGGTGTGAACTTACATCAAGATTTAATCTATCATTTTCATTAACCCCTTAACGATGTGTGAAATTTCCATAGCTCACACGTCGGCTGCGGGTCACAGGCTGAGCCCTCTCCATACGCAGTAAGTGTTTGCTGCATATTGCAGCAAACACTCACCAGTAACAACTGTGATTGGTGCTAGCACCGATTGTGGGTGTCGACCCTGCCGTCTTGACTCTGATCTCCGCTCCCTATAACATTACCAGGAAGGGAAGATCTGTCGCTATGACAGCCTTGGATCTTTGTAGACCCTAGGCTGTAAAGCATCGGATCATTTGTTACAATGTGCCAGTGATACACTGTAATGCATGATCAGTAGGATCAATCAGACAACCTATGGTTAAATAACTCTCTGGGGGTCATTTACTAAGGGGCCGATTCGCGTTTTCCCGACGTGTTACTTGAAGATTTCCGATTTGCGATGATTTTCCCTGTATTGCCCCAGGATTTTGGCGCACGCGATCGTATTGTGGCGCATCGGCGCTGGCATGCACGCGATGGAAATCGGGGGCACGGCCGAACAAAAACCCGACGGATTAGGAAAAACCGCCGCATTTTTTAAAAAAAAGTGTCGCGGGACTCGCGCTTACCTGCACCAGGAATTGGCCGGTGAACTTCAGTGCATTCCGGCGGGCCTCGGGGAACTTCAGCGCATCAGCGCCACCTGGTGAGCGTCGTAGGAACTACCTTAGTGAATCCCGGCCGGACCCGAATCCACCGCAGAGAACGCGCCGCTGGATCGCGAATGGACCGGGTAAGTAAATCTGCCCCTCTGTCTCTCTCCTAAGCTGCTGCAATTGTGCTTGATCGTGGCAGCTAAGGGGTGAAGGAGCGATCTCCGTGCCGGTCAGACGCAGCAGGGACCAGGCTGTGTGTGTAACAGCCGATCTCCTGCTGCGGGTCGTGCTGGTACACTGACAGTGCCGAGAGCGATCCCGAAGACTAAATACATTTTTTTTTAAATGCTGCAACGGTCCACTTATTAGGACTATCTGTTACCTCCGATGTCACCAACCAGTTACTCATGCCTGCCACCTTCAGCACAGATGCCACATGGGAAAATACAATGCACGGCAAGTAACAAGTAACAATACATTTCATATGACATAATAATAGAGATACATTGACCTTGTCAAGGGCATTATTGTATATAGATATATAAAATACACAGGGGGGTAACTACAGGGGTAGCAGCCAAAGCAGCTGCTATGGGGCTAGCATTGTCAGGGGGCCCCAGTATCCAACCGGACATACTAAAGAATGGAGTGGAATGGAATGTGCATCATTATATACATACCCTGCACATTGTACATCATAATATGTATATAACATATATGTGATGTATATATTCTGTATCTGTATACGGGTATTGGTGTTTGTATATACTGTATAGGGTAGATTTTTTTTATAAGTCTCTTGGATCAGAACTGTTTTAGTTGCCCAGGGCAACCAATCAGAGCTCAGCTTTCATTTTCCCACAGCTGTTTATAAAATGAAAGCTGAGCTCTGGTTGGTTTCCATGGGCAACTAGACCAGTTTTAGCTCAGAAACTCGATGATAAATCTCCCCCTGTGTGTGTATATACTGTATGCTGTATGTGTGTATATGGCACAGTATGTATGTGTGTATATGGCACAGTATGTATGTGTGTATATGCTCTATATATGTGCGGTATATTAATGTGTGATTGTATACAAATATGTGACTATAATCAAATTATAGTCAAATTATAATCATGAATCTAAAAACAATTAAAAACACTAGTCCGGGGGCAGACTACCCAATGGGGCAGATTTACTTACCCGGTCCATTCACGATCCAGCGGCGCGTTCTCTGCGGTGGATTCGGGTCTTCCGGCGATTCACTAAGGCAGTTCCTCCGCCGTCCACCAGGTGTCGCTGCTGCACTGAAGCCCGCCGAGGTCCGCCGGAGTTCACGATCCATTGCTGGGTGCAGGTAAGCGCGTGTCCAGCAACACTTTTTTTTTTTAAATGCGGCGGTTTTTCCGAATCAGTCGGGTTTTCGTTCGGCCACGCCCTTCCCCCCCCCCGATTTCCGTCGCATGCATGCCGGCGCCGATGCGCCACAAGCCAAAAAACCTGGGGCAATTCAGGGAAAATCGTTGCAAAACGGAAACATTCGGGTAACCCGCCGTAAAAAAACGCAATTCGGGCCCTTAGTAAATGACCCCCAATGTGTGTGGACTGGTAAGTGATATAATAAACCAGTATAAAATGTGACCTTCATGAAAAGAGAAAATAGGTATAAGGCTACATTCACACACATGTATGGGGGGCGTATATACGGCCGATACACGTCCCCCATACACTTCTATGGGCTCACGGCCGTGTACGTACGGCCCTGTGCCGCTCCATAGCCCGTAGAAAGATCGGACGTGAAATAAACGTGTCAGTGTGCCATCAGATGTCCGTGTACACGTGGCGCCAAGTCTGATGCCAGGTTAGTGGCAGGGCAGCAGGTATATATATATATGTATATAGGTATTCTGATAATATTAACCATTTGCTGGCCACCAGTGTCTGGTTACACGTCTCTCTCCTCCATGTCTTCCCGGCTTAGATCCCTGTCAGCAGAATATTCTACAATTTGTCATCTTCAAGGCCGTAATTTCATCCATCTCCATGCTCCTCTCCGTAGCTCTGTTAGCGATGCTGTGGCGCTCCTCGATAAAGTAAGTGTTTCCCATCTAGTGGGTTGTGTGGTGGCTGTGGTAGGTAGCGGGTGAGTGTGGGGACACGTAGGAGACTTCTTAACCTTCAGCAATAAGTGACACATAAGTTTCTTCAGTGTCAGACGAAGGCTCTTTAGCCCCGCCCTCCATCAACCTTGGCCCACCGGAGGATCCTCTGATGCTACGGTGGGCCCGTCCCCTGCAGCCGTGTGGTATTAGTGTGTAGTGCAATCCTTCTACGCTGCAATAACAACACATCGTACATCAACTTTTTTACTATTATCTTTTCAAAGTAACAAAAATGTCATCTTGACTTACTAACGATTATAAACCTTCTCCTTATAGATTTATTTTTTAATATGTGATATCCTTATAATGAGACTTATACTAACTGTGAACCCAAGTGCCCTCACTACAGGACTCACCCATCCTTACCATGTCCTAATCATTGAAGTGAGACTTCAGGAATAGAAATATAGTAGAGATGTTACAATATTAACCAGTTTTGTATCTGGCTGCCTTCTTCTTATGATCTACTTCTTTATATAGTTACAATGGATACGAAAAGTATTCAGAACCCTTTACATTTTTCACTCTGTTCCACTGCAGCCAATTGGTAAGATAAAATTCTCTTATTGCTCAGTAATGTGCACTGATCCCCCAGTAATATGCATTCTGCCCCCCCCAGTAATATGCACTCTGCCCCCCAGTAATGTGCCATCTGCCCCCCGGTAATGTGCACTCTGCCCCCCAGTAATGTGCACTCTGTCCCCCAGTAATGTGCACTCTGCCCCCCAGTAATGTGCGCTCTTCCCCCCAGTAACATGCCCTCTACTTCCAGTAATGTGCACTCTGCCTCTAGTAATGTGCCCTCTGCCCCCAGTAATGTGCACTCTGCCCCCAGTAATGTGCACTCTGCCTCCCAGTAATGTGCACTCTGCTCCCCAGTAATGTCCCCTCTGCCCCCCAGTATTGTGCACTCTGCCACCTTGTAATGTGCACTCTGCCCCCCAGTAATGCGCCCTCTGAACCCCAGTAATGTGCACTCTACCCCCCAGTAATGTGCACTCTGCCCCCCAGTAATGTGCACTCTGTCCCCTCAGTAATGTGCGCTCTGTCCCCAGTAATATGCACTCTGTCCCCCAGTAATGTGCACTCTGCCCCCCAGTAATGTGCACTCTTCCCACTCTTCCCCCCAGTAATGTGCACTCTTCCCCCAAGTAATGTGCCCTCTGCCCCCCAGTAATATGCACTCTGCCACCCAGTAATGCGCCCTCTGCCCCCCAGTAATGTGCCCTCTACCCCCAGTAATGTGCACTCTGCCCCCAGTAATGTGCACTCTGCCCCCCCAGTAATGTGCCCTCTGCCCCCCCCCAGTAATGTGCACTCTGCCCCCCAGTAATGTGCACTCTGATCCCCCAGTAATGTGCACTTTGCCCCCCAGTAATGTGCACTCTGCCTCCCAGTAAAGTGCACTCTGCTCCCCAGTAATGTCCCCTCTGCCCCCCAGTATTGTGCACTCTGCAACCTAGTAATGTGCACTCTGCCCCCCAGTAATGTACACTCTGTCCCCTCAGTAATGTGCGCTCTGTCCCCAGTAATGTTCACTCTGTCCCCCAGTAATGTGCACTCTGCCCCCAGTAATGTGCACTCTTCCCACTCTTCCCCCCAGTAATGTGCACTCTTCCCCCAAGTAATGTGCCCTCTGGGCCCCCAGTAATATGCACTCTGCCACCCAGTAATGTGCACTCTGCCCCCCAGTAATGCGCCCTCTGCCCCCCCAGTAATGTGCCCTCTACCCCCCAGTAATGTGCACTCTGCCCCCAGTAATGTGCACTCTGCCCCCCCAGTAATGTGCCCTCTGCCCCCCAGTAATGTGCACTCTGATCCTCCAGTAATGTGCACTCTGATCCTCCATTAATGTGTACTCTGATCCCCCAGTAATGTGCACTCTGTCCCCCAGTAATGTGCACTCTGCCCCCCCAGTAATGTGCACTCTGTCCCCAGTAATGTGCCCTCTGCCCCCCAGTAATGTGTCCTCTGCCCCCCAGTAATGTGCCATCTGCCCTCCCAGTAATGTGCACTCTGTCCCCAGTAATGTGCACTTTGTCCCCCAGTAATGTGCACTCTGTCCCCAGTAATGTGCACTCTGCCCCCCCAGTAATGTGCACTCTGATCCCCCAGTAATGTGCACTCTGTCCCCCAGTAATGTGCACTCTGCCCCCCCAGTAATGTGCCCTCTGCCCCCCCCCCCCAGTAATGTGCACTCTGATCCTCCAGTAATGTGCACTCTGATCCCCCAGTAATGTGCACTCTGTCCCCCAGTAATGTGCACTCTGTCCCCAGTAATGTGCCCTCTGTCCCCCAGTAATGTGCACTCTGTCCCCCAGTAATGTGCACTCTGTCCCCAGTAATGTGCCCTCTGCCCCCCAGTAATGTGCACTCTGCCCCCCAGTAAGATGCCCTCTGCCCCCCAGTAATGTGCACTCTGCCCCCCCAGTAATATGCCCTCTGACCCCCAGTAAGATGCCCTCTCCCCCCCTCAGTAATGTGCACTCTGCCCCCCAGTAATATGCCCTCTGCTTACCCAGTAAGATGCCCTCTTCCCCCCCCCCCCCAGTAATGTGCACTCTGCCCTTATCTTGACAGAAAAAAATTGAAATGTAGATATTTTTGCTAATTTATTAAACAAGATAAACTGGTGATAAGTATTCAGCCCATTTGCTCAGTGTTGAGTAGAAGCAGCTTTAAAGGGAACCTGTCACCAGGGATCTCATTTTCACTAAAGACAGGTTACAGAAGCCCATTACGATATAATAGTGAGTTACAACTTACCTTGCACCCTGATAGAATCCTCTGTGTAGTCCCAGGAGTTGGGCTTTGGTTTGGATGCATTTCAAACACAACAATTAACTTGTCTGCGCTGCAGACTCCTCAGCTCTCAGCCCCCACCTCTGTGCTCCTGTACAGCTCCTCCCTTCCTCACTGATGTCAGCTCACCAGGCTGTGAGCTATGTGAAGGAGCAAGAGGAAGGAGCTGTACAGGAGCATACAGGTGGGGGCTGAGAGCTGAGGAGTAAGCAGCACAGACAAGTCACGTGTTATTTTTTGAAATTCATGCAAACCAAATCCCAACCCCTGGGACTACACAGAGGATTCTGTCAGGGTGCAAGGTAAGTTATAACACACAAAATGAGTTTTCTGATGACAGGTTCCCTTTAATTATTTTGTACTCTTTGTGATCCTTCTACACCTCTGGACTTCACAGTCTTTACCTCTATTACCTATTCCTGCTCTCAGAATAATGTATAACAGCATATAGTTCCTCTGTCTCTACATATCCCAGGTGTAGACATAGACCATTCCATCTACTTCACAGCCGAACCCCTTAGAGGCGGCGGATGTTACCTGTGCAGCAGTTATATCGGGGCTTCTCCTCACTGCTCTGCAGACCCCAGAGAGAGGAATCTCATCCAGACTTATATCATTATCCAGATCTCAGATACCCAGACTGGATATATATATACACATTTTTCCCTTTTTGTTTCATTGTAGCCAATTGGTAAGATCAAAAAAAGTTTGATTTGTGTTTAGCTTGTGCTTAGGGTCATTGTCTTGTTGGAAGGTTCGTCCCAGTCTGAGGTCCGCAGCATCTGGAAGAGGTTCTCATCCAGGATATTCCTATACTTGGCCGCAATTATCTTTATGTCAATTACACCCAGTGGTCCTGCCCCCCATAGCCTGATGCTGCCCCCTATGTGTCACTGCTGGGATTGGATTTGTCAGGTGCAGAGAAGAGAATCTTATTTCTCATAGTCCGGGATCCATCATGTGTTTTGTGCCCTGTATGCGGCTTTCATATGTCTGACACTGAGGAGAAGCTGCCAGACTCTGCCATAAAGCCCCGACTGGTGGAGGCTGCAGTGATAGGTGACTCCCATCTTCCTACTTCATCTCTGGAGCTCAGTGATCTTGAGGTTCTTCTTTTCCTCTCTCATCAAGGCTCTTCTCCCACGATTGCTTAGTTTGGCAGGACGGCCAAGTCGTGGTAGTCCTAAACTTCTTCCATTAAAGAAGTATGGAGGCCACTGTGCTCTTAGGAACCTTGAGTGCCACAATTCTAACTCTGAGCTCCTTGGGCAGTTCCTTAGACCCCATGATTCTCATGTGCTCTGATATGAACTGTGAGCCTTAACTGTGAGGTCTTATATAGACAGGTGTGAGCCTTTCCTAATCAAGTCCAATCAGTTAAATTAAACACAGCTGGACTCCGATGAAGGAGTAGATCCATCTCAAGGAGGATCAGAAGGAAATGGACAGCATGCGAGTTAAATATGAGTGTCACAGTAAAGGGGCTGAATACTTATCATCAAGTGATTTTCATTTTTTTCTCTTTTTAATAAATTAGCAAAAATATGTACATTTCTGTTTTGTCTTTTTTTAAGATAGGGTCAGAGTGCACATTAATGAGCAAAGTAAAAGACTTTTTAGCTGCAGTGAAACAACGAGTGAAAAATTTCATTGTGAAAAAGTGAAAAATACCCACTGTACGTACAGTAAGGAAGAAGTATGAAGTATGTACAATGATGACGGCATTACACTGCGTATGGGAGAATAATGTCCTGTGGCCTACAAATATTCATCCCTGTCCAATAACCTTTTTACCTATTTTTCTCTGCCTTTATAGGAAGAACAATGCGGAAAAGATTCATTCATCCCCACCCCATGTAGCTACCGCTCACTCATCTGTAAGTATTTTATACTTTGGTGTACGGAGAAGCTGCGTTCGCCACACAGGGCGCTTGATGCTCAGGTATTATCCTAATTATTCACACCCACAGCGTGGCACAAGCAGCCCTGCCCACCCTTCTCTCTCCTGAGAGCCGGTGACGTATAGCGCAGCCGCGGTGAACTAACCCGGAAGCATTGGTGCCAGTGTATAAAGCTGCATTAAGTACTGCTGCGCCACAGCTCGGTGACGTCACCCGCTCTCGGGAGAGAGAAGGGTGGGCAGGGCTACTTGAGTCATGCTGTGGGCGTGAATAATAAGGATAATACCTGAGCATCAAGCGCCCTGTGTGACAAATGCAGGTGCGCCGGACGCTCATTAACATTATTTAAAAACTGCTTTTCCGACGAAACACCTCAGTTCCTGGCCAATACAAGACCAGATCAGCAACACCTGTCTAAAGGTAGGTTCGCCTAATGATGGGTGTTTCTAAATGGTAGATTTCCGGTGCAGTTGGACGATCCGACTGATTCAGACTGAGCGCGGGATTTAACTTTCAAATTGTGTCTCAAGACAATGCACTTACATGCACCAGGAAGAAGAAGGTGAACTCCAGGGACCTGAGTGGGAAAGCGACACATGCAGGATATCGGGCGCACGATCTTAGTGACTCCCCGCACAGCGCATTATACACGGACAATGCACTTACATGCACCAGGAAGAAGAAGGTGAACTCCAGGGACCTGAGCGGGGAAGCGTCACATGCAGGATATCGGGCGCACGATCTTAGTGACTCCCCGCACAGCGCATTATACACGGACAATGCACTTACATGCACCAGGAAGAAGAAGGTGAACTCCGGGGACCTGAGCGGGGAAGCGACACATGCAGGATATCGGGTGCACGATCTTAGTGACTCCCCGCAGAGCGCATTATACACGGACAATGCACTTACATGCACCAGGAAGAAGAAGGTGAACCCCGGGGACCTGAGCGGTGAAGAGACACATGCAGGATATCAGGCGCAGGATCTTAGGGACTCCCCGCACAGCGCATTATACACGGACAATGCACTTACATGCACCAGGAAGAAGAAGGTGAACTCCGGGGACCTGAGCGGGGAAGCGACACATGCAGGATATCGGGCGCAGGATCTTAGTGACTCCCCGCAGAGCGCATTATACACGGACAATGCACTTACATGCACCAGGAAGAAGAAGGTGAACTCCGGGGACCTGAGCAGGGAAGCGACACATGCAGGATATCGGGTGCACGATCTTAGTGAATCCCCGCACAGCGCATTATACATGGACAATGCACTTACATGCACCGGGAAGAAGAAGGTGAACTCCGGGGACCTGAGCGGGGAAGCGACACATGCAGGATATCGGGCGCAGGATCTTAGTGACTCCCCGCACAGCGCATTATACACGGACAATGCACTTACATGCACCAGGAAGAAGAAGGTGAACTCCAGGGACCTGAGCGGGGAAGCGACACATGCAGGATATCGGGTGCAGGATCTTAGTGACTCCCAGCACAGCGCATTATACACGGACAATGCACTTACATGCACCAGGAAGAAGAAGGTGAACTCCGGGGACCTGAGCGGGGAAGTGACACATGCAGGATATCGAGCGCACGATACCGCGGTTTAAAACACTAACGAAAATAAGCTCCGGCACCAGCTCACCCTGATCTCACCCTGAGCTGGTGCTCGGTATTGCCATCGGAAACCTGCCACTTCAAGTGGTAGGTTTCCTTTAAGTTATTTATGATGTTACATTGGTTCTTCAAATGAATGTTCATTGTATTTTATATTATGTGACAACACAAATCTATAATGAAGCATCTCCCATTCTTTCTATAGTGTTGAAAGTTGGGCCGCAAGAATAATTTCATCTGGTGGGCCAAAGATTCCCCAGTCTGACACAGTCCTAGTTTCAGAGTTAGCCTCCACATTAGGCTGCGTGCAGCTTTTCAGATGCAGTTTTTGGAGCCAAAAGCAGGTGTGGATCACAGTGGGTGTAATAGAGAGATGCTACTCCTCCTCTCCTGGTTTGGGCATCAAAAACTGCATGTGAAAAACTGAACGTGTGAACGCACCCTTAGGGTTCTTCAATGTAATCACTTCTTATGGTTTTCTCATTAATTCATTTTCACTCTTTTTATTAAGGTGATAACTGAAAATCCTGGAACAGAGACAAGACAACGAGTGAATTCACCTGTTAGGAAAATAACAAATTAGGAACCAAAACAAGAACCTACAACAAACCGTCCAGAGAGCATGTCACAGCAGACGAGAAGCTGGAAAGCTCATATCATAGTTTATACGGTTGAAAAAAGACACTTGTCCATCAAGTTCAACCAAGGAAGGGAAGGGATTGGATGAAGAAGGGATTTAGGGGAAACAATTCTATATAACATAACCATCAATGTTATTTAGGTGTAAAAAGGCATCTAGACCCTCCTTGAAGCTCTCTGCTGTCCCTGCTGTGACCAGCGCCTGAGCTCTCTGCTGTCCCTGCTGTGACCAGCGCCTGAGCTCTCTGCTGTCCCTGCTGTGACCAGCGCCTGAGCTCTCTGCTGTCCCTGCTGTGACCAGCGCCTGAGCTCTCTGCTGTCCCTGCTGTGACCAGCGCCTGAGCTCTCTGCTGTCCCTGCTGTGACCAGCGCCTGAGCTCTCTGCTGTCCATGCTGTGCTCTGCTCCTGAGCTCTCTGCTGTCCCTGCTGTGACCAGCGCCTGAGGCAGGCTATTCCACAGATTGACCGTTCTCATAGTAAAAAAGCCCTGTCGCCTCTGGTGATTAACCCCTTACCAACCAACATGTGACGTAATACTACATCACATGCCAGGAGCGGGTGCATGGAGAGGGCTCACGGGCAGAGCCCTCTCCATAGCTGGTAAGTCTTTGCTTCATATTTCGTTTTCCCACTGATCGCCACCGGCGGCTTCAAAAAGATGGCAGTATATGATAGGATCGTACAGACAACCTAGGGTTAAAGTACCCTTGGAAGTCTGAAAACAGTAAAAATAAAAATTAAAAAAAAATTATAATAAAAAAGCCTAAAAACTCAAAACCCCCCCTTTCCCTAGAATAATGATGATATAAATATAAATAAACAGTAAAAATCATAAACACATCAGGTATCGCCGTGTCCGAAAATGCCCGATCTACCAAAACATAATAATGATTTTTCACTGCGTTTAACCCCGTAACGGAAAATCACGCCCAAAGTCGAAAATGGCACTTTTTTCCCATTAAAAAAAACCAAAAAAATTCTATAAAAAGTGTTTAAAAGGTTGCACAGTCCTAAAAATGATAACATTGTAAATGTCATCAAAATCCGCAAAAAATGTCACCTCCCAAAGCTCCGTACACTAAAGTATTAAAAAATTATTAGCGCCATAAGATGGCAAAATCCCCTCAAAAAAATTTTTCACAGGAGGTTTTCATTTGTGTAAATGTATGAAAACATTATAAAACCTATACAAATTTGGTATCCCTGTAATCGTACCGACCCAAAGAATAAAGTAGACTGGTCAATTGGGGCGCACAGTGAAATCCGTAAAATCCAAGCCCACAAGAATACGGCACAAATGCGTTTTTTTACCAATTTCACTGCATTTGGAATTGTTTTCCGGCTTCCCAGTACATGGCATGGAATATTCAATACCACCATGTTGAAGTGTAATTTGTTACACAGAAAATAAGACATAACACAGCTCTCTACATGCAAACATAAAAAAGTTATAGATTTTTGAAGGTGGAGAGTGAAAAATTAAAACACAAAAAGGAAAATGGGTTAAACCTTGTTTTCTCCAGGCGGAGACAGTGCCCCCTCGTCTTTTGATTTGATTTAATCTGAAACAAATTTCCACCATATTTTTTGTATGGACCATTCCTATATTTATATAAATTAATCATGTCCCTCGTAGTCGTCTCTTTTCCAGACTAAATAAATCTAATTCCTTTAATCTTTCCTCATAACTAATCCATGCCCTTATCATTTTTATGAAGAGAAGAAGTCACGTCGCTCCCAGGTTAGCTCTGGTGCATGGAATATGGTACCAACCTGTATACAATAAATCATAGAAATTCCACACTCCATTTTTGCAACGTAGAAAAATGATCTTTATTCGTGATATACAGGCCAATCCAATGTAATAGTGTGTAACGTTTCCATCCGTAGTTGGATCTTCCTCAGACACTGTAACATGGAGGATAAACAGGGTATCAGCATATCAGCATATCATTTCATATGCCATATATACTTGAGTATATGCCTAGTTTTTCAGCACAAAAAATGTGCTGAAAACCCAAACTCGGCTTATACTCGAGTAAAAAGAAAATATATCAAAACTCACCTTTCCAGCTTCCCCCGCTGCTGTCTATATACTGGGGCAGGGTTCTGGCTATATACTGGGGCAGGGGTCTGGCTATAGACTGGGGCAGGGGTCTGGCTATAGACTGGGGCAGGGGTCTGGCTATATACTGGGGCAGGGGTCTGGCTATAGACTGGGGCAGGGGTCTGGCTATATACTGGGACAGGGGGCTGGCTATATACTGGGGCTGGGGGCTGGCTATATACTGGGGCTGGGGGCTGGCTATATACTGGGGCAGGGGGCTGGCTATATACTGGGGCAGGGGGCTGGCTATATACTGGGGCAGGGGTCTGGCTATAGACTGGGGCAGGGGTCTGGCTATATACTGGGACAGGTGGCTGGCTATATACTGGGGCAGGGGGCTGGCTATATACTGGGGCAGGGTTCTGGCTATATACTGGGGCAGGGGGCTGGCTATATACTGGGGGATATGGGCTGGCAGGCTATATACTGGGGGGCAGGTGCTGGCTATATACCGGGACAGGGTCCGGCAGGCTATATACTGGGGAGGCGGTGATCAATGAATTTCCCACCCTCGGCTTATACTCGATTCAGTAGGTTTTCCTTGGTTTTTGTGGTAAAATTAGGGGTCTCGGCTTATTCTTGGGTCGGCTTATACTCAAGTATATATGGTACATAAAAGCCACGGAAAAAATCCCAAATCAGTAATAAACAAATGGAGGACTATGATGTGTATCAGGATAATGAATCATGTGCCTCTAGAACCCCTGAATGGAAAATACATAAGATATATGTGACATTATATGATACATATAGGGATGTAACAAGTCAATGTGCACAGGGATATTATAGACACATAGAGCATATGAACATGTAATAGAGTCCTAATATAGAGTGAGACACTGAAGGGGTTAACTGTGGATGGGCGATATGATTCCCCTGGGTTTTCCTATTATACAATGTCTTAATGCGGAGGTTGTGTCTGTCCAGCTGCAAACACTGTAAATCCGGGAAGTACAAGCTCACAGGCCTGAGGGTGCGGTCACACGTTGCGGTTTGGTTGCGTTTTCATTGCGCTTTAAAGCGCATTACAACAGCTGAGGAGAGGTGATTTGCCTAATTACATTACTGTTAACATTTACGTTTACAAAATGCATTGTAAAAGGGGATGTTAACGCATGTGTTTTGTGTTTTTAACATCGTGTTAAAAAATGTAAAGGGTAATGTAATTAGGCAAATCACCTCTCCTCAGCTGTTGTAAAGCGTTTGAAAACGCAATGAAAACGCAACCAAAGCGCAACGTGTGAACGCGCCCTGTCCTTCGTGCCTGGAACAAGCGATGTCCTGGCAGGTGAATTTATATGTTAGTGGTGAGTTAGGAGAACTCTGTTTAGCGAGCACCCAGACGGATAGGACTTTGTTTATGTTTGATGCCTTAGCGTGGTGGCACACGTGGCGTTTTGAACCCTTTTGTGGGTCATTTTTAAGCAAAAAAACACATTTTCTTGAAAACGCGTCCGTTTTTTCAGCTTTTGTCCATTTTCCCCCAGTTATGATAATTATGATAAGTGGGAAAAATGGGAAAAACTCAAAAACGGATGCGGTTTTTAACGGACTGCTTAAAAACAGCCCAAAAACGGGTTCAAAACGCCACGTGTGCCGCCGGTCTTAATGTGAAGGCCGTTTTATTTTGTACCTGTTACTTGAATAAACGCAGGCGAGACCTGTTTTGGACTGTACTTTGGTGTCACTGTCTTGAACTGCATCACAAATCTCCGCTACCACGGACTCTACTGGGCCAAATCTCCCACAATAACAATACGACAATTAGAATCAAGAAAACACGTACAAGTACAACAAATATAGAGATCACTTGATTATATCCGTAGTATAGGCAAAAGTATCCAAGTTAACATTGGTGGATGGTGGCACTATGCAGAAAATAAGGTAAGTGAGCAGATATACCGCTGTAAGCGCAGGCTGAGTGAGAGGAAACGCAGATCAACCGCAGTGGAGAGGGCGCGGGCTGACAGCTATGGCGGCCGCCATTAAATGTCATAAGGAGCTAAAATGACGTGTGTATCGTGTCAACTATGAAAAGGTGTAGCAATATGGCGGCCGCTAGTGGGACAAGGCACTGGAGGAGAGGCAAGATGGCTGCTGTAACTAAGAGTACACACGGATTTTGTCGCAATGACGGCGACTTTCATGTGACACAAATCGTGGGGCATGGCCGTCGACCAACCCGACTGATTTGGACTGAGCGCGGGATTTAAAATTCAATTTGTGTCGCAAGACAATGCACTTACATGCACCAAGAAGAAGAAGGTGAACTCCTGCGGACCTGAGCAGGGAAGCGACACATGCAGGATATCGGTGCACGATCTTAGTGACTCCCCGCACAGCGCATTATACACGGACAATGCACTTACATGCACCAGGAAGAAGGTGAACTCCGGGGACCTGAGTGGGGAAGCGACACATGCAGGATATCGGGCGCAGGATCTTAGTGACTCCCTGCACAGCGCATTATACATGGACAATGCACTTACATGCACCAGGAAGAAGAAGGTGAACTCCGGGGACCTGAGCGGGGAAGCGACACATGCAGGATATCGGATGCAGGATCTTAGTGACTGCCCGCACAGCGCATTATACATGGACAATGCACTTACATGCACCAGGAAGAAGAAGGTGAACTCCGGGGACCTGAGCGGGGAAGTGACACATGCAGGATATCGGATGCAGGATCTTAGTGACTCCCCGCACAGCACATTATACACGGACAATGCACTTACATGCACCAGGAAGAAGGTGAACTCCGGGGACCTGAGCGGGGAAGTGACACATGCAGGATATCACTGTGGACATGCAGAGAAAAAGGAACAGAGAGAAACAGCGCTACCTAGTGCGAGATTATCCTTGGTTAGTTCGGGGGTGCTCTTGAGGAAGAGGTGCTCTTGGGTGAGATTGGGTACTCACCTTTGCTGGTTGTGCTAGAGACAGGCACAACGCTGGGTCAGGCATATGTGGTAAGTAACCGCTGCCGCGTCCCCACCCTCGCCCCAAGGTTGGGTAACAAGGGCGTAGAGCAAATGAGCTGGAGGGTAGGACACTAATTGTGCCACCCTATGTGTAAAAATGGGACGTCAGAAAAGCGCTGGTCATCAGGGGTAAGAGGTTTCCTTTTATTCAGAGATATTTAGGACAACGCGTTTCGCACTCCAACGAGTGCTTCCTCAGGTCTAATACAATACACAAAAATAAATTAATTTTAATATTTATGGTAAGTTAAAAAGGAGAATAGCAAGCAGAGGCTCGGTATACCAAAAAGAATAAAAGAATAAAACATAGGCTTTAAAAGTTCATATAAGTTAGGAAATTATACATTTGAGGGAAATAAATATTCCTATGGCCTTCTCTAAGGTAATTGGTGATCACATTGGAAGTGGAAGAGACAGATAATACATGATAAAAATAAAAATATATATATACATATATATACACATACATACATATACATATAAATGAATAAACCTATAGGCTAAAAACAACCAATTTGGTTAAAATCATGGAATATTATATAGTACAACATAATCATAAATATAGTGACCTGTGACATAGAGTATGCATCGGATGGCTTAAAGATGAGGGGCCCTGGAGTTGTGTTTAGCTGAGGGCCAATAGTCTATGTAGCTGGTTGTGATGGATGTCTAAATAGAAGTCTGGAGGGACTCACCTAGGCTTGTTGTGCTGGAGAAGTGATCTAGGTTCCCCTGTTTTAGCGGAAATTTATAGGTGTGAGTGTCTGAATAAAATAAAGAGAAAAAAAAAAAAAAAGGGATTGTCTCTAAATAAAGGAAAAAAAAAAAAAAAGGGATTGTCTCTAAATAAAGGAAAAAAAAAAAAAAAAAGGGATTGTTTCTAAATAAAGGAAAAAAAAAATTATATATATAGTGAAAAAGGGAATAACATAAAATAAAATAAACTAAAATTTTTTGAAGAGGAGGGGAAGGGGGAGAGGTCTGATTAGATGAAGGATTATTTTCTGGGGCAGTGGGAGAGGTAGAATGAAATGAATTCAATGAATGATAGTCTCAGTAACTTCATTTAGACCGGTGGGGCTTAGGGTATTAAGTTTGAAAATCCAAAAGACCTCTCTCTTGCAGAGTGTCTCATATCTGTTGTGGACGTCCTCCATAATATGGTCGATAGGCATGATTGTTAGCAAGTTCTCATTCTTGGCATGTCTCATGAGATAATGCTTAGACAGCCCATGCAGTTGGAAACCCTTCTTTATGCTTGCCCTGTGGCCATTGATCCTTCTGTTCAGGGCCTGTGTCGTTCTCCCCACATATTGGAGTCCACAGGGGCATTCCAGGAGATATATGACGTATTTGGTCTGACACGTCATATGGTGTTTAACCTGAAAGCATTCAGAGGTGGTGTTAGACCGGAAGTTATTAGCATTGTGTTTAATGTTGTGGCAACACAGGCATAGAGGTTGGGCACATCTGTTGACTACTGGTCCAGTGGATACTGTTCTCTTGATCCCATGTTGTTTAATCTGGCTCGGGGCTAGAATATTCTTGAGAGTGGCCGCTTTCCTGAAGGTAACCTTGGGGTGTTTGGGGATGATCTCCTTTAGTACATTATCACCTTCTAGGATGTGCCAATGTTTGTAGAGAATGTCCTTGATTTGTTTGTGCTTGTCGTTGTATCGCGTGATGAATGCCAACGGCAGATCGATCGGGTCTTTATTTTTAGCTCCGGTAGTGAGACATTCTTCCTGGGTGAGTTTGGAGCTCCTCTTGTATGCATTTTTAAGAATATGTGCAGGATACCCTTTTTCTTGGAAACGTTTTTTTAGGATCGTTGCTTGGGACTTGAAAGTGGAGGTGTCGGTACAGTTTTTCCGGATTCGCCGATACTGGCTGAATGGTATATTGTCTTTCCATTTCTGGAAGTGGGAGCTCTCGTAGTTTAGGTAACTGTTAGTATCAACGTCTTTGAAGTATGTGGAGGTGATGATTCGTCCATGTTTATTTTCTAAGTTCAGATCAAGAAAGTGGATGTGAGAGTCGCTGTACTCCATGGTGAAGGAGATACCCCACGGATTTTGGTTGAGTGATTGCAGAAATGAAATGGCATCGTTGTTTGAACCAGTCCAGGTGAAGAATAGGTCATCGATTTACCTGCGATAAGAAAATATATGCTGCCGGAATGGGTGTTGTGATATAATAAACAAATCCTCAAACAAACCCATAAAGAGATTTGCGTAGGACGGGGCCACTCGGGTGCCCATGGCCGTACCACGTTGCTGTAGGTATAGTGAAGATCCATATGAGAAGAAATTGTTTTCCAAAGTTATCCTCAAGAGTGATATCAAAAGGTTCTTAAACTCTGTAGGGAGTTCCAAATCTTTGTTCAGAAAATAAGCTGTGCACTCGATTCCTTTCTCATTATCGATGTTGGAATAGAGGGCACTCACATCCATTGTTAGAAAGGAGAACTTCTCAGGCAATTCTGTGGCATTTAGGTCTCTGATGAGGTGGTCTGAATCTTTCAGATAGCTTTGCAATTGTATAACGTAGTCTTGTAAATATAAGTCTAGAAAATGTGAAATGTTGCTGGTAGGGGAGCCAATGCCCGATATGATGGGTCTTCCGGGGGGTGTTTTGTCATTTTTGTGGATTTTCGGTAGAAAGTAAAAGTAGGGTGTAGTGGGAAAAGGTATAAAAAGAAATCTGTGTTCTTCTTTGGTAATGGTCTTTTGCTTGAAGGCCGCATCCAGAAGTAGTTTGAGTTTCTTTTGAAGTGCAGGCATTGGGTTGGCGGCTATTTTTATGTAATATGTAGTATCCGATAGGATGTTTAGAGCCTCTTCATTATAGTAGGTGTAAGTCATACTGACTAACCCTCCACCTTTGTCAGCTGGTCTGAAAACTAGGTCCTGGTTTCCTTTAAGATCTTTCAGTGCTTTGCGCTCTGTTGGTCGCAGGTTCCCCCTATTAGTTCTAGAACTCGGTGGAGCAATTACTGTAGTGAGTTTCTTAAAGTCTTCCATCACTAGGTCTTGAAAGACTTTAAGGTGGTGTCCTTGATCTTGTAA
Source organism: Engystomops pustulosus (assembly GCF_040894005.1). Taxonomy (NCBI): domain Eukaryota; kingdom Metazoa; phylum Chordata; class Amphibia; order Anura; family Leptodactylidae; genus Engystomops; species Engystomops pustulosus. Next base: position 252,190,526 of record NC_092412.1, on the reverse strand, counting down.
GGGATAGAATTTGGATTTGTTTTTAATTTTTGTGGTACGGACGCACATGTCATTCGTAGGTGCCATGTTGTTCGTGTCAACGCTTGGTTGTATATGGCCCATTGCCTCTTGGGGTGTGTGGCTTTTGTTGCGTTTTGTTTGCAGGGAGAAATGGCGTTTTAGGGTGAGTTTCCTAATAAATTGATTGATATCCAAAAAGAGATCAAACTCTTTTGGAAGACTGTTAGGACTGTAAGACAGACCTTTTGATAGAAGAGATTCTTCATTCTGGCTGAGAGGATAATTAGTCAGGTTGAAGATTTTTATCGTTGAATCTTGTTGGGTGGCCTCAGTTTTGGTATGGCGCCGGTTCTGTTGTCTTCTTTTACGGCCTCCTCTTTTTCCTCGTTTGTTTTTTTTCTTTTCTTTTGGTTCACAGGCAGAAAAAATACGACAGGGTTCAATTATTCCCGCACCATGGGAGAACCACAGAAACACTCCCACCCCAAATTCCGACAGCTCCAACCATCTCAATATGATCACTTGGTCCAACACCTGTCCACTGACAAGGACCACCCCACCCCTCAGACAACCATGCCACATAACACCCGAACCATATTCCAGCCAGTCCTATCATCAGCCACACCCTCCCCACCTCTCTAACAGCAGAAAGAAAAGAAAGGGATGCCCTTTTTTCAGCCACCATCAGCCAGATTAGGGCCGATATTAGAAGTCTATCAAATCCCAACTCCCCTGCTGACACCTCCAACAAAATTAGGAATAACTTTGAGACTCTGAACTCCCTGATCAAAAGGCCGTCCCCCACTAACACACCGAGAATTGATCTATCTGGTTCTGAAAACATCTCCTTCACTAATACCCTACTTGATCTATCTATACACCCCCACTCCCAACCCACCTCCACACAGGAACCTCCTAACAAAGATACCCAAAACACAGGCACAAACAACCCCTTTTTCCAACAAGGGGCAAACACACAAACAATGAAGACCAAGAATATAGAATCTTTTTTTCTGCCTGTGAACCAAAAGAAAAGAAAAAAAACAAACGAGGAAAAAGAGGAGGCCGCAAAAGAAGACAACAGAACCGGCGCCATACCAAAACTGAGGCCACCCAACAAGATTCAACGATAAAAATCTTCAACCTGACTAATTATCCTCTCAGCCAGAATGAAGAATCTCTTCTATCAAAAGGTCTGTCTTACAGTCCTAACAGTCTTCCAAAAGAGTTTGATCTCTTTTTGGATATCAATCAATTTATTAGGAAACTCACCCTAAAACGCCATTTCTCCCTGCAAACAAAACGCAACAAAAGCCACACACCCCAAGAGGCAATGGGCCATATACAACCAAGCGTTGACACGAACAACATGGCACCTACGAATGACATGTGCGTCCGTACCACAAAAATTAAAAACAAATCCAAATTCTATCCCTTACAAGATCAAGGACACCACCTTAAAGTCTTTCAAGACCTAGTGATGGAAGACTTTAAGAAACTCACTACAGTAATTGCTCCACCGAGTTCTAGAACTAATAGGGGGAACCTGCAACCAACAGAGCGCAAAGCACTGAAAGATCTTAAAGGAAACCAGGACCTAGTTTTCAGACCAGCTGACAAAGGTGGAGGGTTAGTCATTATGACTTACACCTACTATAATGAAGAGGCTCTAAACATCCTATCGGATACTACATATTACATAAAAATAGCCGCCAACCCAATGCCTGCACTTCAAAAGAAACTCAAACTACTTCTGGATGCGGCCTTCAGGCAAAAGACCATTACCAAAGAAGAACACAGATTTCTTTTTATACCTTTTCCCACTACACCCTACTTTTACTTTCTACCGAAAATCCACAAAAATGACAAAACACCCCCCGGAAGACCCATCATATCGGGCATTGGCTCCCCTACCAGCAACATTTCACATTTTCTAGACTTATATTTACAAGACTACGTTATACAATTGCAAAGCTATCTGAAAGATTCAGACCACCTCATCAGAGACCTAAATGCCACAGAATTGCCTGAGAAGTTCTCCTTTCTAACAATGGATGTGAGTGCCCTCTATTCCAACATCGATAATGAGAAAGGAATCGAGTGCACAGCTTATTTTCTGAACAAAGATTTGGAACTCCCTACAGAGTTTAAGAACCTTTTGATATCACTCTTGAGGATAACTTTGGAAAACAATTTCTTCTCATATGGATCTTCACTATACCTACAGCAACGTGGTACGGCCATGGGCACCCGAGTGGCCCCGTCCTACGCAAATCTCTTTATGGGTTTGTTTGAGGATTTGTTTATTATATCACAACACCCATTCCGGCAGCATATATTTTCTTATCGCAGGTAAATCGATGACCTATTCTTCATCTGGACTGGTTCAAACAACGATGCCATTTCATTTCTGCAATCACTCAACCAAAATCCGTGGGGTATCTCCTTCACCATGGAGTACAGCGACTCTCACATCCACTTTCTTGATCTGAACTTAGAAAATAAACATGGACGAATCATCACCTCCACATACTTCAAAGACGTTGATACTAACAGTTACCTAAACTACGAGAGCTCCCACTTCCAGAAATGGAAAGACAATATACCATTCAGCCAGTATCGGCGAATCCGGAAAAACTGTACCGACACCTCCACTTTCAAGTCCCAAGCAACGATCCTAAAAAAACGTTTCCAAGAAAAAGGGTATCCTGCACATATTCTTAAAAATGCATACAAGAGGAGCTCCAAACTCACCCAGGAAGAATGTCTCACTACCGGAGTTAAAAATAAAGACCCGATCGATCTGCCGTTGGCATTCATCACGCGATACAACGACAAGCACAAACAAATCAAGGACATTCTCTACAAACATTGGCACATCCTAGAAGGTGATAATGTACTAAAGGAGATCATCCCCAAACACCCCAAGGTTACCTTCAGGAAAGCGGCCACTCTCAAGAATATTCTAGCCCCGAGCCAGATTAAACAACATGGGATCAAGAGAACAGTATCCACTGGACCAGTAGTCAACAGATGTGCCCAACCTCTATGCCTGTGTTGCCACAACATTAAACACAATGCTAATAACTTCCGGTCTAACACCACCTCTGAATGCTTTCAGGTTAAACACCATATGACGTGTCAGACCAAATACGTCATATATCTCCTGGAATGCCCCTGTGGACTCCAATATGTGGGGAGAACGACACAGGCCCTGAACAGAAGGATCAATGGCCACAGGGCAAACATAAAGAAGGGTTTCCAACTGCATGGGCTGTCTAAGCATTATCTCATGAGACATGCCAAGAATGAGAACTTGCTAACAATCATGCCTATCGACCATATTATGGAGGACGTCCACAACAGATATGAGACACTCTGCAAGAGAGAGGTCTTTTGGATTTTCAAACTTAATACCCTAAGCCCCACCGGTCTAAATGAAGTTACTGAGACTATCATTCATTGAATTCATCCCATTCTACCTCTCCCACTGCCCCAGACAATAATCCTTCATCTAATCAGACCTCTCCCCCTTCCCCTCCTCTTCAAAAAATTTTAGTTTATTTTATTTTATGTTATTCCCTTTTTCACTATATATATAATTTTTTTTTTCCTTTATTTAGAAACAATCCCTTTTTTTTTTTTTCTCTTTATTTTATTCAGACACTCACACCTATAAATTTCCGCTAAAACAGGGGAACCTAGATCACTTCTCCAGCACAACAAGCCTAGGTGAGTCCCTCCAGACTTCTATTTAGACATCCATCACAACCAGCTACATAGACTATTGGCCCCTCATCTTTAAGCCATCCGATGCATACTCTATGTCACAGGTCACTATATTTATGATTATGTTGTACTATATAATATTCCATGATTTTAACCAAATTGGTTGTTTTTAGCCTATAGGTTTATTCATTTATATGTATATGTATGTATGTGTATATATATGTATATATATATTTTTATTTTTATCATGTATTATCTGTCTCTTCCACTTCCAATGTGATCACCAATTACCTTAGAGAAGGCCATAGGAATATTTATTTCCCTCAAATGTATAATTTCCTAACTTATATGAACTTTTAAAGCCTATGTTTTATTCTTTTATTCTTTTTGGTATACCGAGCCTCTGCTTGCTATTCTCCTTTTTAACTTACCATAAATATTAAAATTAATTTATTTTTGTGTATTGTATTAGACCTGAGGAAGCACTCGTTGGAGTGCGAAACGCGTTGTCCTAAATATCTCTGAATAAAAGGAAACCTCTTACCCCTGATGACCAGCGCCTTTCTGATGTCCCATTTTTACACATAGGGTGGCACAATTAGTGTCCTACCCTCCAGCCCATATGCAGGATATCAGGCGCAGGATCTTAGTGACTCCCCGCACAGCGCATTATACACGGACAATGCACTTACATGCACCAGGAAGAAGAAGGTGAACTCCGGGGACCTGAGCGGGGAAGTGACACATGCAGGATATCGGGTGCAGGATCTTAGTGACTCCCCGCACAGTGCATTATACACGGACAATGCACTTACATGCACCAGGAAGAAGAAGGTGAACTCCGGGGACCTGAGCGAGGAAGCGACACATGCAGGATATCGGGGGCAGGATCTTAGTGACTCCCTGCACAGCACATTATACACGGACAATGCACTTACATGCACCAAGAAGAAGAAGGGGGAACTCCAGGGACCTGAGCGGGAGAAGTGACACATGCAGGATATCGGGCGCAGGATCTTAGTGACTCCCTGCACAGCGCATTATACACAGACAATGCACTTACATGCACCAGGAAGAAGTAGGTGAACTCCGGGGACCTGAGCGGGGAAGTGACACATGCAGGATATCGGGCGCAGGATCTTAGTGACTCCCCGCACAGCGCATTATACACGGACAATGCACTTACATGCACCAGGAAGAAGAAGGTGAACTCCGGGGACCTGAGTGGGGAAGCGACACATGCAGGATATCAGGCGCACAATCTTAGTGACTCCCCGCACAGCGCATTATACACGGACAATGCACTTACATGCACCAGGAGGAAGGTGAACTCCGGGGACCTGAGCGGGGAAGCGACACATGCAGGATATCGGACACACGATCTTAGTGACTCCCTACACAGCGCATTATACACGGACAATGCACTTACATGCACTAGGAAGAAGAAGGTGAACTCCGGGGACCTGAGCGGGGAAACAACACATGCAGGATATCGGGGGCAGGATCTTAGTGACTCCCCGCACAGCGCATTATACATGTACAATGCACTTACATGCACCAGGAAGAAGAAGGTGAACTCCTCTGGCAAAACTCTTGGTGCATTGGCAGATTTGTGGCGCCACCAAACATCATCATAATACAATCTATTATACTCTATAACAACCCAACAGGACCCTGATGTGCAGTAAGTTGTGACTCATGGTGATACCTTTCGTGTACTGTGTAATGTCCCCCAATGTGCCCATCAACTAATAATACACCATTTTTACAAGTCATGCAATTGAACCTCTTCCTCCAGTTCCCACTTTCTGCGGTGTACGCCCGACGGAGGGTGCACCTGGACTGGTGGAGGATGTTGGAGGCGGAAGGGGTTAATTACATGTTGCACTTTAAAGGGAGGAGGTTTGTTGCAGGGCTCTTTCCTCCTCCCCTTTTTCCTGTATATAAGGAGAGCGAGTCTCCTCCCCTCTCTCTCTCTTGACTGCGGCACTCAAAAAAGCAGTCCCTCCCTCCCTCCCTAATTTATTGGTTGTTTGTTTTTACTGTTTTTGGATAATTTGTGTTTTTCTTTAGTTCTGAAGTCACAGCTGGCGGAAAATGGAGATCTGAGATTTGTGCTTTGCTCGTCTGGCCGACTACCCATCTGGGAGTTCAGATGGGCATAGTGCTGTCCCGAGCCGTTTACCGTCAGATGGAGAGTTTTTCATCTAAAGTGCCTACTGTTTTTCATAATGATGTTTTGAATTAACAAATAATATTTGTTAATAAATGCTGTGACCGGTTTTTCCACCACCCAACATGAGCCTTGGTTCAAGCCATATCTTTAAGGAGGGGTTAAGTTAATCATTCCACCAGTCTGCCCAACTGTAGTTAACTTTTATACATCCCTCGATTGAAATTCCCCCTTCACATAGTCTTCCCACTTAAGCCTAATCTTTAGTTGTTGTACAATAATAATAAAAAATACTTACTTTTCCCTCTTTCCCTGCAGCAGCTCTTTTACTTTCTTCAGACCCCAACTGAATGTACAGAGATTTGGGACCTGACAAAATGTTTGCACGATTTATGAGTATATGTCTCTCTCTCTCACCTACTTTTGGGATGGAGACGTATGAATGCAATAGGCTGCCTAATGGGCTTGCTCCACCCATGTCCTGCATTTTGTTATCCATGCCCCTACGGTGGCAAGAAGCCAAGTAGTTTTGTACACACAGTCAAATATACCCAAGCCCTCAATGCCAGTCTGCTGCATCAAAAGCACACACTATATTGTCCTGTATACTGAAATGCTTGGTTTCTAGATACACGTGTACTATGTTACTTCTCTATAATGCCAGGGAGTGGCCACATTTTCAGAGTACAGCCCAGATTTGGGCACCAGTCCCTAAAATAGATCCGAGAAATCTATTCAAATTTCTAAAAAGGGCAACCAGATTTATACCAGGAATGGAAGGTTCATGTTATGAAAGAAGACAACACAGATAGACAGATACAAGTGGAGTCAGGATAACCAAGACAAAGCCAATATGGCTGCAAGGTACAGAATTGTAAGGAAAAGAGTAGTCTAAAAACAAAGCAATAGAGAAAACGTATAACCACAAGAGTCAAGAGAACAGTATAACAGCACGTGGAGTCCTAGCAGCTGATTGGTTCTGCCGTCCCTCATTCAACACACACCTGGCATACACACTAAGCTCCAAGATTAAACCAACCAGCTCTCCACAGAATATACACACAGCTAAGCCAAGTAAACTAAACGCTACCGAACAATCTGTCACTCACAGCCTCAGAAAGGGAGGATCCTGGTCTTTTTGCTGCCCGATGCAAAAATGTAAGTCCCCCCCCCCCCCCCACCTTCCAACTGGCCTACCACTGAACCACTACAGGGAAAAAAACATCTACAACCTGATGAGAATATGCTGACAACATCAATAACAATTGATAACATCCTCACACTGACACTATACATGCGGAGAGCTGCCTTCACACTAGTAGTCAGTCTTGTGTAGGATACAATTTGCTTCATTACGATTTTGCCACTGTTTATCACTGTTGAATTTTCTCCGTAGAGAACATCTCCACACTGTGCCCCTAAAAATCCCACAGTCACTTACAGTATAATGGATCATGTGCCTCAATTTATTCCACACCTAAAATATCCTTTATATAGTCGCCCTAATAAATTATTGTACATGCAGCACCCATGACTAATTTTATGCAGATCCCCATAACTAATATAAAGCCACACTAAGCCCCCTATATACATACTCCTCAATTAAATTATATTCATTACTGCAAATACAGCCACCTAGTTTAATAAAAATCTAGCCCCTATATACAGATCCCCCATTACCGTATTTTTTTTCCAGACTATAAGGTGCACAAAAAATCCTTTAATTTCCTCAGAAATCAAAGGGGTGCCTTATATATGAACCATACTTACAGACATCAGCTGCCTTGAACTGTGCACAGGTCTGCCACCTGCTGGTCATTCATCCTTATAATCAGGTGCGCCATATAATCCGGTGCGCCTTATATATGAACTTAGATGTTTTAGCAAGCATTTATTGATGGTGAGCCTTATACTCAGGTGCGCCTTATAGTCCGAAAAATATGGTAATTTAATTATATACAGCCATGCCACCCACCTCCATATATGGGATATACAGCCAGGCCACCCCCCTCAATATATGGGATATACAGCCACGCCACCCCCTTTGTGGATTATATATTCCTCCACCCCGCCAGTAAATAGTATATGTAGCCCTCCCAGTAGATAGCGTGTGTATTGTTATTCATGAAATGGAATGATATCTCTTCCCCTCTTTTATTTGGAAAGAGGTCGTGCGAAGATCTGTCTGTCCACTCTGCGACGACCTAAAGCATAGACAGGGGGAAGCTCTCTCGGGCCCCTTCCTGTATTACCTGGTGGGTCAGCTTTGTTATCCTCGTATCCTCTATATAAGCTACATATTGGTATGTAAATATGTAGCTAATATAGAGAATATGAATAAGAATTGTAATTGTCCTTCTTCGGCCATATGTGCTTCTAATTCCTCCTCTCCATATGTTCCAACCCCCTATTTATATATATATATATATATATATATATATATGCAACACCCTCACCGATGCAAGGCAGAGTGGTTGTTGCGAATACGTCCCATCATGTAGCTTGCAGCCTGTGAAGGCTGGTCAGGAAACTTCTAGAGTTCAGTTCCAGTCAGTTCTCTCTCAGAAGAGAGTCCACTGTGAGGAGAGAGTTCACTCTCTCAGATTAGAGACTCAGAGCAGTCTGTGCAGCCAGCACACCAGACCAGAGCAGGTTAGTGAGTGAGAGGAAAGGGGTATCATCCTACCTTCAAGGGTGATACCTGAAGCAATCCTTCTAGTTCCAATAAAGAACTGAAAGTTATTTTTGTTCAACGTCTGCCTCCGTCTGGTCCCTGCTACTACGGCTGTCACCATCACTGGCACCCTATCCACTACACTGGGACTCATACTCCAGACCCCAGGGGGTTGCCCCAGGGAGAACCGCTATAGCAGCCTCTCCCTCATCATTTCTTGCCAACACCACCCTGCTGGAGACCTGCCAGGCTGTAGGACAGCCCTCCGGTTCCCCCGTACCAAGCACCGTGACACTAGTGTGCCTAGGCCGCAACCGCCAGCCACTCAGGTACTGCGGGCCCCGGCTGTCTCCAGGCCCCAAGAAAAGGCTAGGCCCCGGTGGAGGATGTTGTAAGTGGCGTCACGAACAGGATTTATACTTCTGTGCCTTATTCTGGCACTATATACTGTCCTTTATTACAAAGACTGTGCTGCCTAACCCTGCTGCCATCCGGGTTTAGGCCCAAGTGATTGTGCGTTTCTACATTGAACTGTGTTACTGCTGCCACGTGCTGTCGAGCACCGCTCCAGCACTCCAGAGGTTAAACCCTGCAAAGAACTTTGTCAACTCTGCTACATCCGGCGCTGCCGCGCCTGAAGCATTTGCCTCAGAGGCGTGTGGCGCAGCAAGTATTTCCAGCCCGCCAAATCCTCATTGGAGGGAACTCCAGAGTCGTCACCAGGCTCCACCCCCTGCACGTGAGGCTTGAAGGATTGTAGAGGAGGAGCTGGAGCGTGTGCGGCCGGCAACGAAGAGGGTCCTGGATTTCGTATTTCGGCGCAGGCCGCGTCTGAAGCCTGCCGGCAGCGCGCGCCTCATCCGGAGTCCCGGCGCACGTGTCCTGCGACTGGAGGAGAGCACCGCTGAGCATCACCGAGCCCCTGCTGCCTGCTGGACATCGGGAACGGAGTCTTTCGCACACCGGAGCTGTCCTGTCACCGCGGCTGATCCTGAGTGACTACCGCTGGGGAAGTTAAAGGGGGGTAGAGATTGTTTCTGACGCTAGACTATTGGCTCACCTCCCAGGGTATAGTGACTGTTTCTTAAAGTGCCCACGTCCCATTCTAGCCATCGCCCATGCAGACTTCCCTCAGCTAGGCCAGTCATGTCCGCCCAGGACGAAGATACGGGACTGGAGCAGGTCACGTCCCCTGGTCCCTCCTCAGGGTACCGGAGCATGTTAAGCCCGCCAGAGAGTCCCTTCAGCCCTACTACAGCCAGTGTCCCCGGGACTCCCACCGTTATGCCTCTGACTATGCCATACTATCTGGGGGCCCCACTACGAGGGAGAATTGCACACTCTCTCTGAATTCAGAGCCAAGTTGTTAGCTACCTTCGCCCTCTACCCGCTCACAGAGGAACAGAAAGTGGGCATTTTAACTGGGCAGTTGAAAGGACCCGCTCTCCAGGAAGTCAAGTCTTAGCCCCGAGAACAGCGCCAGAATGTGGTCCAAATTCTCAATAGGCTGCGCAACACCTTTGACAAATGTACTGCCTCAGAGTTGAAGCAGAAATTCTTCGGGAAAAGACAGAAGCCCCAAGAGTCCCTCCGAGACTTTGAGGCTGTAGATACTACAAGAGGCTGAAACCTCTGATCAAACCCTGAGGGAACAATTCATTAATGGACTTGTTGATAGAAATCAAAGGTGTCAACTAAAGATAATCTCTTCTCAACATGCCCAGGCCTCCCTTCTTGAGTTTAAGGAAAGTGCCGTTGACATATTAGGGGACCAACTGCCTACTGGACCGCAGAAAGATCCTGAATCAGTGGAAATGGAGGACTCTGCTCTAGCTTGCCATCCAACGCAGCCGACATCACCTACTCCTGCGGCTGCGGAAGCTGCTGGCTTAGCAGGACAGGTCACTAATCTGATGGACACCCTGAGTAAATTACTCGATCGGCTGACCCAACTGGAAGTGACCGTCTCCTCTATGAGGAAGAAACCTCCAGAGGCCTCTGTACGGGCAGCTACCCCTCGTGGCTCCCCGGCCAAACCGCGCCCGAGGGAAGCAAAGTCGTTAAGCACCTGGAGTCAGAAGGAACCCTGCCAGCGGTGCAGCTACTGCCGTAAATACGGGCATGAAGAGGATGAATGTCGTCAGTTAAACGACAAACCCTTGGAGCTAAGGGACGACCCCCAAGGGAAGAACCTCTAAGTCCCTGAGATGTCAACTGGATGCCCAGGTTCGTGGGGACTCGCCCCATGGTTCATGTAACCATCAACGGAGTTACCCTACCGGCCTTAATCGATACCGGCTCTCAAGTGACCACCCTCCGGAGTGCTACCTTTGAGAGATGCCGAGGAGGAGCATCCTTAATCCAGCCTCCCAAGGCTTACTTGAACATTATTGCTACGAACGGAAAACCTGTACCCATCCGCGGCTACTGGGAGCCTACACTAACCATTGGAGACACTAAGTTAACCAGACAGGGCGTAGTGGTGACACGAGTGCCCGAAAATGGTAACTTCTCCTTGGTACTGGGTACCAATGTCCTCCGCAACTGCTACCCTGAAGTGCTGAAGGCTCTCCACGACTCCCTGCCAACAGTGCCCAACGGTTCCCGGAAGGTAATTCAGGAGACTATGCAGGTTCTAGCGGCGCAACAGAAGTTTGCTGGCCCTAATGGAGAAATCTGCAGAGCCCGGATCTAATATCCACAACCTGTCTGCCTTCAACCTGGGACTGAGACATTAGTATGGTGCCGAGCCTGCATGGGCGTCCAAGGTCAAGACTACCAGGCGATAGTAGAACCTTTACCAGCTGATGAAGACCTACCCATCCTAGCCGCCAGGAGCCTAGTCACTGTATCCCGAGGACAAGTACCCATTCTACTACTAAATGTGGGAGACTCCCCAGTAGATCTGAGAAAATATCAAGCTGTAGCCACTCTCTTCAGCGTCCATGCTGAAGACTTAGTGGAAACCTCTCTGTCTGCCTCCCAACAGTTGGAAGTGAAGCAAAGTGCTGAAGGTGAGCCTGCCGAGCAATCCTGGTGGCTTGAGCTCAATATTGGAGACAACGATTTTACTCCTGCAGACCAAGTACAAGGTGTCCTGGATGTCGTTGTGAAGCACCACCAGGCCTTTAGCAAACACCCACTGGATTTTGGGCAGACTACCATGATCCAACATACCATCCCTACTGGCTCTCATCCTCCTATCAAAGAGCGATACCGGCCTATACCTCCAGCCCGCTACCAAGAGGTGAAAAAGCTGGTACAAGAAATGAAGACAGCCAATGTTATCCGGGAGAGTCACAGCCCATGGGCTGCCCCGTTATTCCTTGTGAAAAATAAGGATGGAACCCTTCGATTCTGTGTTGACTATAGGAAGATCAACAATATCACCCACAAGGACGCCTATCCGCTGCCTCGAATCGAGGAATCCCTCGCAGCCCTAGGGTCAGCTGCCTACTTCTCTACCCTGGATCTGACCAGTGGCTACTGGCAAGTGGCCATGGTGCAGGAAGACAGAGAGAAGACGGCTTTCACCACCCCATTGGGCCTGTTCGAGTTCAACAACATGCCGTTCGGGCTATGCAATGCCCCAGGCACATTTCAACGGCTGATGGAGAGATGTTTGGGTCATCGAAACTTCGAGACCGTCCTGCTATACTTGGACGACATCATCATCTACTCCAAGACTTATGAAGACCACCTCCACCATCTGGCTGAAGTCTTCCAAATCCTGACCCAACATGGGTTGAAGGTCAAGCCATCCAAGTGCCACCTGCTACAACCTAGCGTCAAGTACCTGGGACATGTGGTGAGCACTCATGGAATTGAGCCAGATCCAGAGAAGATTGCAGCTGTCCACGACTGGCCTACCCCATCAACCATACGGGACATCAAAAGCTTCCTGGGATTTGCCAGTTATTACAGGCGTTTTATCCCGAAGTTTGCCCTGCTGGCGGCTCCTCTGCAAGAACTCCTAAGGGGCCTGTCAAAAGAGAGCCAACGTTCCCAAGTATCCATTGAGTGGACAGCCGAACGGGAAGCTGCCTTCCAGATGCTCAAGCAATGGTTGACTGAGCCTCCGGTGTTGGGATATCCAGACTACAATCTGCCTTTCACCCTATACACCGATACCAGCAAGCAAGGCCTAGGGGCTGTACTATCCCAGCTCCAGAACGGAACTGAAAGGGTCATAGCCTACGCCAGCCGTTCCCTCCGAGAACCGGAGCAAAACGACCAGAACTACAGTTCCTTCAAGTTGGAGTTTCTAGCGTTAATCTGGGCTGTGACCGAAAAGTTCAAGGACTACCTGGCTGCATCCTTCTTCACTGTCTTCACAGACAATAATCCCTTGGCGCATCTGAACACCGCTCTTTTCAGATTGTAGTGTGGCTGTGTCGGACCGTCTCTATGTAAACCCTGACCGCTATCTTATGCCTCAAACCGAAGCTTCGTAAGTGGGGGTAGTCCGTAAACTGTGGGTTCTTAGGGGACCGGAGGTGTTAAAGATGTAGCACCTGGATACCACTCATACAAGGGTAAGAATGTCAGTCGGCAGGTACTTGTACATTGTACAATGTCTTATTGTGTCACACATGCCAATGTAATGCATATCTACACTATATATTTGTCGCCAGGGAAGAAGTGTTTATATAACAAATATACAGGCCCTGGTGCAAGGAGTGGATTACAGTACATGACACCACCCTTATCTACTGTACAGTTTGGTTTAATGGCGTCAGCGACCAACTGTCAAACTTCACATACACATGTCCTTGTCTTAGTCTGACACCAACCCAGGTGCCTGTCTCCAGGACCATGGGCGGTTTGTCCCTACAGATCCCTTAGCCTGCACTTCACCGAAGTGCCCTTTTTGTAATCTACCTCTACCGGCCATAACTTGCACGGACCCCCCAGAGGTTCCCCGCTGCTGACCAGCAGTTGGTCCTCTGTGCCCCAACCAGTCCGTAGTCAAGTTGAGGGCGGCTCTTTCAATTGCCCCGGGGGTATGCAACACCCTCGCCGATGCAAGGCAGAGTGGTTGTTGCGAATACGTCCCATCATGTAGCTTGCAGCCTGTGAAGGGTTTGATAAACCCCACAGCAGGTCACTACATCACAACTACATAACACAGATGAGCACTGCAGTGGTAAAGCCTGCCTGGTAAGGCAGGAGTTAATTGTTTTCTGTGATGTAATTCCAGCAACCAATCACATGTGTTATACTTTGTTTCTGTGAGCTGAGATGTAATTGGAGGAGTAGCCACCACCTGACCAGTGGGAGTAACAAAACCCCTGGTCAGGAAATTTCTAGAGTTCAGTTCCAGTCAGTTCTCTCTCAGAAGAGAGTCCAGGGTGAGGAGAGCATTCACTCTCTCAGATTTGAGACTCAGAGGAGTCAGTCCAGCCAGCACACCAGACCAGAGCAGGTGAGCCCAGCTCCCTGCCTGAAGAGTGAAGCTAAGAGCTAGTTAGTGAGAGGAAAGGGGTATCATCCTACCTTCAAGGGTGATATCTGAAGCAACCCAGGACAAGCTGAAGCATCCTTCCAGGACACAGCTATCTCCCAGCCTGCCATTGCATCCAGGCTGATGATCCATTCCTGTGGCTCCCTCCAACTGCATCTCCAGCTTTCTACGATTCTGTCAAGGCACGTTCCTGTCGGTTCCAATAAAGAACTGTAAGTTATTTTTGTTCAACGGTTGCCTCCGTCTGGTCCCTGCTACTACGGCTGTCACCATCACGGGCACCCTATCCACTACACTGGGACTCATACTCCTGACCACAGGGTTGCCCCAGGGAGAACTGCTATAGCAGCCTCTCCCTCATCATTTCTTGCCAACACCACCCTGCTGGAGACCTGCCAGGCTGTAGGACAGCCCTCCGGTTCCCCATACCAAGCACCGTGACACTAGCGTGCTTAGGCCGCAACCGCCAGCGACTCAGGTACTGCGGGCCCCGGCTGACTCCAGGCCCTTAAGAGAAGGCTAGGCCCCGGTGGGGGATATTGCATATATATATATATATATATATATATATATATAATTTTATATATTTTTTAAGACGTGGATGCATATATTTCAATGTATTTCAAAATTCCTGTAGTCAGTATATATACATTGAGTGAAATTTCTATACAGTATGTTGGGAGAACTGCCAGGGTAAGTGTTAATGGGATGGCATCTCCTGTACTCAGCCTCCATAGGGGGACGAGCAGGGGTGTCCTCTCTCTCCCCTGTTATTTGCTATTGTTTGGAGCCTTTGGCCTGTGCCCTTAGATCTAGTATTCCGATTCAGGGGGTTTTGAGGACCCAGGGTGGATACTATTCTGCTGCACGCTGATGATTTGCTTCTATTTTGGAACACATGGTTGAGTCAGAGGAAAATGGTGACGATGAGCTTATGACCACTGCTAGTTGTGCGTAGACTTTTGCTCGCTGTAAGAAGGGTCAGGTAGAGCACGCATTAGCTACGGATAGAAGCTGGTACCATAACTTTCTATTTATAGTGAGAGCTCAGGTGACCTGAGGCTCAATCGGGGACTGGTGGAGATCTACCGGGGGGGACACATTTACAGCAGGACAACAAGTGGGGTAAAATAAAGAATAAGGGAGGGTTACTAACTAGCTAGGGGAGGGGGAAAAGGTACTAGTAAAGAATAAATAAGAAAATTAAGGGAAGCCAGAGGCCCGTCTCCTAACTCTCCTCCAGCAGGTCTCAAAAAGAAAACCAAGGCTGCCAGACCTTAAGAAACTTCTCTGAAGAACTGTGGACACCTGCCATTAATTCCTCCATGCAAAAGATTTGGATCAACTCGTGCAGCCTCTCTGTAACTTTGGGGGGGGAGCGGTATTGTGCCACTTACATGGTATCACTGATGTAGATGCAATCAGGCAGTACTTGAGCATGCTGCTTTTCAGTGCCCGTATCGACCCTGGTAAAATCGAGAGGAGTGCCAAGTCCGGAGTGTCAGAAACGTTGGGACCCTGTTATTGATTGGAATGACCTGAACACACTGTCCCAAAATGGTTTAATTTTATTGCAGAACCACCAGATGTGGACCACATCCCCCCGTTCGGATTCACACCCCCAACACATGTCTGGGACTGATAGTGTGGATGAGAATAGGCAGGGCCGGATTAAGGTTGGTGGGGGCCCCTGGGCGCAAAATCTGGTGGAGGCCCCCACTGAATGTTCCATAGGTACACATACTCCTTCTCACAATCCCCCCAGTAACAGCCGCCAACCCACAGTAATACATCTATATTTACCTCAACCCCTACCAGCCATGCAGTTTCATGTAACATACCCCCCATTCCCCACTTGCCATGCTGTCCCTAATAAAACACATGTTTAGCTCCCCTGACATGACTTCAATCATCCTTTTTCCTTGTCAAGACCCTCACCTCCATACACCTGTATACAGACACCGCCAGCCCCGTCACCTCCATACACCTGTATACAGACACCGCCAGCCCCGTCACCTCCATACACCTGTATACAGACACCGCCAGCCCCGTCACCTCCATACACATGTATACAGACACCGCCAGCCCCGTCACCTCCATACACCTGTATACAGACACCGCCAGCCCCGTCACCTCCATACACCTGTATACAGACACCTCCAGCCCCGTCACCTCCATACACCTGTATACAGACACCGCCAGCCCCGTCACCTCCATACACCTGTATACAGACACCGCCAGCCCCGTCACCTCCATACACCTGTATACAGACACCTCCAGCCCCTCACCTCCATACACCTGTATACAGACACCGCCAGCCCCGTCACCTCCATACACCTGTATACAGACACCGCCAGCCCCGTCACCTCCATACACCTGTATACAGACACCGCCAGCCCCGTCACCTCCATACACCTGTATACAGACACCGCCAGCCCCGTCACCTCCATACACCTGTATACAGACACCGCCAGCCCCGTCACCTCCATACACCTGTATACAGACACCGCCAGCCCCCTCACCTCCATACACCTGTATACAGACACCGCCAGCCCCGTCACCTCCATACACCTGTATACAGACACCGCCAGCCCCGTCACCTCCATACACCTGTATACAGACACCGCCAGCCCCGTCACCTCCATACACCTGTATACAGACACCGCCAGCCCCGTCACCTCCATACACCTGTATACAGACACCGCCAGCCCCGTCACCTCCATACACCTGTATACAGACACCGCCAGCCCCGTCACCTCCATACACCTGTATACAGACACCGCCAGCCCCGTCACTTCCATACACCTGTATACAGACACCGCCAGCCCCGTCACCTCCATACACCTGTATACAGACACCGCCAGCCCCGTCACCTCCATACACCTGTATACAGACACCGCCAGCCCCGTCACCTCCATACACCTGTATACAGACACCGCCAGCCCCGTCACCTCCATACACCTGTATACAGACACCGCCAGCCCCGTCACCTCCATACACCTGTATACAGACACCGCCAGCCCCCTCACCTCCATACACCTGTATACAGACACCGCCAGCCCCCTCACCTCCATACACATGTATACAGACACCTCCAGCCCCTCACCTCCATACACATGTATACAGACACCTCCAGCCCCCTCACCTCCATACACCTGTATACAGACACCGCCAGCCCCGTCACCTCCATACACCTGTATACAGACACTGCCAGCACCTCTCCTCCATACACATGTATACAGACACTGCCAGCACCTCACCTCCATACACCTGTATACAGACACCGCCAGCCCCGTCACCTCCATACACCTGTATACAGACACCGCCAGCCCCGTCACCTCCATACACCTGTATACAGACACCGCCAGCCCCGTCACCTCCATACACCTGTATACAGACACCGCCAGCCCCGTCACCTCCATACACCTGTATACAGACACCGCCAGCCCCGTCACCTCCATACACCTGTATACAGTGTCTGTCACTTCTCTCCCATCCACGTGTAGTCAGAAGTTACAGCATCTTTGCTTCCTCCATTGAGAAGAGACTGTCTCCGCCCCTTCCCGTGACATCACACCTTCCAGAAGACAGTGCGATGTAGAAGTATCTGCCTGCATTCTGGAGGTCTGTGCGCTGCCCTGTCCCTTTGAGCTGACTGTCGGTAGCTGGGAGCGATGTGCTGCAGCAGCTGCAGCACATCGCTCCAGCCAGAGACAGACAGCTCACAGCTCACATCTGGGATGGGGGGGCACGGTGCACTGTGCAGCTTGCTGTGTTTGCAAGCTGCCTGTCTCTGCGTGACTGGGAGTGATGCTCTGCAGAACCACCGCTGCGCACCGCTCCCAGGGTCAGAGGGAGACCGCTCTCTGTGCAGGAGCATCAGCGGAGGCTGCGGAGCACATACGGGCAGCGGGGGGAAATAAAATATGTCAGAGACCGTCACCCGGTGGGGGCCCCCTGGGGGGGCAAGATGGTGGGGGCCCCGGGGCTCGAGCCCCGGGAGCCCCGCCTATAATCCGGCCCTGAGAATAGGTACCTAATACCATCTCGAGAGGATTTTAAAATTCCGCTCCTGATCTGAGCAGGCAGAACAGAGTTTATGAGTATAAAGGAAGAGCTTTTGCCAATCTTCAGGAGATATTGTTACAGTAAGATCCCATTCCCACCCCGTTATGTAGGGTAGAGCCGTCCTGTTAGACTCCTGAATTAATACAGAGTACACCATGGAAATACAATGTTCTGGGGGTGGCTGGAGCCTGGTTACCCGAGAAAAGAACGGAGTTAGGAATATTCCAGCCAAGTAATCTGGAGGCAGCGGTGAGCCCTTGAGGAGATCATACATGCTAACATCAGTTTCGACACATTGGCTGAGAAAATGATCCCTAGAGAAGGGATAAAATCAGGGTTATTGAAAAGCGGTGTGAGTGGGCTATGTAAGCAGGAGAGAATGGTGCTGCCCGAGCTCTTATAAAGAATATGGTGGGGTCAGAGGTTGGGAAGGTCTGATGAGAGGTCCATGGGAGTAGGCACAGAAGAATCGAAGAACAAGCTTGTTCCAATGATACCCACTTCTCGGAGGGGCTATGATGTTGCCAGTCTAGTAGACGACGCAGTATTGAGGCCTGGTGATAACGTTTCAATTCTGGCAGTGCCGCTCCCCCATCCAGCTTAACCCGGGTTAAGTAACGCCAACCAATCCTCGGTCTGGATGTTCCCCAGATAAATCTCAAGAGAGCCGTCCGCAAAGTACGGAATAACGAGGCAGGGGACATTATAGGGACTCTCTGAAAGATATAGAACAAGCGCAGGTCTACAACTAAAAATGGATTCCTAAAACAGAGCGTATCCAAGCATCTTACTGTAGAGCACGGGAAGAACTTTGCCAACATAAAAATCTACCCTGTTGAACAAATCCCTTTAAATACACAGAACAGATTTCAAAAATTGAAAATCAGAGAATCCTGCTGGATCTTCAAATTCCAAGGTCTGAACAAAGCTCTGGAGCATGTACAAGAAAATGACACAGTGGGGCAGATTTACTTACCCGCTCCATTAGCGATCAAGCGGCGCGTTCTCTGCGCTGGATTCGGGTCCGGCCGGGATTTATTAAGGTAGTTCCTCCGCCGTCCTCCAGGTGGCGCTGCTGCGCTGAAAAGCATCGGAACGCACTGGAGTTCACCGAGCCGGGCTGAGTGAAGGTAAGTGCAAGCTCCGCGACAGATTTTTTGTTTTAAATGCGGCGGTTTTTCCGAATCCGTCGGGTTTTTGTTCGGCCACGCCCCCCGATTTCTGTCGCGTGCATGCCAGCGCCGATGCACCACAATCCGATCGCATGCGCCAAAATCCCGGGGCAATTCAGGGGAAATCGGCGCAAATCGGAAATATTCGGGTAGCACGTCGGGAAAACGCGAATCGGGGCCTTAGTAAATTACCCCCTTTTTGTCAGAGATGCAATTTTTTAACCATAGTTTATGTCCTTCGCCCTATCCCCCCCCCCCAATTCTAAACACAGCATCCATATCCATTAATTCCCACCCTCTCCCCAACTGATTGTATTATACACCCTAATCCCTTCCATCTGCCCCTATCCTGCCCCCCTCATTCTTATTCTCCTCTAATTACTATTTATTTTATCTTAAATATTATCACTTCCCCCATTCATATTTATACTATATATATATATAAATGTATACATTACTTCCCTCCATTTAACATCAACCCCCATTTATAAGCCCCCCCCCCCCCCCCCGTCTACTATTCACCTTTATGTCTACTATTCACCTTATGTCATTTAAATCTTGTATCCAGGGCCGGCGCTGACACTGGGCACAACTAGGCAAGTGCCAGGGCCCAGAGCTGCTGGGGGGGGGGGGCCTGCATAAGGCTGTACTTAAGGAATCCATGGGGGTGAGAGGAACTATATCTCATAAATCCATAGGGGGTGAGGGGGGCTTCATATAAAATAACGATGAGGCGGCTGTTTATTATGATAAACTAGGGAATATTTTAGGGAACAGGTGACTGTTTCAGATTCCGAATTTTTAATGCCGCCACGTGAGTTCACTGCAAAGGGGCCCACTGAGGCTCTGCCGCCCAGGGGCCTACTGATACCTGGAGCCGACCCTGGTCCTATCCCCTTTTTGTCTTCTTGCTTTTACTAATTCGGTTACATTTCCCGCCCCTGTGTGTCCATTAGGTGTCAGTGTTGTGCCTGGTGCCTCCACAAGTCCTCCCCACCCCCTCCAGGTCACTCCACTCCTCCTTATATTCCCGCCAGTATTGTCCTCCCGGCCCCAGCCAGAATCTCCCCCCAGGGCCGGCTTTGGTAAGTAAATATACTCCGTTTTGCCTTCCTTTTTGCCACGTATCACTTCCATTTAATGCTAATGATAAATTGTTCATCAAGTCACCCCCTTCCCCAATTATAACTTTGCCCCTGGACAATCTGTCTTTCCCTGCACCTGGTCCGTATATAAAATATTTTAAGGGCCCCATTACATTTATATAGAACATTCCCTGCAATGCGAGGCCTAATGTAGTTATGGTTTTGGAATACTTAGCAACATTTGTATCACATTGTCAGTGTCTCTTTTTTATGACATGTACCTGATTCATATACATGTATTTGTTGCTCTAGGAATATATATAGGTATATACAGTATGTTGTATATAAATTTGTACGGTATATACTATTTTTTATATTTTTACTTCAATTTATTATATATATATATATATCTTTGCTTTTAGTGGCCCTTTGTAATTTCTTATTATCAATTCCTGTTATTATGTACATTTATATGTTTGCGTATGTAATCTGTCATGATTAAGTAAGGTTGGGTAAGACCTGAGGCTACTTCGGGTTAACCCATTCATTACAATGTGCTATCAGCACATTGTAATGAATGGGGAGTAAAAACCCCATATACTGCCATACTGTAGTATATGATAGGATCGTAGAGACAACCTAGGGTTAAAGTACCCTAGGGACTCTGAAAAATAGTAAAAAGAAAAAGAAAAGTTTTAAAAAAAATTATAATAAAAAAACCTAAAAACTCAAATCACCCCCCTTTCCCTAGAACTGATATAAATATAAATAAGCAGTAAAAATCATAAACACATTAGGTATCGCCGCGTCCAAAAATTCCTGATCTATCAAAATATAATAACTTTTTTTTCACTGCATTTAATACCGAAATGGAAACCCCAAATTTTTGCCATTTAAAAAAAAATTCAAAATTCTATAAAAAGTGATCAAAAGGTCGCACAGTCCTAAAAATGATAACATTGTAAACGGCATAAAAATCTGCAAAAAAACGACACGACCCACAGCTCCGTACACCAAAGTATAAAAAAGTTATTAGCGCCAGAAGACAGCAAAATCGCAAAAAAAATTTTGTACAGAAGGTTTTAATTTTTTTTAAATGTATGAAACATTATAAAACCTATACAAATTTGGTATCCACGTGACCGTACCGACCCAAAGAATAAAGTAGACGTGTAATTTGGGGCATAAAGTGAAATCCGTAAAATCCAAGCCCACAAGAATACGGAACAAATGCGTTTTTTTTACCAATTTCACTGCATTTGGAATTTTTTTCCCACTTCCTAGTACACGGCATGGAATATTAAATACCACCATTTTGAAGTGTAATTTGTTACGCAGAAAGTAAGCCATCACATTGCTCTGTACATGGAAAAATAAAAAAGTTACAGATTTTTGAAGGTGGGAAGTGAAAACTGAAAACGCAAAAACGAAAAAGGGCTGCGGCGTTAAGGAGTTAAAAGCATTAATGATGCTTGGCATCATTGTTTCTCTTCTGTTATCCATGGTTATCTCTAAAGAAACATGTGCAGTCATCATTGCACTGCACAAAACTGGCCGAACAGGGAAGAGTATCGCAGCCAGAAAGATTGCACCTCAGTCACCAATCTATCACATCATCAAGGAATACAAGGAGAGAGGCTCCATTGTTACCAAAAAGGCTCCAGGGCCCAAGAAGGACCCGCAAGCGTCAGGAGCGTCTCTTACAAGTGTCTCAGCTTGGGGATGGGGCTCCCAGCATCGCAGAGCTCAGGAATGGCAGCAGCAGGTGTGAGGCATCTGCAGGCACTGTGACACTGCGGAGACTCCTGGAGCAAGGCCTGGTGTCCAGGAGGGCAGCACAGAAGCCACTTCTCTCCAGAAACCATCAGGGACAGACGGATATTCTGCAGGAGGTGCAGGGAGTGGACGCTGAGGGCTGGGGGACAGACGGATATTCTGCAGGAGGTGCAGGGAGTGGACGCTGAGGACTGGGGGACAGACGGATATTCTGCAGGAGGTGCAGGGAGTGGACGCTGAGGACTGGGGGACAGACTGATATCCTGCAGGAGGTGCAGGGAGTGGACGCTGAGGACTGGGGGAAAGCGATTGTCTCTGATGAATCCCCTTTCCGATTGTTGGGAGCAGACAAGGTGAGCGATGCCCCCAGTCCTGTCTCCTGCACCTGTAAAGCTCCTGCAGCCATCCATGTGTGTGTGTGGGGGGGCGGCTTCTCAGCCAAGGGAATCGCCTAAAAACACCTCAATGAATAAAGAATGGGACCAGAATGTCCTCCAGGAGCCGCTTCTCCCAACCCTCCAGGAGCAGATGGTGATGAGCAGAGCCTCCTCCAGCATGATGGAGCACCTGCCATAAAGGGGAGAACTAAATGGCTCCGGGAACAGAACACAGAGATTCTGGGTCCATGGCCCGGGAACAGAACACAGAGATTCTGGGTCCATGGCCCGGGAACAGAACACAGAGATTCTGGGTCCATGGCTCCGGGAACAGAACACAGAGATTCTGGGTCCATGGCCCGGGAATAGAACACAGAGATTCTGGGTCCATGGCCCGGGAACAGAACACAGAGATTCTGGGTCCATGGCTCCGGGAACAGAACACAGAGATTCTGGGTCCATGGCCCGGGAACAGAACACAGAGATTCTGGGTCCATGGCCCGGGAACAGAACACAGAGATTCTGGGTCCATGGCCCGGGAACAGAACACAGAGATTCTGGGTCCATGGCCCGGGAACAGAACACAGAGATTCTGGGTCCATGGCCCGGAGACTCCCCGGATCTTATCCCATTGAGAACTTGTGGTCAATCATCAGGAGACGGAGGACAAACAAACCCAACACATTGTGACAGAATGCAGCAGTGATTGTGCAGGAATGGACGGCGATCAGTCAGGATCTGGTGCAGGAGGTGAGTGAGAGCTGCCGGGGAGAATTGCAGAGGTCCTGAAGGAGAAGGAGAGGTCCTGCAGATACTGACTCGCTGCAGTAACTCCTCCTACCTGACAATAAAAGCTTCTGCTCCCCATAATATGATTGCACTTGTATCTCTGTATGTGATAAACATCTGACAGACCAGAGGGACACATCATGTGACAATAGAAGATTTGTGTCATTCTATAGGTCTGTAATTTGTTGGGGGTTCTGGGGATTTTCCTGGTTTTGGTATTGTGATTATTAGAGCGTTTATCATATCTTTTAGGAATTCGCCTTTTTGAGCTGCTACAGAGAATAGTTTGTGGCGGTGTGGAAGAAGGATGTAGGCAAATGTCTCGTAGTATTCTCCTGGTAGTCCGTCCGGGCCCGGTGCTTTGTGGCTGGGGAGGTTTATCTGCTGTTTTTGGTCTGGAGTTAAATGAGGAAGGTTTAGGTTTTTCAGTTATTACCTTGTCTGGGGGGTGATGTTTGGTGGCCTGAAGATACGTTGTATAGTTTTTGGTAGTTTTCTTTGAAGGCATTAGCAATGACCTTTGGGGATAGAATGTTTGGACCATTAGTTGGGTGTATTATATACGGGATTCTAGATTTTAATGCTCTTTTTTTCAGTTTATTGGCTAGTACTGCACCGGCTTTTTGGTCTTTGGAGTAAAATTTCGCTCTTGTAAAGCTTAGCGCCATTTCGTATTTGTCTAGTAGTATGTTTCGTTGATGATCTTTTGTTTGGGTTAATTCTACCGTTGTGGCATATGAGTATTTTGTTTTGTTTCTGTTTTCTAGTTGGTGAATTTTTTGGGTCATTTCTTTATTTCTAGCTTTTTTTTTTTTTTTTGCTTTTCTGCTGGTTTACTTATTTCTTCCCTTACATATCCCTTTTGTGTAATCCACACTGAGGAGAAGTTAAGAAGGTTTGGTTGTGCTAATGTGTGTTTCCTGTAAGCAGCAGGTGTCTATTTTATTGCTTTTTGTTTCTTGCCATATTAGGGATATTTTATATGGGCTGTTCGGACTTTGGACATTTAGAGACAATGAGGCACATTTACTTACCCAGTCCGGAGGAGATCCTGAAAAAACATTGTCCATGTATAATGCCCTCTGCCGCGATTCACTAAGATTGTGCACCCGATATCCTGCATGTGTCGCTTCCCCGCTCAGGTCCCCGGAGTTCACCTTCTTCTTCCCAGTGCATGTAAGTGCATTGTCCGTGTATAATGCGCTGTGCGGGGAGTCACTAAGATCCTGCGCCCGATATCCTGCATGTGTCGCTTCCCCGCTCAGGTCCCCGGAGTTCACCTTCTTCTTCCCAGTGCATGTAAGTGCATTGTCCGTGTATAATGCGCTGTGCGGGAAGTCACTAAGATCATACGCCCGATATCCTGCATGTGTCGCTTCCCCGCTCAGGTCCCCGGAGTTCACCTTCTTCTTCCTGGTGCATGTAAGTGCATTGTCTGTGTATAATGCGCTGTGCGGGGAGTCACTAAGATCGTGCTCCCGATATCCTGCATGTGTCGCTTCCCCGCTCAGGTCCCCGGAGTTCACCTTCTTCTTCCTGGTGCATGTAAGTGCATTGTCTGTGTATAATGCGCTGTGCGGGGAGTCACTAAGATCCTGCTCCCGATATCCTGCATGTGTCGCTTCCCCGCTCAGGTCCCCGGAGTTAACCTTCTTCTTCCTGGTGCATGTAAGTGCATTGTCCGTGTATAATGTGCTGTGCGGGGAGTCACTAAGATCCTGCGCCCGATATCCTGCATGTGTCGCTTCCCCGCTCAGGTCCCCGGAGTTCACCTTCTTCTTCCTAGTGCATGTAAGTGCATCGTCCGTGTATAATGTGCTGTGCAGGGAGTCACTAAGATCGTGCGCCCGATATCCTGCATGTGTCGCTTCCCCACTCAGGTCCCCGGAGTTCACCTTCTTCTTCCTGGTGCATGTAAGTGCATTGTCCGTGTATAATGCGCTGTGCGGGGAGTCACTAAGATCCTGCGCCCGATATCCTGCATGTGTCGCTTCCCAGCTCAGGTCCTCGGAGTGCACCTTCTTCTTCCTGGTGCATGTAAGTGCATTGTCCGTGTATAATGTGCTGTGCGGGGAGTCACTAAGATCGTGCACCGATATCCTGCATGTGTCGCTTCCCTGCTCAGGTCCCCGGAGTTCACCTTCTTCTTCCTGGTGCATGTAAGTGCATCGTCAGTGTATAATGCGCTGTGCAGGGAGTCACTAAGATCGTGCACCCGATATCCTGCATGTGTCGCTTCCCCGCTCAGGTCCCCGGAGTTCACCTTCTTCTTCTTGGTGCATGTAAGTGCATTGTCCGTGTATAATGTGCTGTGCGGGGAGTCACTAAGATTGTGCCCCGATATCCTGCATGTGTCGCTTCCCCGCTCAGGTCCCCGGAGTTCACCTTCTTCTTCCTGGTGCATGTAAGTGAATTGTCCGTGTATAATGCGCTGTGCAGGGAGTCACTAAGATCCTGCGCCCGATATCCTGCATGTGCCGCTTCCCCGCTCAGGTCCCCGGAGTTCACCTTCTTCTTCCTGGTGCATGTAAGTGCATTGTCCGTGTATAATGCGCTGTGCAGGGAGTCACTAAGTATGTGCACCCGATATCCTGCATGTGTCGCTTCCCCGCTCAGGTCCCCGGAGTTCACCTTCTTCTTCCTGGTGCATGTAAGTGCATTGTCCGTGTATAATGCGCTGTGCAGGGAGTCACTAAGTATGTGCACCCGATATCCTGCATGTGTCGCTTCCCCGCTCAGGTCCCCGGAGTTCACCTTCTTCTTCCTGGTGCATGTAAGTGCATTGTCCGTGTATAATGTGCTGTGCGGGGAGTCACTAAGATCGTGCGCAAGATATCCTGCATGTGTCGCTTCCCTGCTCAGGTCCCCGGAGTTCACCTTCTTCCTGGTGCATGTAAGTGCATTGTCCGTGTATAATGCGCTGTGCGGGGAGTCACTAAGATCCTGCGCCTGATATCCTGCATGTGTCACTTCCCCGCTCAGGTCCCCGGAGTTCACCTTCTTCTTCCTGGTGCATGTAAGTGCATTGTCCGTATATAATGCGCTGTGCGGGGAGTCACTAAGATCCTGCGTCCGATATCCTGCATGTGTCGCTTCCCCGCTCAGGTCCCCGGAGTTCACCTTCTTCTTCCTGGTATGTAAGTGCGTGTCTTGTGAGTTAAATCTCGCGCTCAGTCCGAATCCGTCGGATAGTCCTACGGAACGCCCTCCGATTTCTGTCGCATTAAAGCCAGCGACGATGCGGCAAAATCCGATCGCGTGTGGCACAATCCCCTTCTAAATCCCTGTCCCAGCGTCGCGATCCCCAAAACCGTTGGAAAACCCGACAGAAAAGCGGCCGCGGGACCCTCAGTAAATAAGCCCCATTATCTTAGTACCCATCTTTAGTACAATTTTCTTGCATGGTTATTTGGGTGAGATAACATCTATTACTGGGGGGGGGGTGAGCAGGCAAAACATGGGGAAAACATATTGAAGCAAATCAGTTGTTTTACAATATATATACCTAACATAGTGCACTTAACATCTTTGCAAATTTTGGGGATGGGGTTTCAGAGGGGTAAGTCACTTAACCTCCTGAAATCAAAAAGAACATACATATAGAAATAAAGTTCTGTCATTTTACGTAGCTGACAATTTTCTTGCTTTCGGCTCCAGATTTTCATGGCACTTTTTTCCATTCAGTATCCATTCTCCCAGGTGGGCATGAGTTTGGACTTGGGGATGTTTGCGGTGATACGATGTTCCATTTTTCTAGTACTTTGAACCTGTAGTCTGCTGAGGCTACTGGAATGATTGTGTTTTGTCGCTTGATCAGGATTTTGGTAGGGAATCCCCATCTGTATGGAATGTTGTGGTTCCTTAGAATATCTCTTCTAACTTGTAGGGTGGCAGCCAGGGGTGTAACGATCGCGGTCGCAGGGGTCACGACTGAGGCCGGGCCCATTGTCATTCATAGGCCCGCACCTGATCCCTGTGCTGCGCTGATAACTTGGCGCAGCACAGCGGGCAGATGTTTTAGATTGTGACAGCCGCGGTCCCTCCTGTTACAGCGCACGGACTGTTCTGCATCTGGTCTGTGCGCTGGATCCGGGGAATCCGGAGCAGTCATAATTCAAAATAAGAACAGGCCCCACTCCACCCAACGTCCCCACCCCACGCACCTCACCCACCGTCCCCACGCATCGCATCCATCGATTACGCCGATGCAGGCCTAAGTACGCGTCTGCCTGTGCCGGGTCTGCTGAGGTCTATGACCCGGCACCTGACCTGGCAGACGCGTCATCAGCTGTCAGCTGCGCCGATCTTCATATAAGAGAGCTCGGAGAGGAGCGGAATAAGGTAAGAATTATATTTTTTATTTTGCTTAAATATATGGGCCCTGTTTCTATTGGGGGGGGGGGGGTAGGTGAAAGTTAGGAAATGGATATTTGGGGGGATATTACCTATGGGGGACATTAATTATGGCTACTGGTGAGGGGGGGCATTAATTATTGCTACTGGTGGATGGGGGGACATTAATTATGGCTACTGGTGAGGGGGGGCATTAATTATGGCTATTGGAGGAGGTGGAGGGGACATTAATTATGGCTACTGGTGGATGGTGTTCAATGTTTTTATACATAGCGAGGGGGGGTC
Organism: Engystomops pustulosus; assembly: GCF_040894005.1. NCBI lineage: Eukaryota > Metazoa > Chordata > Amphibia > Anura > Leptodactylidae > Engystomops > Engystomops pustulosus. The sequence continues at coordinate 252,162,581 of NC_092412.1, read as the reverse complement.
CCTGTTGGGAATTTTGCCCTGGGGCCCAGAGGACTCTAGTTACGCCACTGGTGGCAGCTGAGAGATCTGTGAAGAGCTTAATGTCTGTATGTGGCGCTGGTAGGGATTGTAGTTGAGTTTTGTTGAGTAGGGATTCCTTCACATGGAAGAAGGTGAATCTTGCTAGTGTGTCGCTAGGGACTGTTTCTGGGAGGTGGGTCGGTTTTGGGACTCTATGTACTTGGTCCATGCATAGTTCATAGTCTGCTAGATCCGGCAGCAGGGCTTTAGTCATGTCTTGGACGTATTGTTTTAGTTGGTTAGTGGGTTAATCTTTAACTTTTCCGTTTCCCTGCTGCCTGATCTCAGTAGAAGACACATGGAGCTTATCTGCACCGGCCTTGTTTATCCCCACCTGCTTCCGGCTGCCTGTTCCTCTCTTATCTTCCCTCCTACCTCCTCCCTGGAGTTTTCCTGGTTTTCCTACTCATCCTGCTCCTGTCACTTTGTGACGGCTTGTTTTCTGCGTAACAAATTGCACCTCATAGTGATGGTATATAATATTCCATGCCGTGTACTGGGAAGCGGGAAAAATATTCCAAATGTAATGAAAATGGTGAAAAAAGTGCATTTTCACCGTTTTCTTGCGGGCTTGGATTTTACGGCTTTCACTGTTCCCCCCCAAAATGACAGGTCTACTTTATTCTTTGGGTCGGTACGATCACCGGAATAAACATTTATATTGGTTTTATAATGTTTTCATACATTTACAAAAATTAAAACCTGTACAATCTTTTTTTTTTGTGTGTGTGATTTTGCTCTATATTCTGGCGCTAATGACTTATGAAGTTAAACGCAGTGAAAAACCGTTATTATATTTTGATAGATCGGGCATTTTCGGACGCGGCGATACCTAATGTGTTTATGATTTTTACTGTTTATTAATATTTATGTCAGTTCTAGGGAAAGGGGGGGGGGATTTGAATTTTTATGATTTTATTAGAATTTTTTTTTTTTTACTCTTTTAAAATTTTTATTGATACTATTTTTCAGACCCCCTAGGGTTCTTTAACCCTAGGTTGTCTGATCAATCCTACCATATACTGCCATACTACAGATGACGATGATCAATGAGGTCACGGGGCAATCCCAATTTGCCAGCGCCGATTGGTGGGATAACACTCGATAGCTAGCAACGATCGGGGGTGTTACCGATAAGCAATATGCAGCAAAGACTTACTGGATATGGAGAGGGCTCAGCCCGTGCGCCCTCTCCATGCACCCAACGCACGCCATACTATTACGTTGCGCATCGGGAAGGGGTTAAAGACTGGCTGGTAGCAAAGCATACCGACCCAAGAGTAAGATGTTTTATCCTGTAGGCTCGTTACTATCTTGCTCACTTAATTCTTCACATCCTTTGCCTTTCTCGTTTGTACATGTTTTATTAAGAAGATAAATAAAGCTGGAGGATTTGTATTTTATGATCCCGTTTCCAGCTGGAGTTCTTTCTTCATTCCTCTGTCTTGACCACTTGCAGCCCGGGTTCTCTCGTGCTAGTGAAACGGCATCCATTGTAAACCGGTGAGATGACCTTCAGTGTGTTTTGTGCACAGTCAGTAAACCCTTACGGACCCATAGCTTGGATGGTTCCCCTGCTACAGAGGTCTGACTTGGTCAGCTATTACAGCTCTGTCGTGCGACTTGAGGCACGGGCAGCTTAGACCATCTTCCATCACCGGTTGAATTAAAGTAGTCAGAGAAACCTTTACTTTCTGACCCCCCCTACACAAAGGAGGTCCAACTTTTTGGAGGCAGTGTAACAGAGAGTTTGGGGAGGATAATCATTTTGATTGTGGAAATGCGCCCAATCCAAGATATAGGCAGGTTATGGGATTTGTAGTACTCATTGTATGTTCTGTCAGGGCCGGGGGATCTGTTTGATTTGAGAAATGAAATTACTTTGGATATTTCCTGCAATGTAAATGGGCAGGCTAGAGAGGATACATGGCAGAAGATAGCTATGGGAGATGTAGCTGGGCTAGGAATGAGCTAATCTCTTGCTCTACTGGATATTCTTTGGGTATCAGGGTCAAAGTTTTGTTCAAGTATTTGAGTCTCCTTGAACAAGTGGATATGTTTTGCATGAGCCGCTTGTTTGATAAAATGGCCTCGAATGGTGGCCTTGTGGGCACACGATAGGGTGGTGTCGTCTACTTCTCTATTGTCATTGAAGTGAAAATATTCTTTCAATGCAGAGACGGTGGCCAACACCAAGTCGAGTTTGGTGGGGAGTCATATTCCTCTGTCATGTCCACTGTAATAGGGACATGATCTGACCAAGCAATGGTCCCAATGCATCTGATACTCTGATTAAAGTTTTTCTGTCTACCAGGAAGAAGTATATTTGTGAGTATTTTTTATGATGATTTGTTGTGGTTGGAGAGGTGCCATATATCATATAAATCAGACTTAAACACAGTAGCGGAATAGGGATGGTCCTCCTGAGGATGGGTGGGGGATGTAGAGTCAATGGAGGGCCATAAAACCTGATGAAAGTCGCCCCCACTGATGAGAGATCCCTTCCTAACTCACTACTCTTTCCTTAGAAGTGTCTTTAGGAAGGTGTGTTGTTTAGTGTTAGGACTGTATACTGCGACCAGAGTGGTGTCCATGTTGTACACATTGCACACATAATTATAATTAAGAATTATATAAATCATTTTGGGGAAGCGTATGTGTTTCAGTTGAGATGGTTCCTGGTTGAGATGAGTCTCCTGAACCAGCAAGATATCTGCATGAGATTTACATATTGCAGACTACAGAGTTGACCATTTGCAAGGGGAATTCAGACCTTTTGAATAAATTAAATGCATTTTAATTAGCATCGGGAGGGGGGGGGCTTATAAAAAAAAGATGTATAAAATAGCAGGGTTTGTTGAATGAGGTGTGGTATCCCCCTGACTTATACCCACACGTAAGCACAGACAAACAGGTCCATGCTGCTCTGCACCACTGTACCACTTGCCTCTGTGTCTGTAAGACCTGGAGGTTAGTGATAGTAATGGGGCAGTATTGACTGCTAGCGGCAGGTCCGTACTTCAAGTGTGTGATTGGGTCGGGTGCCGAATCACCCAGAGTTCTTTTTCAGCCTCCTTCAAGGCTCCTCATCTGCCGCCTGAGGCTGCTATTACACAACCTGAGCTTCCATAAAACCTCTGCAGCGCCATCAGCGGATCCCTCCAGTACAAATTACAGCAATGATGCCGTCATTCATGGAGAAGTAGCCCTGACCATGTACAAACTTTTCATTTGGCCAACATTTCTGTGTTCTAAATGTTTTTTACAGTTTTTCTAATATAATATTCTAATTTTCATTTTTAGGATTTTTTTTCATAGATAAACCTCTACATGTGGGCTCCTGGTAGGTCTTCTCTCCTGGCCATACATGTGGGCTCCTGGTAGGTCTTCTCTCCTGCCCATACATGTGGGCTCCTGGTAGGTCTTCTCTCCTGCCCATACATGTGGGCTCCTGGTAGGTCTTCCCTTCTGCCCATACATGTGGGCTTAGGTAGGTCCTCTAGTCTGCCTCTACATGTGGGCTCCTGGTAGGTCTTCTCTCTTGCCCATACATGTGGGCTCCTAGTAGGTCTTCCCTTCTGCCCATACATGTGGGCTCCTAGCAGGTCCTCTCTTCTGCCCATATATGTGGGCTTAGGTAGGTCCTCTAGTCTGCCTCTACATGTGGGCTCCTGGTAGGTCTTCTCTCCTGGCCATACATGTGGGTTCCTGGTAGGTCTTCTCTCCTGGCCATACATGTGGGCTCCTGGTAGATCTTCTCTCCTGGCCATACATGTGGGCTCCTGGTGGGTCCTCTCTTCTGCCCATACATGTGGGCTTCTGGTAGGTCTTCTCTCCTGGCCATACCTGTGGGCTCCTGGTAGGTCTTCTCCCCTGGCCATACATGTGGGCTCCTGGTAGGTCTTCTCTCCTGCCCATACATGTGGGCTCCTGGTAGGTCTTCTCTCCTGCCCATACATGTGGGCTCCTGGTAGGTCTTCCCTTCTGCCCATACATGTGGGCTCCTAGTAGGTCCTCTCTTCTGCCCATACATGTGGGCTTATGGTAGGTCCTCTGTTCTGCCTCTACATGTGGGCTCCTGGTAGGTCTTCTCTCCTGGCCATACATGTGGGCTCCTGGTAGGTCTTCTCTCCTGCCCATACATGTGGGCTCCTGGTAGGTCTTCTCTCCTGCCCATACATGTGGGCTCCTGGTAGGTCTTCTCTCCTGCCCATACATGTGGGCTCCTGGTAGGTCTTCCCTTCTGCCCATACATGTGGGCTTAGGTAGGTCCTCTGTTCTGCCTCTACATGTGGGCTCCTGGTAGGTCTTCTCTCCTGGCCATACATGTGGGTTCCTGGTAGGTCTTCTCTCCTGGCCATACATGTGGGCTCCTGGTAGGTCTTCTCTCCTGGCCATACATGTGGGCTCCTGGTGGGTCCTCTCTTCTGCCCATACATGTGGGCTTCTGGTGGGTCCTCTCTTCTGCCTCTACATGTGGGCTCCTGGTAGGTCTTCTCCCCTGGCCATACATGTGGGCTCCTGGTAGGTCTTCTCTCCTGCCCATACATGTGGGCTCCTGGTAGGTCTTCTCTCCTGCCCATACATGTGGGCTCCTAGTAGGTCCTCTCTTCTGCCCATACATGTGGGCTTATGGTAGGTCCTCTGTTCTGCCTCTACATGTGGGCTCCTAGTAGGTCTTCTCTCCTGGCCATGCATGTGGTCTCCTGGTAGTTCTTCTCTCCTGCCCATACATGTGGGCTCCTGGTAGGTCCTCTGTTCTGCCTCTATATGTGGGCGCCTGGTAGGTCTTCTCTTCTGCCCATACATTTGGGCTTATGGTAGGTCCTCTGTTCTGTCCATACATTTGGGCTTATGGTAGGTCTTCTCTCCTGGCCACACATGTGGGCTCCTGGTAGGTCCTCTCTCCTGCCCATACATGTGGGCTCCTGGTAGGTCCTCTCTTCTGCCCATACATGTGGGCTTATGGTAGGTCCTCTGTTCTGCCTCTACATGTGGGCTCCTGGTAGGTCTTCTCTCCTGGCCATACATGTGGGCTCCTGGTAGGTCTTCTCTCCTGCCCATACATGTGGGCTCCTGTGAGGTCTTCTCTCCTGCCCATACATGTGGGCTCCTGGTAGGTCTTCTCTCCTGCCCATACATGTGGGCTCCTGGTAGGTCTTCCCTTCTGCCCATACATGTGGGCTTAGGTAGGTCCTCTGTTCTGCCTCTACATGTGGGCTCCTGGTAGGTCTTCTCTCCTGGCCATACATGTGGGTTCCTGGTAGGTCTTCTCTCCTGGCCATACATGTGGGCTCCTGGTAGGTCTTCTCTCCTGGCCATACATGTGGGCTCCTGGTGGGTCCTCTCTTCTGCCTCTACATGTGGGCTCCTGGTAGGTCTTCTCCCCTGGCCATACATGTGGGCTCCTGGTAGGTCTTCTCTCCTGGCCATACATGTGGGCTCCTGGTAGGTCTTCTCTCCTGCCCATACATGTGGGCTCCTAGTAGGTCCTCTCTTCTGCCCATACATGTGGGCTCCTGGTAGGTCCTCTGTTCTGCCTCTACATGTGGGCTCCTGGTAGGTCTTCTCTCCTGGCCATACATGTGGTCTCCTGGTAGTTTTTCTCTCCTGCCCATACATGTGGGCTTATGGTAGGTCCTCTGTTCTGCCTCTATATGTGGGCGCCTGGTAGGTCTTCCCTTCTGCCCATACATGTGGGCTCCTGGTAGGTCTTCTCTTCTGCCCATACATTTGGGCTTATGGTAGGTCCTCTGTTCTGCCCATACATTTGGGCTTATGGTAGGTCTTCTCTCCTGGCCACACATGTGGGCTCCTGGTAGGTCTTCTCTCCTGGCCATACATGTGGGCTCCTGGTAGGTCTTCTCTCCTGGTCATACATGTGGGCTCCTGGTAGGTCTTCTCTCCTGGTCATACATGTGGTCTCCTGGTAGGTCTTCTCTCCTGCCCATACATGTGGGCTCCTGGTAGGTCCTCTCTTCTGCCCATACATGTGAGATCCTAGTAGGTCCCTCCTTCTTCCTATACATGTGGACTCCAAGTAATGCTGATGTTAGGACTCTGAGCTTCCTGGTGATATATGACGAAGGGAGTTCCGGCTTCCCCATGGAACAACAGCACCAAACCGTAATCATTATGATAGTATGACCTGCTGTTTTGCAGGAAATAAGGGCCTCCTTGCTTTATATATCATCACGATGTTCGGAGTCCCATCATGGGCATAATGTTCTGTCCACCACCTGGTTTGGGATTTACCAGCTTCAGAAGTCAGTAATCTCACTGGCTGACAGGAGGTGACATGAGCCGACATACACGTGATGTCACATCCACCCTTATACTCTATGCAGTGGAGTCTGTAGCATCTTCTGCCGTCCTCCTCCTCTAAGCCTACCGTGGCATCACTGGGATGTGTCCTTCTACCTCCCAGCCTTGTAGACCACATAGTGATGCTGATTATAATGTTAGATTGTCTGTTATCTGTTTTAGGCATTTAATAGTAAAACTTTTTGAAGTTCTTTGTGAAGGTTGTAAAGAATTAAAGTTTACTTATTGATCTAGGGTCAAGGATTTAGAGTGGTGCCTCAGAAAGCGAAATTACCAACAAACTACAGAATTTCCCACCAAGAATCAGTCGGCAGCGGAGGCCGGGGCAGATGTCTGCACCTATAATATTCATTATCATAGTGGCTACGGTCTTAAGTGTGACTCTCGGTAAGTGACCTCCCCCCTGTATGTGTCCAGCATATCTTATGAGTCTCCCATAACCCCTGACCCCCACCCCAAAAAGCAGAGCAGGGAGTTTAGTGAACCCCACTCTACCATAGGTTTAAACTACATTGGGGTCCTGCAATCATCAGAGTGGGGCCCACTTTGGGCCACATTTATCACTTTTGTGCGCCTAAGTGTAGTAGTTGCGCCTAAATTCGGGCGCACTGTTTTGCTAGAATTATCACAAGCTACAACCATCTGTGATAAGTATATTTTCTGCCTCTTATTAATCACTTCAGTTTAGGCGCAGTTTAGGCGCAATGTTAGATTCGGGCAATTACATGTCATCCTGCTACAAGCTCCTCTCTGCTTCTCCCACATCCCAGAATGAAGATAACACTCACAGCAGCACCCAGGTGTGTGACGCCCTGCACCCAGTGACCTCCTCAGCAGCACCCAGGTGTGTGACACCCAGCACCCAGTGACCTCCTCAGCAGTGGCTTCTCCTGGAGGGGATCCCCCAGTGCTGGTCTCCTGCTGCACCCCTGTAATTCTGCACAGTATCCCCCTCAGACACTGTGCAGAATTACATGGGGGACACTTGTTTGTAGCTTCTGCAAACTTGTGCAAACTTCTCTTGCTCTTGCTGTGAGCTCAGCGTTTTGCAGAATATTTTGTAAATAGAAGGTGATGAACTGTAAATAGAGTCTGCAGCTCCTATCTGCAGTGTATCTAATGTATCTATTATATGTTCTAGTGTCTGTAATGTATCTAATGTATCTATTATATGTTCTAGTGTCTGTAATGTATCTAATGTATCTATTATATGTTCCAGTGTCTGGCTGAGCTTTGCTGCTAGAAATGAGCTCTTCTGCAAAGGGGCTCAGTGCTTTCTTCTCAGACAACGCCACCTTCGGGCTGGAGTGTTTTTGCGCCCGTTTTTGCGCCTAAATGCAAAAGTCGCCCGTGATGAATATCATTAGGCCCAGCAAAACATCTGGAATTGAACGATAGATGAGGGAAAGGTGGTTATTTTAGCTGCGCGGCTAATTTGACGTTTAATCGCAAAAATGGCGCAAAAACGGTGCGCCTAAACGAAAAGGCGCAAAAACAACAGAAAAAACAAGTGATAAATGTGGCCCATTGTTCTCCGGAGCCCCAAGCACTTGCACAAAGATAAATGTCCTATGTGCAAACACTTTGGGGACATTTATCTTAAAGGGGTTGGCCACTTACCTCATGTTTTTGTAATGCCTGTGGGGGGCAGGATATTAGGTAATTTACCTATATACATCTAGTAATAGTTCTGCTCCGCTTTCCTGATAAGTAAAGTGACGCCTCCTGTCTGTTACCTCATCAGCTGGAGATTCATGACTATAAAATGGCCGCAGGTGGAGGGTCATGTGATCTCTAACTGTCCATGAACAATCGCCCTGCCAGGACCTTAAACTTATATTCATGAATACTATGATAAGGTCCTGGCAGAGCGATTGCTTGTGGACAGATAGACATCACTTGACCCTACACCTGCGGCCATTTTATGATCGGAAATGTCTGACTGATGAGGTCACTGGCTAGGGCTCAAATTTTTCATTCAGCTCGTATCAGTCATAATCCGTCTCAGGAATCAAAGTTCAGATATGTCAGGTAATTGTAGGGCAAATTTAGTGATGAAAATTGAGTGACTGCGAGGAGCTCACGCGCACTGAACACCAGATTCCAGACCTTTCCTTCCACCATATATTTGTGAAGAAATGGTCAAAGACAAGTCTTGTGAAAGACCTTCACAGATGCCACAAATGTCCTGTAATTTCTAGGATCAGATCCCCCAGTAAACTGCACAGTGACCAGAGCCGGAGGCCGCGCTGATCTGACGTGTAGGATCTCGTCTCTCCTGGACGTTGTACAAGTCACCTGGCAGAGGAGGACAGGAGACTCCTACCAGACCTTGGTAACACGTAGTAGAAGGTTCGGGGTCAAGATTTCCAAATCCTATGAAAACCGCGTCTCCGCTCCACGAACAAAAAACCTCGGGACATCGACCATCGCTCTATCAGAACTGGAAATAGACGATGTCTCCTGTTTTAGGATTATTTACAATCTATTCCCTGAGGGAACCCTGGAAGGAGACGTCTGCCTGCCAAAGCCCGGTGAGTACAAGACAAGAATTATAGAGGAGAAAAATAAGAAAAACTTTAAAAGGGTTTTAACTATTTTTTCCAATGAATGTGTTTCATGTTGAAATTGCTAGTGGCCCCACCAATAGGAGAGCAGGACAAAGCAATCGGACAATGATCTGATCTATAGTGTAGAAGACTTCCAAGAAATAGAACCCTTGGAAGTGCTACATCTATGTATGGATGTGGTTTCAATACGTTAACTTCATTGTTGCAGAAGATGGTGTTGGATTTCTTTTTATCTAAAAAAGATAGATATGAGATAGATAGATAGATAGATAGATATGAGATAGATAGATAGATAGATATGATATAGATAGATAGATAGATATGAGATAGATAGATAGATAGATATGATATAGATAGATAGATAGATATGAGATAGATAGATAGATATGAGATAGATAGATAGTTAGATATGAGAGAGATAGATAGATATGAGATAGATAGATAGATAGATAGATAGATAGATATGATATAGATAGATAGATAGATAGATAGATATGAGATAGATAGATAGATAGATATGAGATAGATAGATAGATAGATAGATAGATATGAGATAGATAGATATGAGATAGATAGATAGATAGATAGATAGATAGATAGATAGATATGAGATAGATAGATAGATAGATAGATATGAGATAGATAGATAGATAGATATGAGATAGATAGATAGATAGATAGATATGAGATAGATAGATAGATAGATAGATATGAGATAGATAGATAGATAGATAGATATGAGATAGATAGATAGATAGATAGATATGAGATAGATAGATAGATAGATAGATAGATAGATAGATAGATATGAGATAGATAGATAGATAGATATGAGATAGATAGATAGATAGATATGAGATAGATAGATAGATAGATAGATATGAGATAGATAGATAGATAGATAGATATGAGATAGATAGATAGATATGAGATAGATAGGTAGATAGATAGATAGATAGATATGAGATAGATAGATAGATATGAGATAGATAGATAGATAGATAGATAGATAGATAGAAGATAGATAGATAAATAGATATGAGATAGATAGATAGATAGATAGATAGATAGATAGATAGATAGATATGAGATAGATAGATAGATAGATAGATAGATAGATAGATAGATATGAGATAGATAGATAGATAGATAGATAGATAGATAGATAGATAGGAGATAGATAGATAGATAGGAGATAGATAGATAGATAGATAGATAGATATGAGATAGATAGATAGACAGATATGAGATAGATAGATAGATAGATATGAGATAGATAGATAGATAGATAGATAGATAGATAGGAGATAGATAGATAGATAGATATGAGATAGATAGATAGATATGAGATAGATAGATAGATAGATAGATAGATAGATAGATAGATATGAGATAGATAGATAGATAGATAGATAGATATGAGATAGATAGATAGATAGATAGATAGATAGATATGAGATAGATAGATAGATAGATAGATAGATAGATATGAGATAGATAGATAGATAGATAGGAGATAGATAGATAGATAGGAGATAGATAGATAGATAGATATGAGATAGATAGATAGATAGATAGATAGGAGATAGATAGATAGATAGATAGATATGAGATAGATAGATAGATAGATAGATAGATAGATATGAGATAGATAGATAGATAGATATGAGATAGATAGATAGATAGATAGATAGATATGAGATAGATAGATAGATAGATAGATATGAGATAGATAGATAGATAGATAGATATGAGATAGATAGATAGATAGATAGATAGATATGAGATAGATAGATAGATAGATATGAGATAGATAGATAGATATGAGATAGATAGATAGATAGATAGATAGATAGATAGATAGATAGATAGATAGATAGATATGAGATAGATAGATAGATAGATAGATATGAGATAGATAGATAGATATGAGATAGATAGGTAGATAGATAGATAGATATGAGATAGATAGATAGATATGAGATAGATAGATAGATAGATAGATAGATAGATAGATAGATAGAAGATAGATAGATAAATAGATATGAGATAGATAGATAGATAGATAGATAGATAGATAGATAGATATGAGATAGATAGATAGATAGATAGATAGATAGATAGATAGATATGAGATAGATAGATAGATAGATAGATAGGAGATAGATAGATAGATAGATAGATATGAGATAGATAGATAGATAGATAGATAGATAGGAGATAGATAGATAGATAGATAGATATGAGATAGATAGATAGATAGATATGAGATAGATAGATAGATAGATATGAGATAGATAGATAGATAGATAGATATGAGATAGATAGATAGATAGATAGATAGATAGATAGATATGAGATAGATAGATAGATAGATAGATAGATATGAGATAGATAGATAGATAGATAGATAGATAGATATGAGATAGATAGATAGATAGATAGATAGATAGATAGATAGATATGAGATAGATAGATAGATATGAGATAGATAGGTAGATAGATAGATAGATATGAGATAGATAGATAGATATGAGATAGATAGATAGATAGATAGATAGATAGATAGATAGAAGATAGATAGATAAATAGATATGAGATAGATAGATAGATAGATAGATAGATAGATAGATAGATATGAGATAGATAGATAGATAGATATGATATAGATAGATAGATAGATATGAGATAGATAGATAGATAGATATGATATAGATAGATAGATAGATATGAGATAGATAGATAGATATGAGATAGATAGATAGTTAGATATGAGAGAGATAGATAGATATGAGATAGATAGATAGATAGATAGATAGATAGATATGATATAGATAGATAGATAGATAGATAGATATGAGATAGATAGATAGATAGATATGAGATAGATAGATAGATAGATAGATAGATAGATATGAGATAGATAGATATGAGATAGATAGATAGATAGATAGATAGATATGAGATAGATAGATAGATAGATAGATATGAGATAGATAGATAGATAGATATGAGATAGATAGATAGATAGATAGATATGAGATAGATAGATAGATAGATAGATATGAGATAGATAGATAGATAGATAGATATGAGATAGATAGATAGATAGATAGATATGAGATAGATAGATAGATAGATAGATAGATAGATAGATAGATATGAGATAGATAGATAGATAGATATGAGATAGATAGATAGATAGATAGATAGATAGATATGAGATAGATAGATAGATAGATAGATATGAGATAGATAGATATGAGATAGATAGGTAGATAGATAGATAGATAGATATGAGATAGATAGATAGATATGAGATAGATAGATAGATAGATAGATAGATAGATAGAAGATAGATAGATAAATAGATATGAGATAGATAGATAGATAGATAGATAGATAGATAGATAGATAGATAGATAGATATGAGATAGATAGATAGATAGATAGATAGATAGATATGAGATAGATAGATAGATAGATAGATAGATAGATAGGAGATAGATAGATAGATAGGAGATAGATAGATAGATAGATAGATATGAGATAGATAGATAGACAGATATGAGATAGATAGATAGATAGATATGAGATAGATAGATAGATAGATAGATAGATAGGAGATAGATAGATAGATAGATATGAGATAGATAGATAGATATGAGATAGATAGATAGATAGATAGATAGATAGATATGAGATAGATAGATAGATAGATAGATAGATATGAGATAGATAGATAGATAGATAGATAGATAGATAGATAGATAGATATGAGATAGATAGATAGATAGATAGATAGATAGATATGAGATAGATAGATAGATAGATAGGAGATAGATAGATAGATAGGAGATAGATAGATAGATAGATATGAGATAGATAGATAGATAGATAGATAGGAGATAGATAGATAGATAGATAGATATGAGATAGATAGATAGATAGATAGATAGATAGATATGAGATAGATAGATAGATAGATATGAGATAGATAGATAGATAGATAGATATGAGATAGATAGATAGATAGATAGATATGAGATAGATAGATAGATAGATAGATATGAGATAGATAGATAGATAGATAGATAGATATGAGATAGATAGATAGATAGATATGAGATAGATAGATAGATATGAGATAGATAGATAGATAGATACGTATGGAAAGTTCAAGCAGCACATTCAGCAGGGCAATAGATGGGTGCACGCTGCATAAGATTGGGCCTCAAATCTTCAAGCAATAAAAAAGGAAATTGCGCAGCACACCGAATTGAGTGAAAAAAAATTCTTGTGGTTTATTCCATATTCAATAACAATAGCAGCGACGTTTCGGCTACATGTAGCCTTCCTCAAGCCATTAAACAAGTGTGCAGGATGGACATATATACAATGGTGATAGGTCACATGACCTCATAAGTGCCGCCCATCCCATTAACATATTTGTGTTAAAAAACATATATATACATATAAATAGATATATAGCAATAAAAACACGTTCATAATACATAGTGCATCAAGTATATGCATGTGATAATTAGGAATTACAATCAGATTACATGAATAAACATATAAAGTGCATGTGTGATGTATTCAAATACAACTAATCCCTCGCGGTAAAAGTGATCCAGTGTCAAAGTGCATGAAGTGTATCCTCTTACTGTGCAGAGTCCATGCGTCCCCGATTGAGCTGCGGATATATACTCTTAAAGATATAAGTTAAATTCCTTGAAATATGCAGACAAATCGAATGGACCGCACAAGTGGAACGCATGCCATTGAAGCCGAATGCGCATGCGCATCGGTAGTTATGGAGCAGAGCCAGCGTCTTTAGTGACCATTTGAAAAAATGTGTATTGTCACGTGATTCATGGAAGGATCGCGGAAGGAGACATCAGCCTCAAGTCATCCTGGAGAAGCAGAAGACAGCAAAAAGAGATAAGAAGCTCTAGCTGTAGCTCGATTAGTTATAGTGTATGCAACTTCAGTCACAACTTCGAGGGATGCATATAGCAGGTAAGTAGGACCGGAACAGAGGTGAAATGATTAACCCCTCCCGGGGAAACCATCACCAGTGCGGGTGACCCAATCACAGGGCAACCCATCTTAGGGTGCACCCAAATGGGTCAACCAAATCCTTTATAGGGACAAGAATATATTGTAACCTCTAGCTGCCATGACTCGAGAAGTGCAACACTCAAGAGAAACAAAACCAATGAATAGATTCACTAAATGGCATCTGCTGATAAAAAATAGTTTGGCATGTGTGTCTAATGTTGTGTCGGCCATAACCTCAGAATACAGAAAAATGTATAGAAAAATATAAAGAAGGATTTTTCCGTCAGCTTCCTCGGGGAGACGACAGGGACCAGGCCAAAGTATCTGGAAAAAATAGAGATCGTAATGAGTACAAGTGTATAGGTATGTTCACACTTAATGTTATTGTATAACTATACATCAGGAAACAGGAAAAGACACAAGACCTTTGTAACATTCCTTTAAATAGCCCATAATTTAAAGTCCACATTAAGACCATTAGGTCTGAGTGTATTTAATGTGTGGATCCATTGAAGCTCCTTCTTTTTTAGAATTCTTTCCCTGTCCCCTCCACGCCTAAGTGGGGGCACATGGTCTATTAAACGGAATCTGAGTTGTTTTTCAGTATGTCCAAAATCCGTAAAGTGCTTCGGTACAGGAAGATCTCTACGGTTGGATCTGATTGTGTAACGGTGCTGGTTAAACCGTGTCTTGAATTCTAGTGTAGTCTCGCCTACATATGCCAACCCACATGGACAACTTAGAAGATAAATTACATAGGTACTATCGCACGTCAAGTAGTGGATGATGTCATATTTTTTATTGTTGTGCAAGAATGAGGAGCCTTTGTCCATATGTTTGCAATTGATGCATTTACAGCAAGGAAAGCTACCTTTGTTCAGCTGGCCTAATATACCTGTTTGTCTACTTGTTCTCGTCGGGCCTACATCCGCTCTGACCAGTCTATCCCCAATTTTCTGTGAGTTTCTGTAGGATAGTAATGGTGGTATCTGGAATTCCGGTACTACTGAATCACTACATGTTAATTTCGGCCAATGTCTCCGAATAATATTGGCCACCTTGTGGCTCTGAGAATTGAAATCTGAAACAAATGGGATTCTGTCAGAGTGATTAGACTGTTTGGTTCTGGAGAGTAGGTCCCCTCTAGGTATATTTTTGGCCTTCTGTAAATTAAGGTCAATAATTTTATGTGGGTAGCCGCGTTGACGAAATCTGAGTGACATATCGGATAAATTACTTTCAAGATTATGTGGCTCACTGGTGATTCTTTTTACCCTGAGGAACTGGCTATAGGGTAAAGATCTGATGGTGGTGCGTGGGTGGCTACTCTCATAGCGTACCAATGTATTTCTGTCTGTAGGTTTTGTATAGAGATCAGTCATGAAATGTCCATCACATAGTTTAATAGTCACGTCTAGGAATTGTAACTCAGAATCAGAAGATACCACTGTGAATTTAATGGTATCATCTATTGTGTTGAGAAACAGATGAAAGTCTTCCAAGTCCTGTCTGGTCCCGGTCCAAAGGAGGAAGACGTCATCTATATACCTCCACCACCTGAGGCAATGCTCAAAAAGTGGGGAGGCATAGATGACGTCCTCCTCCAGTACCCGCATAACAATATTGGCGTAGGTAGGTGCCATATTAGCGCCCATGGCGACACCCCTACATTGTAAAAAATACTGGTCACCAAATAGAAAGTAGTTGTTGTTAAGTATGAAGTCTAAAAGGGTAAGTATAAAGTCCTGTGTTTTGAATGAAAAATTCTTTGTAGCAATTTTTTTCTTAACCGCTGCAATGCCCCTCCGGTGGTCGATGGATGTGTATAATGAAACCACATCGAACGACACCAGAAGTATTTGTTGTGTCGAAGAAAATTGTATTTCATTAAGTTTGTTAATAAAATCGGATGTGTCCCTAATATATGAAGTACCTGTAGTAGCAAGATCTCTGAGTGCCCTGTCCAAAAATGTGGCTATATTAGAAAAGATAGATTCTGTACCTGCGACAATAGGACGGCCAGGTGGATGCATTAAATCTTTGTGAATTTTTGGTAACACATAAATCACAGGAGTAATAGGATTTTTGACAAACAGAAATCTATACATATCATCATCGATAATACCATCCAGTAGTGCCTGATCGAGTATAATTTTAATCCTCTTAGCCAGAGAAAACTTAGGATCCGTGGGGATTTTTTTATAAACACCTGTGTCTGATAATTGTCTGTTGATCTCCGCCAAGTATGAGCTGGTATCCATGACGACGACAGCACCACCCTTGTCCGCAGACTTGATGGTGATGTCGCCGTCACGGGCCAGCTCACCCAGGGCTTCGATCTCACCCCTTGTAAGATTGGGGTGATCAAGGGTACCGCTACTGGACATGTTTTTCAATCTCATGATGTCCTTCCTGACGGCGGATGCAAAGGCCTCAATGTGTGGTGCCTCTACATCCGGAAAGAAAAGACTTTTGTTGCGCAACTGGAAATCATTAAGGCACAATTCAGACCTGCTACACTGGTCAATTCTTGGACGAGTATGGAAAAATTGTTTTAATTTAAGGGAACGTATAAACTTTTGTACATCTACTTCTAATTGAAACCAGTCAGGATGTGAAGATATACAGAAGGACAAACCCTTGGATAATACTGACATCTGATTGCTAGTAAGAGTCTTAGAAGAGATATTTACCACAAGTGATGTCAGGTTCTCTTTCTTAGTGCCATCTTCGGAGTGGACTGGTCTGTCTTGGATGATATTTGTCTTCCTATAGCGGTAGTGCTTGTGGCCCCCTCTTCTAGTCCTGGATCGTCTGATGTGTGGGCAGTCTTTGGGATCTCTAAAAAAGACTCGGATTGTTCCTTATTTTGTCTAGATTTGGAGTTTGACATTGTGCTCTTGTTTGTCGGTCCGCCTTTACGTCTGTTCATATCCCTCTGTTTCGGTTGAGAGTAATCACCTTGCCAACTGTAAATTTGTCCCTTTTTGTAGTCCTCAATATCTCGTAACCATTTGTTTCTCTTTGTAGCTTCTTGTTCCGTTTTATTGGTTTGTACTCGTGTCTGGATAGAAGTTGTGAAGGTAGTTTGTTCCTCAGCTGTAAGAACATTGTTTAATTGGAGCTCCGTATCTTGTACACACCTCTTAGTATTTTCAATTTCTCTTTTTAGGAATTCTACATTAAGTAATATAAGATCCATGGCGTATTTGTTAGAAATTTGTGCAAATTTAGTGCAAAAGTCCTTATCATGTGAAAACAGCGTAGGAGAGACACGTGAACGCATCCCTCTCGGGATCATATGATTTTTGTAGTATTCACTCAGGGTAGTAAGGTGCAGGTGAAGAGACATCAATTTTTTAGAAGAGTTTTCATATTTACGTTTAAGCTCCATGGTACTGGGAGTCGTCAAGAAAGTAGAGTCACATATCAGGTCCTGTAGAATCCTCTCCCCATCTTCAGGTGAATAGGTAAACATATGGAAACCATCATGCTGATTGTCATGTTCCATTGTGTTCAAAAGGTTGAAGTGCAGGCTTTGAAAGGCCAAAAAATACGTATGGAAAGTTCAAGCAGCACATTCAGCAGGGCAATAGATGGGTGCACGCTGCATAAGATTGGGCCTCAAATCTTCAAGCAATAAAAAAGGAAATTGCGCAGCACACCGAATTGAGTGAAAAAAAATTCTTGTGGTTTATTCCATATTCAATAACAATAGCAGCGACGTTTCGGCTACATGTAGCCTTCCTCAAGCCATTAAACAAGTGTGCAGGATGGACATATATACAATGGTGATAGGTCACATGACCTCATAAGTGCCGCCCATCCCATTAACATATTTGTGTTAAAAAACATATATATACATATAAATAGATATATAGCAATAAAAACACGTTCATAATACATAGTGCATCAAGTATATGCATGTGATAATTAGGAATTACAATCAGATTACATGAATAAACATATAAAGTGCATGTGTGATGTATTCAAATACAACTAATCCCTCGCGGTAAAAGTGATCCAGTGTCAAAGTGCATGAAGTGTATCCTCTTACTGTGCAGAGTCCATGCGTCCCCGATTGAGCTGCGGATATATACTCTTAAAGATATAAGTTAAATTCCTTGAAATATGCAGACAAATCGAATGGACCGCACAAGTGGAACGCATGCCATTGAAGCCGAATGCGCATGCGCATCGGTAGTTATGGAGCAGAGCCAGCGTCTTTAGTGACCATTTGAAAAAATGTGTATTGTCACGTGATTCATGGAAGGATCGCGGAAGGAGACATCAGCCTCAAGTCATCCTGGAGAAGCAGAAGACAGCAAAAAGAGATAAGAAGCTCTAGCTGTAGCTCGATTAGTTATAGTGTATGCAACTTCAGTCACAACTTCGAGGGATGCATATAGCAGGTAAGTAGGACCGGAACAGAGGTGAAATGATTAACCCCTCCCGGGGAAACCATCACCAGTGCGGGTGACCCAATCACAGGGCAACCCATCTTAGGGTGCACCCAAATGGGTCAACCAAATCCTTTATAGGGACAAGAATATATTGTAACCTCTAGCTGCCATGACTCGAGAAGTGCAACACTCAAGAGAAACAAAACCAATGAATAGATTCACTAAATGGCATCTGCTGATAAAAAATAGTTTGGCATGTGTGTCTAATGTTGTGTCGGCCATAACCTCAGAATACAGAAAAATGTATAGAAAAATATAAAGAAGGATTTTTCCGTCAGCTTCCTCGGGGAGACGACAGGGACCAGGCCAAAGTATCACAAGTGATGTCAGGTTCTCTTTCTTAGTGCCATCTTCGGAGTGGACTGGTCTGTCTTGGATGATATTTGTCTTCCTATAGCGGTAGTGCTTGTGGCCCCCTCTTCTAGTCCTGGATCGTCTGATGTGTGGGCAGTCTTTGGGATCTCTAAAAAAGACTCGGATTGTTCCTTATTTTGTCTAGATTTGGAGTTTGACATTGTGCTCTTGTTTGTCGGTCCGCCTTTACGTCTGTTCATATCCCTCTGTTTCGGTTGAGAGTAATCACCTTGCCAACTGTAAATTTGTCCCTTTTTGTAGTCCTCAATATCTCGTAACCATTTGTTTCTCTTTGTAGCTTCTTGTTCCGTTTTATTGGTTTGTACTCGTGTCTGGATAGAAGTTGTGAAGGTAGTTTGTTCCTCAGCTGTAAGAACATTGTTTAATTGGAGCTCCGTATCTTGTACACACCTCTTAGTATTTTCAATTTCTCTTTTTAGGAATTCTACATTAAGTAATATAAGATCCATGGCGTATTT
The DNA here is from genome assembly GCF_040894005.1 of Engystomops pustulosus. Classification (NCBI taxonomy): domain Eukaryota; kingdom Metazoa; phylum Chordata; class Amphibia; order Anura; family Leptodactylidae; genus Engystomops; species Engystomops pustulosus. The sequence goes on along the minus strand of NC_092412.1, from coordinate 252,143,267 downwards.
GTTAGAAATTTGTGCAAATTTAGTGCAAAAGTCCTTATCATGTGAAAACAGCGTAGGAGAGACACGTGAACGCATCCCTCTCGGGATCATATGATTTTTGTAGTATTCACTCAGGGTAGTAAGGTGCAGGTGAAGAGACATCAATTTTTTAGAAGAGTTTTCATATTTACGTTTAAGCTCCATGGTACTGGGAGTCGTCAAGAAAGTAGAGTCACATATCAGGTCCTGTAGAATCCTCTCCCCATCTTCAGGTGAATAGGTAAACATATGGAAACCATCATGCTGATTGTCATGTTCCATTGTGTTCAAAAGGTTGAAGTGCAGGCTTTGAAAGGCCAAAAAATACGTATGGAAAGTTCAAGCAGCACATTCAGCAGGGCAATAGATGGGTGCACGCTGCATAAGATTGGGCCTCAAATCTTCAAGCAATAAAAAAGGAAATTGCGCAGCACACCGAATTGAGTGAAAAAAAATTCTTGTGGTTTATTCCATATTCAATAACAATAGCAGCGACGTTTCGGCTACATGTAGCCTTCCTCAAGGTCATGTGACCTATCACCATTGTATATATGTCCATCCTGCACACTTGTTTAATGGCTTGAGGAAGGCTACATGTAGCCGAAACGTCGCTGCTATTGTTATTGAATATGGAATAAACCACAAGAATTTTTTTTCACTCAATTCGGTGTGCTGCGCAATTTCCTTTTTTATTGCTTGAAGATTTGAGGCCCAATCTTATGCAGCGTGCACCCATCTATTGCCCTGCTGAATGTGCTGCTTGAACTTTCCATACGTATTTTTTGGCCTTTCAAAGCCTGCACTTCAACCTTTTGAACACAATGGAACATGACAATCAGCATGATGGTTTCCATATGTTTACCTATTCACCTGAAGATGGGGAGAGGATTCTACAGGACCTGATATGTGACTCTACTTTCTTGACGACTCCCAGTACCATGGAGCTTAAACGTAAATATGAAAACTCTTCTAAAAAATTGATGTCTCTTCACCTGCACCTTACTACCCTGAGTGAATACTACAAAAATCATATGATCCCGAGAGGGATGCGTTCACGTGTCTCTCCTACGCTGTTTTCACATGATAAGGACTTTTGCACTAAATTTGCACAAATTTCTAACAAATACGCCATGGATCTTATATTACTTAATGTAGAATTCCTAAAAAGAGAAATTGAAAATACTAAGAGGTGTGTACAAGATACGGAGCTCCAATTAAACAATGTTCTTACAGCTGAGGAACAAACTACCTTCACAACTTCTATCCAGACACGAGTACAAACCAATAAAACGGAACAAGAAGCTACAAAGAGAAACAAATGGTTACGAGATATTGAGGACTACAAAAAGGGACAAATTTACAGTTGGCAAGGTGATTACTCTCAACCGAAACAGAGGGATATGAACAGACGTAAAGGCGGACCGACAAACAAGAGCACAATGTCAAACTCCAAATCTAGACAAAATAAGGAACAATCCGAGTCTTTTTTAGAGATCCCAAAGACTGCCCACACATCAGACGATCCAGGACTAGAAGAGGGGGCCACAAGCACTACCGCTATAGGAAGACAAATATCATCCAAGACAGACCAGTCCACTCCGAAGATGGCACTAAGAAAGAGAACCTGACATCACTTGTGGTAAATATCTCTTCTAAGACTCTTACTAGCAATCAGATGTCAGTATTATCCAAGGGTTTGTCCTTCTGTATATCTTCACATCCTGACTGGTTTCAATTAGAAGTAGATGTACAAAAGTTTATACGTTCCCTTAAATTAAAACAATTTTTCCATACTCGTCCAAGAATTGACCAGTGTAGCAGGTCTGAATTGTGCCTTAATGATTTCCAGTTGCGCAACAAAAGTCTTTTCTTTCCGGATGTAGAGGCACCACACATTGAGGCCTTTGCATCCGCCGTCAGGAAGGACATCATGAGATTGAAAAACATGTCCAGTAGCGGTACCCTTGATCACCCCAATCTTACAAGGGGTGAGATCGAAGCCCTGGGTGAGCTGGCCCGTGACGGCGACATCACCATCAAGTCTGCGGACAAGGGTGGTGCTGTCGTCGTCATGGATACCAGCTCATACTTGGCGGAGATCAACAGACAATTATCAGACACAGGTGTTTATAAAAAAATCCCCACGGATCCTAAGTTTTCTCTGGCTAAGAGGATTAAAATTATACTCGATCAGGCACTACTGGATGGTATTATCGATGATGATATGTATAGATTTCTGTTTGTCAAAAATCCTATTACTCCTGTGATTTATGTGTTACCAAAAATTCACAAAGATTTAATGCATCCACCTGGCCGTCCTATTGTCGCAGGTACAGAATCTATCTTTTCTAATATAGCCACATTTTTGGACAGGGCACTCAGAGATCTTGCTACTACAGGTACTTCATATATTAGGGACACATCCGATTTTATTAACAAACTTAATGAAATACAATTTTCTTCGACACAACAAATACTTCTGGTGTCGTTCGATGTGGTTTCATTATACACATCCATCGACCACCGGAGGGGCATTGCAGCGGTTAAGAAAAAAATTGCTACAAAGAATTTTTCATTCAAAACACAGGACTTTATACTTACCCTTTTAGACTTCATACTTAACAACAACTACTTTCTATTTGGTGACCAGTATTTTTTACAATGTAGGGGTGTCGCCATGGGCGCTAATATGGCACCTACCTACGCCAATATTGTTATGCGGGTACTGGAGGAGGACGTCATCTATGCCTCCCCACTTTTTGAGCATTGCCTCAGGTGGTGGAGGTATATAGATGACGTCTTCCTCCTTTGGACCGGGACCAGACAGGACTTGGAAGACTTTCATCTGTTTCTCAACACAATAGATGATACCATTAAATTCACAGTGGTATCTTCTGATTCTGAGTTACAATTCCTAGACGTGACTATTAAACTATGTGATGGACATTTCATGACTGATCTCTATACAAAACCTACAGACAGAAATACATTGGTACGCTATGAGAGTAGCCACCCACGCACCACCATCAGATCTTTACCCTATAGCCAGTTCCTCAGGGTAAAAAGAATCACCAGTGAGCCACATAATCTTGAAAGTAATTTATCCGATATGTCACTCAGATTTCGTCAACGCGGCTACCCACATAAAATTATTGACCTTAATTTACAGAAGGCCAAAAATATACCTAGAGGGGACCTACTCTCCAGAACCAAACAGTCTAATCACTCTGACAGAATCCCATTTGTTTCAGATTTCAATTCTCAGAGCCACAAGGTGGCCAATATTATTCGGAGACATTGGCCGAAATTAACATGTAGTGATTCAGTAGTACCGGAATTCCAGATACCACCATTACTATCCTACAGAAACTCACAGAAAATTGGGGATAGACTGGTCAGAGCGGATGTAGGCCCGACGAGAACAAGTAGACAAACAGGTATATTAGGCCAGCTGAACAAAGGTAGCTTTCCTTGCTGTAAATGCATCAATTGCAAACATATGGACAAAGGCTCCTCATTCTTGCACAACAATAAAAAATATGACATCATCCACTACTTGACGTGCGATAGTACCTATGTAATTTATCTTCTAAGTTGTCCATGTGGGTTGGCATATGTAGGCGAGACTACACTAGAATTCAAGACACGGTTTAACCAGCACCGTTACACAATCAGATCCAACCGTAGAGATCTTCCTGTACCGAAGCACTTTACGGATTTTGGACATACTGAAAAACAACTCAGATTCCGTTTAATAGACCATGTGCCCCCACTTAGGCGTGGAGGGGACAGGGAAAGAATTCTAAAAAAGAAGGAGCTTCAATGGATCCACACATTAAATACACTCAGACCTAATGGTCTTAATGTGGACTTTAAATTATGGGCTATTTAAAGGAATGTTACAAAGGTCTTGTGTCTTTTCCTGTTTCCTGATGTATAGTTATACAATAACATTAAGTGTGAACATACCTATACACTTGTACTCATTACGATCTCTATTTTTTCCAGATACTTTGGCCTGGTCCCTGTCGTCTCCCCGAGGAAGCTGACGGAAAAATCCTTCTTTATATTTTTCTATACATTTTTCTGTATTCTGAGGTTATGGCCGACACAACATTAGACACACATGCCAAACTATTTTTTATCAGCAGATGCCATTTAGTGAATCTATTCATTGGTTTTGTTTCTCTTGAGTGTTGCACTTCTCGAGTCATGGCAGCTAGAGGTTACAATATATTCTTGTCCCTATAAAGGATTTGGTTGACCCATTTGGGTGCACCCTAAGATGGGTTGCCCTGTGATTGGGTCACCCGCACTGGTGATGGTTTCCCCGGGAGGGGTTAATCATTTCACCTCTGTTCCGGTCCTACTTACCTGCTATATGCATCCCTCGAAGTTGTGACTGAAGTTGCATACACTATAACTAATCGAGCTACAGCTAGAGCTTCTTATCTCTTTTTGCTGTCTTCTGCTTCTCCAGGATGACTTGAGGCTGATGTCTCCTTCCGCGATCCTTCCATGAATCACGTGACAATACACATTTTTTCAAATGGTCACTAAAGACGCTGGCTCTGCTCCATAACTACCGATGCGCATGCGCATTCGGCTTCAATGGCATGCGTTCCACTTGTGCGGTCCATTCGATTTGTCTGCATATTTCAAGGAATTTAACTTATATCTTTAAGAGTATATATCCGCAGCTCAATCGGGGACGCATGGACTCTGCACAGTAAGAGGATACACTTCATGCACTTTGACACTGGATCACTTTTACCGCGAGGGATTAGTTGTATTTGAATACATCACACATGCACTTTATATGTTTATTCATGTAATCTGATTGTAATTCCTAATTATCACATGCATATACTTGATGCACTATGTATTATGAACGTGTTTTTATTGCTATATATCTATTTATATGTATATATATGTTTTTTAACACAAATATGTTAATGGGATGGGCGGCACTTATGAGGTCATGTGACCTATCACCATTGTATATATGTCCATCCTGCACACTTGTTTAATGGCTTGAGGAAGGCTACATGTAGCCGAAACGTCGCTGCTATTGTTATTGAATATGGAATAAACCACAAGAATTTTTTTTCACTCAATTCGGTGTGCTGCGCAATTTCCTTTTTTATAGATAGATAGATAGATAGATAGATATGAGATAGATAGATAGATAGATAGATATGAGATAGATAGATAGATATGAGATAGATAGGTAGATAGATAGATAGATATGAGATAGATAGATAGATATGAGATAGATAGATAGATAGATAGATAGATAGATAGATAGATAGATAGAAGATAGATAGATAAATAGATATGAGATAGATAGATAGATAGATAGATAGATAGATATGAGATAGATAGATAGATAGATAGATAGATAGATAGATAGATAGATATGAGATAGATAGATAGATAGATAGATAGGAGATAGATAGATAGATAGATAGATAGATATGAGATAGATAGATAGATAGATAGATAGATAGATAGGAGATAGATAGATAGATAGATAGATATGAGATAGATAGATAGATAGATATGAGATAGATAGATAGATAGATATGAGATAGATAGATAGATAGATAGATATGAGATAGATAGATAGATAGATAGATAGATAGATATGAGATAGATAGATAGATAGATAGATAGATATGAGATAGATAGATAGATAGATAGATAGATAGATATGAGATAGATAGATAGATAGATAGATAGATATGAGATAGATAGATAGATATGAGATAGATAGGTAGATAGATAGATAGATATGAGATAGATAGATAGATATGAGATAGATAGATAGATAGATAGATAGATAGATAGATAGATAGATAGATAGATAGAAGATAGATAGATAAATAGATATGAGATAGATAGATAGATAGATAGATAGATAGATAGATAGATATGAGATAGATAGATAGATAGATAGATAGATAGATAGATAGATAGATAGATATGAGATAGATAGATAGATAGATAGATAGATAGATAGGAGATAGATAGATAGATAGGAGATAGATAGATAGATATGAGATAGATAGATAGACAGATATGAGATAGATAGATAGATATGAGATAGATAGATAGATAGATAGATAGATAGATAGATAGATAGGAGATAGATAGATAGATAGATATGAGATAGATAGATAGATATGAGATAGATAGATAGATAGATAGATATGAGATAGATAGATAGATAGATAGATAGATATGAGATAGATAGATAGATAGATAGATAGATAGATAGATAGATATGAGATAGATAGATAGATAGATAGATAGATAGATAGATATGAGATAGATAGATAGATAGATAGATAGATAGATAGATAGATAGGAGATAGATAGATAGATAGGAGATAGATAGATAGATAGATATGAGATAGATAGATAGATAGATAGATAGATAGATAGATAGGAGATAGATAGATAGATAGATAGATAGATATGAGATAGATAGATAGATAGATATGAGATAGATAGATAGATATGAGATAGATAGATAGATATGAGATAGATAGATAGATAGATAGATAGATATGAGATAGATAGATAGATAGATAGATAGATAGATAGATAGATAGATAGATAGGAGATAGATAGATAGATAGATAGATAGGAGATAGATAGATATGAGATAGATAGATAGATAGATATGAGATAGATAGATAGATATGAGATAGATATGAGATAGATAGATAGATATGAGATAGATAGATATGAGATAGATAGATAGATAGATATGAGATAGATAGATAGATATGAGATAGATATGAGATAGATAGATAGATAGATATGAGATAGATAGATAGATATGAGATAGATAGATAGATATGAGATAGATAGATATGAGATAGATAGATATGAGATAGATAGATATGAGATAGATAGATAGATAGATAGATATGAGATAGATAGATAGATAGATAGATATGAGATAGATAGATAGATAGGAGATAGATAGATAGATAGATAGATATGAGATAGATAGATAGATATGAGATAGATAGATAGATATGAGATAGATAGATATGAGATAGATAGATAGGAGATAGATAGATAGATAGATATGAGATAGATAGATAGATAGATAGGAGATAGATAGATAGATAGATAGATAGATATGAGATAGATAGATATGAGATAGATAGATATGAGATAGATAGATAGATAGATATGAGATAGATAGATATGAGATAGATAGGAGATAGATAGATAGATAGATAGATATGAGATAGATAGATAGATAGATAGGAGATAGATAGATAGATAGATAGATAGATATGAGATAGATAGATAGATATGAGATAGATAGATAGATAGATAGATAGATAGGATCATGTATAGAGATGAGCGAGCACTAAAATGCTCGGGTGCTCGTTATTCGAGACGAACTTTTCCAGATGCTCGAGTGCTCGTCTCGAATATCGAGCCCCATTGAAGTCAATGGGAGACTCCAGCATTTTTCAAAGGGACCATGGTTCGGGAATAAAATGTGTTAATTAATTGAAAAAGAATGTCTTCTGATAAGTTATCAGATGTATGCAAACATCTGCAATCTATTCTTCACTGTTCTCCGCGTATATTATCTCCCGACAAGTTATCAGATGTGAAGAACAGTAAAGAATAGAATAAAAACAGTGACCACAGGATCATTTAAGTGAAAAACACAGTGAAGAATAGATTGCAAATGTTCGGCACATCTGCTTTTTTGTCGGGAGATACGCTGTCCCGGGATCCGTGCTGCTCCCCGGTATCTCCGTGCTGCTGCTCCCCGGTGTCTCCGTGCTGCTGCTCCCTGGTGTCTCCGTTCTGCCCCGGTGTCTCCGTTCTGCCCCTGCCCCGATGTCTCCGTGCTGCCCGATGTCTCCGTGCTGCCCCAGTGTCTCCGTTCTGCCCCTGCCCAAATGTCTCCATGCTGCCCAATGTCTCCGTGCTGCCCCAGTGTCTCCGTTCTGCCCCTGCCCCGATGTCTCCATGCTGCCCGATGTCTCCGTGCTGCCCCAGTGTCTCCGTGCTGCCTCAGTGTCTCCATTCTGCCCCTGCCCCAATGTCTCCTTGCTGCCCGATGTCTCCATGCTGCCCGATGTCTCCGTGCTGCCCCAGTGTCTCCGTGCTGCCCCAGTGTCTCCGTTCTGCCCCTGCCCCGATGTCTCCGTGTTGCCCGATGTCTCCGTGCTGCCCCAGTGTCTGCGTGCTGCCCCAGTGTCTCCGTTCTGCCCCTGCCCCGATGTCTCCGTGCTGCCCGATGTCTCCGTGCTGCCCGATGTCTCTGTGCTGCCCCAGTGTCTCCGTTCTGCCCCTGCCCCGATGTCTCCGTGCTGCCTGATGTCTCCGTGCTGCCCGGTGTCTCCGTGCTGCCCCAGTGTCTCCGTTCTGCCCCTGCCCCGATGTCTCTGTGCTGCCCGATGTCTCCGTGCTGCCCCGATGTCTCCGTTCTGCCCCTGCCCCGATGTCTCCGTGCTGCAGATGTCTCCGAGCTGCCCGATGTCTCCGTGCTGCCCCAGTGTCTCCGTTCTGCCCCTGTCCCGATGTCTCCGTGCTGCCCGATGTCTCCGTGCTGCCCCAGTGTCTCCGTTCTGCCCCTGCCCCGATGTCTCCGTGCTGCTGTTCCCCCGGAGTCTCCGTGCTGCTGTTCCCCCGGAGTCTCCGTGCTGCTGCTCCCCGGAGTCTCCGTGCTGCTGCTCCCCGGTGTCTCTGTGCTGCTCCCCGGTGTCTCCGTGCTGCTGCTCCCCGGTGTCTCTGTGCTGCTCCCCGGTGTCTCCGTGCTGCTGCTCCCCGGTGTCTCCATGCTGCCGCTGCCCCATGTCTCCGCGCTGCTGCTCCCTGGTGTCTCTGTGCTGCTCCCCGGTGTCTCCGTGCTGCTGCTCCCCGTTGTCTCCGTGCTGCCGCTGCCCCATGTCTCTGCGCTGCTGCTCCCTGGTGTCTCTGTGCTGCTCCCCGGTGTCTCCGTGCTGCCGCTGCCCCATGTCTCCGCGCTGCTGCTCCCTGGTGTCTCTGTGCTGCTCCCCGGTGTCTCCGTGCTGCTCCCCGGTGTCTCCGTGCTGCTCCCCGGTGTCTCCGTGCTACTCCCCGTGTTCTTCTATGTGTTCTTCACACATATATATTGTTCTTCACATAGTATTTTGTTGGCACCGTTCCGCGCGTATCTCCCGACAAGTAAGCAGATGTGCCGAACATCTGTAATCTATTCTTCACTGTGTTCTTCACTTAAATGATCCTGTGTTCACTGTTTTTATTCTATTCTTCATTGTTCTTCACTGTGTTTTTTTAATTAAATGCTCGATCTCGAGCAGGGGAAATACTCGTCCGAGCAACGAGCTGTTTCGAGTACCTTAATACTCGAACGAGCATCAAGCTCGGACGAGTATACTCGCTCATCTCTAATCATGTATGTAGTGGATGGAATGATCTTTGTTTTGTTTCATTTCTATCTATTAGATGGAGTCAGAGAAGTCGTCTGTAGGAGTCCATCAGGCTTCAAAGTCATTCTAGACCCTCCACAGATCAAAACACAACACTCCGAAACACATGGCGTCATCACTGAAAAAGGTCGATGGCTTAACCATTCCTTCTCTCCAATGTGTACCTTTTACTTACAAGGGGAAACCAAGAGTAAGAGAAGTGTCCCAGGTAAGGGTCCATCCACCTGTGCAGTCCTTAGGATACGGAACATGCAGTTGTCAGTGAATGAGTATTTGGAGTTTGTGAGAAGTTATTTATTTTTGTTAGGTAAAACTAAAATCATTTTTTGGTAGATGGTCCAAAAAAAATCCATCCTGATAAACCAGGGACATTACTCATACATCCAGGGACTGTGACTGTGATAATCTTCTTATATTTGTTATCCATACCCTGCTTCCTTATAAAATCAGCTACTGAGCCAGAAGGGCTCCCCTAGCCCATATGTGCTATGGCTTTACAAACTGTTACAGCTCGTGAAGTTTCAACAGGGAGGGGCTACAGTAGACCTTCAGGTCCATTAGCATAATTAGAAATGTTGATTTTAGAAGGAAGGAGGTCATGGATAACACATATAAGAAGATACCACAGTCCCGGTGCCTGGATCTATGGGTAATGCCCCTGGTTTATCAAGATGGATTTTGATTTTCTTCAAATATCAACATTTTTAATTTTTTTCTCTCTTTTTGTATTTCTGAAGAGAAGGATAAAGAATTTTCCACGGAGTGTGAAGCATCCGGAGAACAGAAACCTACAATAACCTGGACTGATGAAGGACGTCCGATACGTATAGAAGAGAAGGAGAACATCACAGGAGACGTCATCACCGTCACCAGCACCCGGCACCATGTGTGGTCTACATTCCCCAAAGACAAGGAAATTAGATGTCATATATCCTACAACCAAAGTCCTGGAGGTATGGAAACAATGTCGGAGATAAATTAGGGCTTTGATGCCAGAAAACTGGCGTAGAAGCCCTGAAATATTCGGAATACCTTGAGAACCACCAGGCATTGTGATCATTTTTCCCCATATGCCACCAAAGTGGTATGAAGGGGTAGCGGCCAGCGGGGGGATGGATCAGTGCGGGGTCGGGCATAGAAATGTGCTCTGTGTAGCCGCCCCACCTGATACATCAAGGGCTTTGGCCAGGAGCCCTTGTGCAGTAGGGGTGGGGTTTTCGTCATGCACCGGGACACACGGGCACCAGCGTATGGTAAATCTCCCCTGATGACTGGTTACAATTGCTAAAGGAATCACCATAAATCTTAACATTCATTCACACCTCCAATAAACTTTTGCTCTCCTCCAAAATCCCCACGTCTTTGCATCCTATGAAAGCTGCTTCCCACTCAGATGAAATTTTTCTTTTAGCCCCTACTGAACAATCAGTGTCGTTAGCTGTGGTATACAATACGCTATTGTCAAGTGTGGAGTATCCAGGAAATGATTACTTAGGAACACAAGGTCCAACTGTTTCCAAATCAATGGAGCAAGGCCGACTAAAGGGGGCAAAGAACCCTCGTTTGTGGGGTGGAGTTATTTCCTTTTTTTAAGCTTGTGTAATAAGCGTTAACTTAAAATACCAAAATTTTAATAAAGTTTATGTTGTCAGATAAATCAACTAGTACAAGGTGCAGTGGCCTCAACTCTACTTTATGCAGTACTCATGCACCGGGGGGGCCAAAGAGGACTCAACTTACTTGACCCCCATCTCATTGCCCTACAGAAACTTAGGTATGTGCTGCATCCCCCACCAGGGCCTGACCTTTTTGGCTTGGGGGCAGCTTGATTCCCCTGGTACCTGAGTGGCTGTGGGTCACAGTCGCTTGGTCCAGGTGGAAAAGGAATCATCCATGCTGGGAAGGTGTCAGACAGGTCTATTGCAAGAAAGACAAGACAATCCTTTATTAGTGCAGAAGGAGGGAGATGCCATGGGTGGATGTAAACCGTCCTCCTTGGGGCACTCCCGTTGTATTCATCTATGAGGCAGATGGTAGAGAGGAGGCCCTTGATGTTATGCGGCTGCCAGGGATCGCACGGAGACAAGGGATGTGAAACATCAACTGATGGTTATTCCAGAACACGAACACAACAAAGGCAACAAGCCAAGGTAACAGCTCAACTGGTCCAGGTCCAAGGTGGCTGCTTGGAGTATATCTAGCCAAGGATGATCACAGTTTGGTTTCTGTGTCTTGGGTCTAGGGAGGTTAGGATCTGCTCTTGGCAGAAGTTCTACGCATGGTCCTGCATCAGGCCTGGTATCTGCAGGCTGTGTGTCTGGACAGCGGGCCTCAGACACATCTGCTCTTCACTCTATTTCAGAAAGAACTGGAACTTTCCAGCTACAAGGAGTTTAATGAACTTCCCTTGGGAGGTTGCAAGTTCTATTATCCAATCAGGAACCTTGTTACAGTATAGAATAAACATTGATAAACATGAACTTGAAAACATTTCTTTCGCAGGCAGTTGTTGTACAGCTGCAGTACCAGATATAGACCGTAGATGGCGCACAGAGGTGATCAGGCTCTATAGGACACATCCAATCTAATAGGAGAAGTACTTTGTAATGTATTGGGCCGGCCATGACATATCCAGTGTCTGACATTTGTAAGGTGCACAGATTTGGGACCATGATACCGGCTGCACACTGTAGGTCTATGCTGTTGGCTTAAGGGCTTCATACCTACAATGTCTCCTCTCATGGAGCTCACAATGCTGGCGGAAATATGGTCCGGAGCAGCATCTTGTGTTTGTTGCTTGGTTCTGTTTGGTTTGAGATGATAAAGATTATGTATCTTCATTTCCTAGGTCTCCAACATGAGCCGGATCAAAGGCTCATCAGAGTTCTATGCGTAGTCCCGCCTCTGCTGCTCCTGGGGGCTATCAGTGTTATCATTTACTGGAGGTAAGTTACTACCCAATACTATAGGTACCATAGACATAGTGCAGAGGGCAAAGGCGACACAGAGGAACCTGCTGGATTCACATTAGCAGCATAATGAGCAGGACTCGGACCGTTCTATCCACAGCAAGAACTAGAAACCCGATAAAGGTTCCAGAATTCAGCATATTAATTATATATACAATTATAATATTACAGATACAAACAGTCATATAGAACAATAGGAGTGAGGGCCATGATCACAAGAGCTTACAGTCTATGAGGATGAGGGGGTGACACAAGAGCTTACAGTCTATGAGGATGAGGGGGTGACACAAGAGCTTACAGTCTATGAGGATGAGGGGTGACACAAGAGCTTACAGTCTATGAGGATGAGGGGGGACACAAGAGCTTACAGTCTATGAGGATGAGGGGAGGACACAAGAGCTTACAGTCTATGAGGATGAGGGGGTGACACAAGAGCTTACAGTCTATGAGGATGAGGGGTGACACATGAGCTTACAGTCTATGAGGATGAGGGAGGACACAGGAGCTTACAGTCTATGAGGATGAGGGGGTTACACAAGAGCTTACAGTCTATGAGGATGAGGGGGTTACACAAGAGCTTACAGTCTATGAGGATGAGGAGGTGACACAAGAGCTTACAGTCTATGAGGATGAGGGGGGTGACACAAGAGCTTACAGTCTATGAGGATGAGGGGGTGACACAAGAGCTTACAGTATATGAGGATAAGGGGTGACACAAGAGCTTACAGTCTATGAGGATGAGGGGGTGACACAAGAGCTTACAGTCTATGAGGATGAGGGGGTGACACAAGAGCTTAAAGTCTATGAGGATGAGGGGTGACACAAGAGCTTACAGTCTATGAGGATGAGGGGGTGACACAAGAGCTTACAGTCTATGAGGATGAGGGGGTGACACAAGAGCTTAAAGTCTATGAGGATGAGGGGGACACAAGAGCTTACAGTCTATGAAGATGAGGAGGTGACACAAGGTCTTACAGTCTATGAGGATGAGGGGGTTACACAAGAGCTTACAGTCTATGAGGATGAGGGGGGACACAAGAGCTTACAGTCTATGAGGATGAGGGGTGACACAAGAGCTTACAGTCTATGAGGATGAGGAGTGACACAAGAGCTTACAATCTATGAGGATGAGGGGGTGACACAAGAGCTTACAGTCTATGAGGATGAGGGATGTGACACAAGAGCTTACAGTCTATGAGGATGAGGAGTGACACAAGAGCTTACAATCTATGAGGATGAGGGGGTGACACAAGAGCTTACAGTCTATGAGGATGAGGGGGTGACACAAGAGCTTACAGTCTATGAGGATGAGGGGTGACACAAGAGCTTACAGACTATGAGGATGAGGGGTGACACAAGGTCTTACAGTCTATGAGGATGAGGGGGTTACACAAGAGCTTACAGTCTATGAGGATGAGGGGGGACACAAGAGCTTACAGTCTATGAGGATGAGGGGTGACACAAGAGCTTACAGTCTATGAGGATGAGGAGTGACACAAGAGCTTACAATCTATGAGGATGAGGGGGTGACACAAGAGCTTACAGTCTATGAGGATGAGGGATGTGACACAAGAGCTTACAGTCTATGAGGATGAGGAGTGACACAAGAGCTTACAATCTATGAGGATGAGGGGGTGACACAAGAGCTTACAATCTATGAGGATGAGGGGGTGACACAAGAGCTTACAGTCTATGAGGATGAGGGTCGACACAAGAGCTTACAGACTATGAGGATGAGGGGTGACACAAGATCTTACAGTCTATGAGGATGAGGGGGTGACACAAGAGCTTACAGACTATGAGGATGAGGGGTGACACAAGATCTTACAGTCTATGAGGATGAGGGGGTGACACAAGAGCTTACAGTCTATGAGGATGAGGGGTGACACAAGAGCTTACAGTCTATGAGGATGAGGGGGACACAAGAGCTTACAGTCTATGAGGATGAGGGGGGACACAAGAGCTTACAGTCTATGAGGATGAGGGGTGACACAAGAGCTTACAGTCTATGAGGAAGATGGGGTTGACACAAGAGCTTACAGGCTATGAGGATGAGGGGGGTGACACAAGAGCTTACAGTCTATGAGGATGAGGGGGGACACAAGAGCTTACAGTCTATGAGGATGAGGGGGTGACACAAGAGCTTACAGTCTATGAGGATGAGGGGGTGACACAAGAGCTTACAGTCTATGAGGATGAGGGGGTGACACAAGAGCTTACAGTCTATGAGGATGAGGGGGTGACACAAGAGCTTACAGACTATGAGGATGAGGGGGTGACACAAGAGCTTACAGACTATGAGGATGAGGGGGACACAAGAGCTTACAGTCTATGAGGATGAGGGGGTGACACAAGAGCTTACAGACTATGAGGATGAGGGGGACACAAGAGCTTACAGACTATGGGGATGAGGAGATGACACAAGAGCTTACAGTCTATGAGGATGAGGGGGTGACACAAGAGCTTACAGTCTATGAGGGTGAGGGGGTGACACAAGCGCTTACAGTCTATGAGGATGAGGGGGTGACACAAGAGCTTACAGTCTATGAGGATGAGGAGGTGACTCAAGAGCTTACAGTCTATGAGGATGAGGGGTGACACAAGAGCTTACAGACTATGAGGATGAGGGGACACAAGAGCTTACAGTCTATGAGGATGAGGAGGTGACACAAGAGCTTACAGCCTATGAGGATGAGGGGGTGACACAAGAGCTTACAGTCTATGAGGATGAGGGGGTGACACAAGAGCTTACAGACTATGAGGATGAGGGGGTGACACAAGAGCTTACAGTCTATGAGGATGAGGGGGTGACACAAGAGCTTACAGACTATGAGGATGAGGGGGGACACAAGAGCTTACAGTCTATGAGGATGAGGGGGACACAAGAGCTTACAGTCTATGAGGATGAGGGGGTGACACAAGAGCTTACAGTCTATGAGGATGAGGGGGTGACACAAGAGCTTACAGTCTATGAGGATGAGGGGGTGACACAAGAGCTTACAGTCTATGAGGATGAGGGGGTGACACAAGAGCTTACATATTATGTAGCTTGGGGGTCGCATACCTGGGACATTATTAGGTTAGGGGGCAGAGTTAGGGTACATTTTTGGTGGTGTCCACATTGAGGGGGTATTATTATAATATAAGTGTGGGTGGCCTTGTTTATGTAACAGATCACATTTAGGGAATTTTATAAGGTGTGTTGCACAATGTGGGGGCATTATGAAGTGTGAGGGGTTAAAAATGCCATTTTCTATCTGGGGGCCGTAATTGGTGGTTTATTATAAAATGCTGGGGCCACAATAAGGGGCATAATACAAGGTGTGAGGGGCACAATTGGGACAATGGACTGTGTGTGACTCAGTGGGGCACATTTACTAAGGGTCTGAATCGTGTTTTTCCGCCGGGTTTCCCGAATATTTCCGATTTGCGCCAAATAGCCCCGGGATTTTGGCACACGCAATCGGATTGTGGAGCATCGGCGCCGGCTTTCACGCGACAGAAATCGGAGGACGTCTCCGTCAGAAAACCCGATGGATTCGGAAAACCGTGGAAGTTTTTTTAAAAAATTGTGTCGCAAAAATAGCACTTACATACACCAAGGCGGAAGAAGTGAACTCCGGCGGACTTCAGCGCAGCAGCGACACCTAGTGGACATTGGGCGCACGACCTTAGTGAATCCCGTCAGAACCCGAATCAGCGTCGGAGAACGCACCGCTGGATCGCGACCGGACTGGGTAAGTAAATGACCCCCAGTATGTAGAATATTATGCTGTGTGGGGCTATTAGGAGGAGATTATATGGTTTGGTAGACAAAATTAGTACATTACACTGTGTCGGGCCATAAGTACAGACTCCTATTGTATGTATTATGTATTATATTTGTATATGTTATGTATTATATTTGTATATGTCCCCTATGATTTGTAAAGCTACGGAATATGATGCCACTATATTATTATTATTATTATTATTATTATTATTATTATTATTATAGTGTGCAGGGAATGTACCAGTGGGGGAGGGGGGGAATTTTATAATTAGTTACAAATGGGACAACTATTTATATACTGGTATTTTTCTCGAAAATTTTATATAAAATGTCTGTGTGTGACCGCAGGAAGAGACGAGGTGCTGCTGGGCCAGAAGGAAACAATAACGAGCACACGTTAGAACAAGCACTTGTGGGGAAGGGTGTATAGAACTGGACACTTCTGAGAATTTGGTTTATATGCACAAGGACCCGTGACCCGGGATTTTTCTGACCCTAGCAATGCCCTGACAGGCAGAATGACACGACACCTCAGTGTCCACTTGTGGGGAAGGTGGTTTAGCGATTGTAGGTTGTGGTGGGGTAGTGATGAGGGGGTTTATTAAACTTCTGACTTGGAACTTCTCAGACGGTCATCAGAAGACCGCCCAGGCAGACAGTCTCCAGAAGACCGCCCAGGCAGACAGTCTCCAGAAGACCTCCGAGCCAGTGCTGCTTCTCTAAATGGTAATGTAGGACGAAGAGGATATGTGCAACAAATCCTCCCAGAGAAAAGTGCACAGAGAGAGACCTCCAGGTCACATTCACAGCCGTTGGGTAACTCACCTCGGGCTGAAGCCCCCTCAGGAGACTCCCAAAGGTAGGAAAATGTCCTGGTTTGCAGCAGTATATAAACCATAGACTAATAAAAAACTAGACTGGTAAAATATTAGAGATTGCAAAAAAGAGAAATACTTACTGAATTAGTCACAAAATCTACTGAAGACTTTCACTGCGATTCTAGAGGACATGGTGTAGAGTACATAGCTCCCAACCGTCCCGATTTTGACGGGACTTTCCCGTTTTTCGTACCTCTGCCCCGCGTCACGGGCAGCTATGATATTGTCACGGATTCTCCCCCCAGGTCCCGCTGTGTCCCGGCGCTGTGTCCGCATAGTAAATACTTTGAAAGCCTGCACTCACAGTACAGAATGGCTTCTACAGACATCGGGAGGGAATCCTTTTCAGAGAAGTGTCGGCTTAGCAGAGAGCAGGGACCACGTCATCAGCTCAGATCAGCATCTGTCCATATATGGTCACTGCATCTCCTAGGGTTCCCCAGAGCAGACATCGGGCAGGGAATCCTTTTCAGAGAAGTGTCGGCTTAGCAGAGAGAGCAGGGACCACGTCATCAGCTTCAGTTTACCATCTGTCCATATATGGTCACTGCATCTCCTAGGGTTCCCCAGAGCAGACATCGGGAGGGAATCCTTTTCAGAGAAGTGTCGGGTTAGCGGAGAGCAGGGACCACGTCATCAGGTTCATATCACCATCTGTCCATATATGGTCACTGCATCTCCTAGGGTTCCCCAGAGCAGACATCGGGCAGGGAATCCTTTTCAGAGAAGTGTCGGCTTAGCAGAGAGAGCAGGGACCACGTCATCAGGTTCATATCAGCATCTGTCCATATATGGTCTCCAGGGCTTCCCCAGACACAAGCTCTTTATATAATTAAATTACATAAAGTTTTGCCCAGGCTGAGATTCAAACCTGGGACCCTCTGCACTGCAGACAGGAGCCTTAACTAACTGAGCTATAAGCCCAGTGATACAGAGCTGAGGATTTCTGGTAACTAAGAAGTGTTATCAGCCATTTACACTGTGACACAGACTAATGCACTGATATATAGAGAGGGAACTTCTCAGATATTATTATTGTAATTATTCAGACTATTATTATTATTATAAATTTTATTATTTTTATTATTATGGAGATGATTATTAATAATGGTAAAAATAATAATAATAATCTCCATAACAATAATAATAATAATAATAATAATAATCTCCATAATAATAATAATAGTCTCAATAATTACAATAATCTGAGAAGATCCCTTCCTATATACCAAGGCAGTATATAGTCATAGTTCTTAGTTACCAAAATTCTCCACCATGTTAATCACAGAGGTTATAGCTCAGTGGGTTGAGGCGCTGTGTTATTATTGTACATGGACACTGCAGGTTCTGGGTTAAAATTATAATGAGGATAATTTTTTTTTTTTATTGAGATGATTTTTATTATTTTAATATGGCTAAAATTTGGGGCGTGGCCAGGGAGTGATTGGGGGTGTGGCTTAGGGGGATCGCCACGGCACGCTACCGCGTGCCATCATTTTGTCCCTCTTTCCTTTTCACAAATGTTGGGAGGTATGCACACCTGTAGGCACCTGTAGTAGTAGCGGGGACGGGGGGCACCTGTAGTAGTAGCGGGGACGGGGAGCACCTGTAGTAGTAGTGGGGACGGGGGGCACCTGTAGTAGTAGCGGGGACGGGGGGCACCTGTAGTAGTAGTGGAGACGGGGGGCACCTGTAGTAGTAGCGGGGACGGGGGGCACCTGTAGTAGTAGCAGGGACGGGGGGCACCTGTAGTAGTAGTGGGGACGGGGGGCACCTGTAGTAGTAGCAGGGACGGGGGGCACCTGTAGTAGTAGTGGGGACGGGGGGCACCTGCCTGTAGTAGTAGCAGGGACGGGGGGCACCTGTAGTAGTAGTGGGGACGGGGGGCACCTGTAGTAGTAGCAGGGACGGGGGGCACCTGTAGTAGTAGTGGGGATGGGGGGCACCTGTAGTAGTAGCGGGGACGGGGGGCACCTGTAGTAGTAGCGGGGACGGGGGGCACCTGTAGTAGTAGTGGGGACGGGGGGCACCTGTAGTAGTAGTGGGGACGGGGGGCACCTGTAGTAGTAGTAGGGACGGGGGGCACCTGTAGTAGTAGTGGGGACGGGGGGCACCTGTAGTAGTAGTAGTAGGGACGGGGGGCACCTGTAGTACTAGTAGTCATAGCTCCCAACCGTCCCGATTTTGATGGGACTTTCCCGTTTTTCGTACCTCTGCCCCGCGTCACGGGCAGCTATGAGATTGTTACGGATTCTCCCCCCAGGTCCCGCTGTGTCCCGGCGCTGTGTCCCCATAGTAAATACTTTCAAAGTCTGAACTCACAGTACAGAATGGCTTCTACAGACATCGGGAGGGAATCCTTCTCAGAGAAGTGTCGGCTTAGTGGAGAGAGCAGGGACCACGTCATCAGCTTCAGATCAGCATCTGTCCATATATGGTCACTGCATCTCCTAGGGTTCCCCAGAGCAGACATCGGGAGGGAATCCTTTTCAGAGAAGTGTCGGGCTTAGCGGAGAGCAGGGACCACGTCATCAGCTTCAGATCAGCATCTGTCCATATATGGTCTCTGCATCTCCTAGGGTTCTCCAGAGCAGACATCGGCAGGGAATCCTTTTCAGAGAAGTGTCGGGTTAGCAGAGAGCAGGGACCACGTCATCAGGTCAGATCAGTATCTGTCCATATATGGTCACTGCATCTCCTAGGGTTCCCCAGAGCAGACATCGGGCAGGGAATCCTTCTCAGAGAAGTGTCGGGCTTAGCAGGGACCACGTCATCAGGTCAGATCAGCATCTGTCCATATATGGTCACTGCATCTCCTAGGGTTCCCCAGAGCAGACATCGGGCAGGGAATCCTTTTCAGAGAAGTGTCGGCTTAGCGGAGAGAGCAGGGACCACGTCATCAGGTCAGATCAGTATCTGTCCATATATGGTCGCTGCATCTCCTAGGGTTCCCCAGAGCAGACATCGGGGAGGGAATCCTTTTCAGAGAAGTGTCGGGCTTAGCGGAGAGAGCAGGGACCACGTCATCAGCTTCAGATCAGCATCTGTCCATATATGGTCACTGCATCTCCTAGGGTTCCCCAGAGCAGACATCGGGCAGGGAATCCTTTTCACAGAAGTGTCGGCTTAGCGGAGAGCAGGGACCACGTCATCAGGTCAGATCAGCATCTGTCCATATATGGTCTCCAGGGCTTCCCCAGACACAAGCTCTTTATATAATTAAATTACATAAAGTTTTGCCCAGGCTGAGATTCGCACCTGGGACTCTCTGCACCAGAGACAGGAGCCTTAACTAACTGAGCTATGAGCCCAGTGATACAGAGCTGAGGATTTCTGGTAACTAAGAAGTGTTATCAGCCAGTGTTACACTGTGACACAGACTAATGCACTGATATATAGAGAGGGATCTTCTCAGAGATTATTATTGTAATTATTGAGACTATTATTATTATTATTAATTTTATTATTTTTATTATTATGGAGATGATTATTAATAATGGTAAAAATAATAATAATCATCTCAATAATAATAATAATAATCTCCATAATAATAATAATAGTCTCAATAATTACAATAATCTGAGAAGATCCCTCCCTATATACCAAGGCAGTATATAGTCATAGTTCTTAGTTACCAAAATTCTCCACCCTGTTAATCACAGAGATTATAGCTCAGTGGGTTGAGGCGCTGTGTTATTATTGTACATGGACACTGGGTTCAAATCCCTATGAGGATAATTTTTTTTTGTTTTTTTTTTATTGAGATAATTTTTATTATTTTAATATGGCTAAAATTGGGGGTGTGGCTTAGGGGGATCGCTACGCGTGCCGCAATTTTGGCCCTCTTTCCTTTTCACAAATGTTGGGAGGTATGTAGAGTAGGTTGCCTATTAACCACTTCAAGCATAATGAAATCTATATGAATATATGGAGGGGGCTCATGGTTGAGCATATGGCACTAAGGGCATCTTAACTGTGGATTCAACTGCAGATTGTCACGGGTGCCCCCACAATCCATGCCCGTGCCCCTCTTCGTGCCGCGGTCCCCGCCGCCCCGGTCCTAGACCTATACTCCACGCTCCTGCTCCGGATCCCACTAGGCCACGCACGCCAGCTCTTCAAGACTTAAAGGGCCAGTGTCCTTTTGATTGGCGCTGGTTAATCCGGCTCTGCCTTATAATCCGGCTCCTCCCTTCCTGCCTCACTGGATCTTCAGCATCATTTCCTGCTAAGTGAAAGCCCTTCAGTGTTGCTGTGTTTCCAGTGTTCCTCCGTGTTCCAGTTTCTTTGTTCCTGCCATGAGCTCCAGAGTTTTCTCTAAAGCTGTCCACAGACTACGACTTCCCCTGAACTCCATGTTCTCCAGTCCCATGTCCACTGGCATTGGTAACACAGACCCTAAACAGTGGTAGAGAAGGGTACTGTCAAGTTAGCTGCAATCACAGCTCCCTACTGAAGTCATCAGGGGGCATCAAGCTGTTGCCATGACAGTCGGGAGCCTCTCAGAGGCTTCCCTAGCTGCCATTCTGCTTCTGCTATTACAGTTTTCCAGAGGCAGGCAGTAATAGGCAAGCCGTATATTCACAATAAGCGTCAATACAGTTGTATTGCAATATATTCAAGAAAATGTAAAGTGTGGTAACTGTGAGGCACTTATCTGCTTTATAGGACTACATAAGGTACCTACCAACCAATCCCATGAACCACCACGATCAGCTTGAATAAAAAACACATGTGGTGCTCAAGATCCAGATCAAGTTAAACCAAACGTATATTGTCCATATTGAAAACAGTAGAACTGCCCTCACCAATGGTCATCTTCTGAATCCATTTATTGATATATTTCTCATACAGCCATGATAAAAAGTGAATTCATGAAGGGAGGGAAGGACAACAGGACATCACAGGGTAGTAAGAGAAACCACAGCTGTTCTGCGCACGTGACGCTTCATCTGGTTTTCTGATAATAAGATGAGAATTTACAAGAAAACCTGATGAACCGTTAGACCAATCAGACCCCCCCAAGATTTCAAACACCCTAAGGGGCCTGATATAATGGTAAAAAAAAT
This sequence comes from Engystomops pustulosus, assembly GCF_040894005.1. Classification (NCBI taxonomy): domain Eukaryota; kingdom Metazoa; phylum Chordata; class Amphibia; order Anura; family Leptodactylidae; genus Engystomops; species Engystomops pustulosus. The sequence goes on along the minus strand of NC_092412.1, from coordinate 252,121,103 downwards.
AGTAATTATAAAAAAAATATAAAGTCCATACAGTATATAAACAAATAACACAGAACTGAAAATGGCATGGGCATGAAAGGGTTAAAGCATGTAAAAAGGAGTTGGAATCGGTGAAAGTGGTAACGGTATCATAATCTGTCCTTAAAACTTTTTTGCCTGTTGTATTACAGAAAGAAGCCTGATTCAAGAAAGGGTCAGGGTGGTTCAGCTGTTGCGCGCAGGTCTGGTCCGGTAAGTTTTATGTCATTTGGACTAGTATTTTTTTCTGTCTGTATAGTTAAGGTAAGTTGTAGGTCTTGCTGTTTGGTGGGAAGCATCTTGCTGGATGAGAGGCAGCTCGCTGGCTCCTGGGCTTCACTGACTACTTTGGGGCTTTTGGAACATGGACTCCAGTTGATATGGAGGACGTCAGACTCCCAGTCTTGTTAATCTTGACACAATGGGGCTCATTTTCTAAGGGTCTGAACGCCGCACTTTTGTTGGGTTTCCCAAATATTTCTCTTTTGCCCCGAATTGCTCCGGGATTTTGGTGCACGCGATCGGATTGTGGCGCATCGGCGCCGGCTTACATGCAACAGAAATCAGAGGCGTGGCCGTCGGACAACCCGACGGATTCGGACAAACCACGGAATCTAAAAAAGGAAATGTGTCGCAAGATCAAGCACGTGCACCAGGAAGAAGCAGGTGAACTCCGGCGGACCTCAGCGCAGCAGCGACACACGTGTAGGATATCGGGCGCACGATCTTAGTGAATCCCGGCAGACCCGAATCCTCGTCGGACAACGCACCGCGGGATCGGATAAGTAAATCTTCCCCAATCTCCTTTAAAATATTATTAGAGACTAAAATAAATGATGAGGCCTCCAGTTGCGCACACAAGAGGTCGTAGGGCTCAGTTTATGGTCATTCTTCTTGTTGAGTTGCCACTTCTGGAGGCCATTCCTTTCGCTCCAGAATCCCATTTGGGAGGATCTGACGACCTTCAGGCTGGTGGAAGTTTCTTCCAGGGTAACTCATTGTTCAGGTCTAGTTGTAGTGAAACGGCCATTCGAGAATCCCCCTTCAACATGTGAACCAAGCCCGTTCCACCAGTGTGCCCATCCTCGTGTCTCATGCTGACACCAGATCTATGGGCATCAAACCTCATGATGGTTGTCCATGCTGGTTGCTAATTGTCTAAATGTATAGGAAAGAGCAGCACAAAGTGGAAATGGTGGTGTAGAGCCATAGGATCCGCGGCAGAAAATCCCAATAAATAAGTCCAAAAGTAGGCAGTGAAAAAAAATCAAGGGTGAAGTTTTATTCCATTGCGGCGTTTCGGTGGTGGCACCCAACTTTTTCAAAACTTCACCCTCGATTTTTTGACTTCAATCCTGAATGCTGCCTACTTTTAGACTTAATTGTCTAAATGGATATAAAAATCACCAGAATTTTCCTAAATGAATTCATAGTAATCTAGTATATTATTTAGAAATCATGAAGCGATTCAGTTTAGTTCTTATCATTTTGTATTTTAGCTAATGGAAGGAAAACCAAAAAATGTGAGAAAACGAAATAAAAAGAAGACAAAATAAGAATCACCTGGATCCCAGTTCTTCTCCATGGAGAATAATAGAGGATGGCCAGACAAATGGGCGGTCCAATGGACTATAGGGTCAATAATGATCACTGATTCAGTGCACGGATGGAGCCTGGGTGGAGCCATGTCACCTGCTGCAGCCAAGGACCACCCACCTGGCAGTAGCCTAATTAGCATATATGGTAGTTGGGCTCTTTCTTGTCTTGGACTGGATGGACAGCGTGGCTCCACCCATAGAATTTGTCAAAATATTGGCCTAGATTACTCAGATATTAAGGAATGTCCGAGCCGAACGCTCAGAGTCCAGAACCAAACTGACGTGGTGAGTTCAGTTCTGGCCTCTGAGCATTTGGGCCGGACATTTTGAGCACACGATGTGAGTTTGATAAGAATTAGTTGCATCAGACTCGCTTGTGAGCAATAGGCCTTAAAGAGGATTTTTCACCATCTTCAACTTTTTGCATCATTTAATAGATATTGCTGCAATTTCCTCTCTAGTTTTCACAATGCCTGAGTAATCTGTGTCAATATTTTAGCTTCATACTGTCAGATGGGTGGAGCCAGGCTGTCCATAAAGTCCAAGACAATAAAGAGCCCAACTAGCATAGTTTTAGTTCACTATATGCTAATTAGGCTCTCTACTTCCAGGTGGGTGGTCCTTGGCTACAGCAGATGTCATGGCTCCACCCACCTGACAGTAGAGATCTAAAAATGATGACATATATGACTAATTGTGAAATAGCAGAATAACAACTGTCGGGGATAGGGATGTAATATTATCACTGTACAAGGCATTGGTTCGGCCTCACCTGGAATATGCCGTTCAGTTCTGGGCACCGGTCCATAAAAAGGAGGCCCTGGAGCTGGAGAGGGTTCAACGTAGCGCCACAAAAATGATAAGGGGTATGGAGGGTCTGAGTTATGAGAAAAGATTCATGGAATTAGATTTATTTAGTCTGGAAAAGAGACGACTACGAGGGGACATGATTAATGTATATAAATATATGAATGGTCCATACAAAAAATATGGTGGGAGCTGTGATTCACATTTTTTTGTTCTTATTCATAAAGGTTGTTGCTGGAACTTCTACAATCAGGAGGAAACCAAGAAGCCAAAAACGATGAAGCCAAAAACCAAGATGCCAAAATTAACAACTACTACTTTGAAGTGAAAAACTTTCTTAAGGATGTAATAATATAGGGAAAAGAAAGATAAACCGGTTGTACGGTGTCATTATTAACCCTTGGAAACCTCAATAGTGGCCAATTTCATCCTACCCTATACATAGGGCACTACAACCCCAACCACCGGACATGACCCTAACAATTCTATTACACTGTATACATAGAGCCCTACAAGACCCTACAGGCCCGTCCTGAGGACATCAGTGACTAAAATGCAAATGTGGAGTCCCTATGGGTGGAGATAAGGGGAGGAAAAAAGAATAATAAAATATCACTAGGGGTTTGTTATAAGGCTCCAAATATAATGGAGGCAGCAGAGGAAATGCTGATAAGTGAAATGGATGCGGCTTCAGAGCATGGTGAAGTACTTATCATGGGGGACTTCAATTACCCAGATATTGACTGGGGGGCAGAAACCTGCAGGTCCTTCAAAGGCAGCGGGTTCTTGTCAACAACAAAAGACAATTACCTGTCTCAACTAGTCCTGGAGCCAACAAGAGGGCTGCTGGACCTTATCCTAACCAACAGACCTGATAGGGTATCAAAATTACATGTTGGGGGGAACCTGAGGAATAGTGATCACAATATCATAGATTTTGTATTACTTTACTAACTTCAGGAGGGCAAATTTTCACCAGCTAAGGGAAGACCTTATAGCCATAAACAGGGATAAGGTTTTCAAAGACAAAAGTCCCCCCCCCCGAAAAAAAAAGAACTTTTATTTACAAATATTTTACAAATATTAAAAAAGACTTGTGAGAAACACAAATATGGGGAAAAGGGTAAGAGGAACAAGAAAAAGCCAATGATGTGGCTAAAAAGTCTTGTAAGGAGAGCAATAAGCGAGAAAGATAAGGAATTTAAGGTGCTAAAACGTGAAGGTAGCGATGAGTCGTTACAGGATTATAGAAGAAAAATAGGAGAAAAATAAATCTTGTAATTTACAGATAAAGGCAGATAATTTATTCTTCTGAGCCCTCTGAAGAATAATCTGGGGGTCATGGTGGAAGGAGATGAGGAAAGGGCCAATCTACTGAATGTCGTCCTCTCAACTGTCTTTACACAGGAAAATCCCCTGGTGGAAGACACAGTGGGCCACATGTATCATAGTTTTGTCTCTCTGAGGTGAATTTTAGAGACTTTTGGCTGCTAGTATTTGCACCTTATGTATGATCCTGTCTTTTTACTTGTGATACATGTTCAGTTTTTCCTATCCAGACGGGCGCAAATTTTGGCTTCTTTTTGAGACTTTTGGTTGCAAATGTCTCAAATCCACATGGACACAAGCCACGTGAGGGGGTTATATACAGGAGAGGACACAAGCCACGTGAGAACGTTATATACAGGAGAGGATACAAGCCATGTGAGGGGTTATATACAGGAGAGGATACAAGCCATGTGAGGGGTTATATACAGGTGAGGACACAAGCCATGTGAGGGGTTATATACAGGAGAGGATACAAGCCATGTGAGGGGTTATATACAGGAGAGGACACAAGCCATGTGAGGGGTTATATACAGGAGAGGATACAAGCCATGTGAGCGGTTATATACAGGAGATGACACAAGCCATGTGAGGGGGTTATATACAGGAGAGGATACAAGCCATGTGAGGGGTTATATACAGAAGAGGACACAAGCCATGTGAGGGGTTATATACAGGAGATGATACAAGCCATGTGAGGGGTTATATACAGAAGAGGACACAAGCCATGTGAGGGGTTATATACAGGAGAGGATACAAGCCATGTGAGGGGTTATATACAGGAGAGGATACAAGCCATGAGAGGGGTTATATACAGGAGAGGACACAAGCCATGAGAGGGGTTGCATACAGGAGAGGATACCAGCCATGTGAGGGGTTATATACAGGAGAGGATACAAGCCATGAGAGGGGTTATATACAGGAGAGGATACAAGCCATGTGAGGGGTTATATACAGGAGAGGACACAAGCCATGAGAGGGGTTGCATACAGGAGAGGATACAAGCCATGTGAGGGGTTATATACAGGAGAGGATACAAGCCATGTGAGGGGTTATATACAGGAGAGGATACAAGCCATGTGAGGGGGTTATATACAGGAGAGGATACAAGCCATGTGAGGAGGTTATATACAGGAGAGGACACAAGCCACGTGAGAAGGTTATATACAGTAGAAGATACAAGCCATGTGAGGGGTTTTATACAGAAGAGGATACAAGCCATGTGAGGGGTTTTATACAGAAGAGGATACAAGCCATGTGAGGGGTTTTATACAGAAGAGGATACAAGACATGTGAGGAGTTATATACAGGAGAGGATACAAGCCACAGGAGGGGGTTATATACAGGGGAGGATACAAGACATGTGAGGAGTTATATACAGGAGAGGATACAAGCCATGTGAGGGGATTATATACAGGAGAGGATACGAGCCATGAGAGGGGTTATATACAGGAGAGGATATAAGCCATGTGAGGGGTTATATACAGGAGAGGACACAAGCCATGTGAGGGGTTATATACAGGAGAGGACACAAGCCATGTGAGGGGTTATATACAGGAGAGGATACAAGCCATGTGAGAGGTTACATACAGGAGAGGGTACAAGCCATGTGAGGAGGTTATATACAGGAGAGGATACAAGCCATGTGAGGGATTATATACAGGAGAGGGCACAAGCCATGTGAGGGGTTATATACAGGAGAGGATACAAGCCATGTGAGGGGTTATATACAGGAGAGGATACAAGCCATGTGAGGAGGTTATATACAGGAGAGGATACAAGACATGTGAGGGGTTATATACAGGAGAGGATACAAGCCACAGGAGGGGGTTATATACAGGGGAGGATACAAGACATGTGAGGGGTTATATACAGGAGAGGATACAAGCCATGTGAGGGGTTATATACAGGAGAGGATACAAGCCACAGGAGGGGGTTATATACAGGGGAGGATACAAGACATGTGAGGAGTTATATACAGGAGAGGATACAAGCCATGTGAGAGGTTACATACAGGAGAGGGTACAAGCCATGTGAGGGGGTTATATACAGGAGAGGATATGAGCCATGAGAGGGGTTATATACAGAAGAGGATACAAGCCACAGGAGGGGGTTATATACAGGGGAGGATACAAGCCATGTGAGGGGTTATATACAGGAGAGGATACAAGCCATGTGCGGGGTTATATACAGGAGAGGATACAAGCCATGCAAGGGGGTTATATACAGTAGAGGATACAAGCCATGTGAGGGGTTATATACAGGAGAGGATACAAGCCATGTGAGGGGGTTATATACCGGAGAGGATACAAGCCATGTGAGAGGTTATATACAAGAGAGGATACAAGCCTTGTGAGGGGATATATACAGGAGTGGATACAAGCCATGTGAGGGGTTATATACAGGAGAGGATACAAGACATGTGAGGAGGTTATATACAGGAGAGGATACAAGACATGTGAGGGGTTATATACAGGAGAGGATACAAGCCACAGGAGGGGGTTATATACAGGGGAGGATACAAGACATGTGAGGGGTTATATACAGGAGAGGATACAAGCCATGTGAGGGGTTATATACAGGAGAGGATACAAGCCACAGGAGGGGGTTATATACAGGGGAGGATACAAGACATGTGAGGAGTTATATACAGGAGAGGATACAAGCCATGTGAGGGGGTTATATACAGGAGAGGATACAAGCCATGTGAGGGGTTATATACAGGAGAGGATACAAGCCATGTGAGGGGTTATATACAGGAGAGGATACAAGCCATGTGAGGGGTTATATACAGGAGAGGATACAAGCCATGTGAGGGGGTTATATACAGGAGAGGACACAAGCCATGTGAGGGGGTTATATACAGGAGAGGATACATGCCATGTGAGGGGGTTATATACAGGAGAGGATACATGCCATGTGAGGGGGTTATATACAGGAGAGGATACAAGCCATGTGAGAGGTTACATACAGGAGAGTGTACAAGCCATGTGAGGGGGTTATATACAGGAGAGGATATGAGCCATGAGAGGGGTTATATACAGAAGAGGATACAAGCCACAGGAGGGGGTTATATACAGGGGAGGATACAAGCCATGTGAGGGGTTATATACAGGAGAGGATACAAGCCATGTGCGGGGTTATATACAGGAGAGGATACAAGCCATGCAAGGGGGTTATATACAGTAGAGGATACAAGCCATGTGAGGGGTTATATACAGGAGAGGATACAAGCCATGTGAGGGGGTTATATACCGGAGAGGATACAAGCCATGTGAGAGGTTATATACAAGAGAGGATACAAGCCTTGTGAGGGGATATATACAGGAGTGGATACAAGCCATGTGAGGGGTTATATACAGGAGAGGATACAAGCCATGAGAGGGGTTATATACAGGGGAGAATACAAGCCATGTGAGGGGGTTATATACAGGAGAGGATACAAGCCATGTGAGGGGGTTATATACCGGAGAGGATACAAGCCATGTGAGAGGTTATATACAAGAGAGGATACAAGACTTGTGAGGGGATATATACAGGAGAGGATACAAGCCATGTGAGGGGGTTATATACCGGAGAGGATACAAGCCATGTGAGAGGATATATACAAGAGAGGATACAAGACTTGTGAGGGGATATATACAGGAGAGGATACAAGCCATGTGAGGGTTTATATACAGGAGTGGATACAATCCATGTGAGGGGGTTATATATAGGAGAGGATACAAGCCATGTGAGGGGTTAAATACAGGAGAGGTTACAAGCCATGTGAGAGGTTATATACAAGAGAGGATACAAGCCATGTGAGGGGTTATATACAGGAGAGGATACAAGCCATGTGAGGGGTTATATACAGGAGAGGATACAGGACATGTGAGGGTTATATACAGGAGAGGATACAAGCCATGTGAGGGGGTTATATACAGGAGAGGACACAAGCCATGTGAGGGGATATATACAGGAGTGGATACAAGCCATGTGAGGGGGTTATATGCAGGAGAGGATACAAGCCACGTGAGGGGGTTATATACAGGAGAGGATACAAGCCATGTAAGGGGGTTATATACAGGAGAGGATACAAGCCATATGAGGGGTCATATACAGGAGAGGATACAAGCCATGTGAGGGGTTATATACAGGAGAGGACACAAGCCATGTGAGGGGTTATATACAGGAGAAGACACAAGCCATTTTAGGGGGTTATATACAGGAGAGGATACAAGCCATGTGAGGGGGTTATATACAGGAGAGGACACAAGCCATGTGAGGGGGTTATATACAAGAGAGGATACAAGCCTTGTGAGGGGGTTATATACAGGAGAGGATACAAGCCATGTGAGGGGTTATATACAGGAGAGGATACAAGCCATGAGAGGGGTTATATACAGGAGAGGATACAAGCCACAGGAGGGGGTTATATACAGGGGAGGATACAAGCCATGTGAGGGGTTATATACAGGAGAGGATACAAGCCATGTTAGGGGATATATACAGGAGAGGACACAAGCCATGTGAAGGGTTATATACAGGAGAGGACACAAGCCATGTGAGGAGTTATATACAGGAGAGGACACAAGCCATGTGAGGGGTTATATACAGGAGAAGACACAAGCCATGTGAGGGGGTTATATACAGGAGAGGATACAAGCCATTTGAGGGGTTATATACAGGAGAGGACACAAGCCATGTGAGGGGTTATATACAGGAGAAGACACAAGCCATTTGAGGGGGTTATATACAGGAGAGGATACAAGCCATGTGAGGGGGTTATATACAGGAGAGGACACAAGCCATGTGAGGGGGTTATATACAAGAGAGGATACAAGCCTTGTGAGGGGGTTATATACAGGAGAGGATACAAGCCATGTGAGGGGGTTATATACAGGAGAGGACACAAGCCATGTGAGGGGGTTATATACAAGAGAGGATACAAGCCATGTGAGGGGTTATATACAGGAGAGGATACAAGCCATGAGAGGGGTTATATACTGGAGAGGATACAAGCCACAGGAGGGGGTTATATACAGTGGAGGATACAAGCCATGTGAGGGGTTATATACAGGAGAGGATACAAGCCATGTGAGGGGTTATATACAGGAGAGGACACAAGCCATGTGAAGGGTTATATACAGGAGAGGACACAAGCCATGTGAGGGGTTATATACAGGAGAGGACACAAGCCATGTGAGGGGTTATATACAGGAGAGGATACAAGACATGTGAGGGGTTACATACAGGAGAGGACACAAGCCATGTGAGGGGTTATATACAGGAGAGGACACAAGCCATGTGAGGGGTTATATACAGGAGAGGATACAAGCCATGTGAGGGGGTTATATACAGGAGAGGATACAAGCCATGTGAGGAGGTTATATACAGGAGAGGATACAAGCCATGTGAGGGGTTATATACAGGAGAGGACACAAGCTATGTGAGGGGTTATATACAGGAGAGGACACAAGCCATGTGAGGGGGTTATATACAGAAGAGGATACAAGCCATGTGAGGGGTTATATACAGGAGAGGACACAAGCCATGTGAGGGGGTTATATACAGGAGATGATACAAGCCATGTGAGGAGGTTATATACAGGAGAGGATACAAGCCATGTGAGGGGTTATATACAGGAGAGGACACAAGCCATGTGAGGGGTTATATACAGGAGAGGACACAAGCCATGTGAGGGGTTATATACAGGAGAAGACACAAGCCATGTGAGGGGGTTATATACAGGAGAGGATACAAGCCATGTGAGGGGTTATATACAGGAGAGGATACAAGCCATGTGAGGGGTTATATACAGGAGAGAATACAAGCCATGTGAGGGGGTTATATACAGGAGAGGATACAAGCCATGTGAGGGGGTTATATACAGGAGAAGACACAAGCCATGTGAGGGGGTTATATACAGGAGAGGACACAAGCCATGTGAGGAGGTTATATACAGGAGAGGATACAAGCCATGTGAGGGGGTTATATACAGGAGTGGACACTGCTGTTAATTTGGGATTTAACATTTTGCATTTTTAATGCATTTTGAAACATATTAAAATGCATTGAGGGGAGCCCCTCGTCCCTAGCTGCCAGTAATATACTGTAGAGTACCGTATATACCAGAGTATAAGCCGAGGCACCTAATTTTAAACACAAAATCTGGAAAAACCTATTAACTTGAGTACAACCCGAGGTTGGGAAATGTATTGGTCACAGCCTCCCAGTATATAGCCAGAACTCCTCCCCCAGTATATAGCCAGCATCCCCCAGTTTATAGCCAGCCCCTGTCCCCTAGTATATAGCCAGCAGCCCCTGCCCCAGTATATTGCCAGCCCCTGCCCCCTCGTTTATAGTCAGCGTTTGCCCCCAGTATATAGCCAGTGCATGTCCCTCAGTATATGGACACTGCCTGCCCCTTTAGTATATAGCCAGTGCCTGTGCTCTTAGTAAATAGCCAGTATCTGCCCCCTCAGTATATAACCAGTGCCTGCCCCTAGTGTATAGCTAGTGCCTGCCCCCCAATATATAGACTGTTCCTGCCCCTAGTATATAGCCAGTGCCTGCCCCTAGTATATAGCCAGTGCCTGTCCCCAAGTATACAACCAATTCCTGCCCCTCATATATAGCTAGCAGCCCCCAGACCAGCCTTAAAAAAAAGACAAAAAACGCTGTACTCACCTTTCCGATGCCCCCCGCTGGTCCTCTTCTGTCTTCGGCTCCCCGTACGGTCCCGTCGCATGCACCATGAGGTCAGCCGTTCGGTACCTGACCATCTGAGATGATGGTTGGGCAAGGGGCAGCAGCAGCAGAATTAGGCTACCATGGGCCAATAACTGTGGCTCCTGACAGCCCGGTGCTCACTGCTCACTGCTGCTCACTGGCCGTAGAGGGAAAAACAGGGGGGACCCTTAGGTTTTTATAAAAATTATTTATTAAATAACACACAGAATTTTATTGAAATAAGAAATCCCCCCTAGTTCGCTGTTTGATCATTTTATTGAAACTAAAAAAAATCCAATGGGTCCAGGAAAAACAGAAAAGAAATGCATTAACCATTTCTAGTACCAATAACAATGATACTTACAGTCACTGCTGCTCTGCGGCCTCTGGATCTGCATGCGCCCCCTGGTGGCTGAGCTTTGTAGTTACACCTATTTTTAGTAAAGTTAGCAGCGCGTTATCCTCGACAGTCCAATAGAGAATGGGACAAAACTATTCTTCAGTCTTTCCATCTTGCAAATCCAATGGTTGTATCTACCGCTAAATACACTTTGCTGTCTTATAATTCGCTGTATCATAATTCAGGGTTCCGAGGGTCCCTAATCATTTTCTTAAACCTTTCCAGCAAACACTTGTTAATCACCAACTCCCAAGACTCCAATAAAGTTCCCACGACAGACCCGGCTTTCCGGATCTGAGTCTAGATCTATCACGGGTTGTGATTCCTGTGCCCCACCCTCCAGCTGCGAAAAATAACCTGCTTTCCAGTAGGGATCAATAAAAACTATATAATAATTGGCTACAAATATTAAAAGATCTTAATGAAATTTCTTTACCTGTTGATTAACATGAAAGTCCCAATAAAGTTTCTAATCAAAACAGACCCCTAAGTACTTCCTCTATAGACCCCTAAGTATTCCCCTATAGACCCCTAAGTATTTCCCCTACAGACCCCTAATTACTTCCTCTATAGACCCCTAAGTATTCCCCTATAGACCCCTAATTACTTCCTCTATAGACCCCTAAGTATTCCCCTATAGACCCCTAAGTACGTCCCCTATAGACCCTAAGTACTTCCTCTATAGACCCCTAAGTATTCCCCTATAGACCCCTAATTACTTCCTCTATAGACCCCTAAGTATTCCCCTATAGACCCCTAAGTACGTCCCCTATAGACCCTAAGTACTTCCTCTATAGACCCCTAAGTATTCCCCTATAGACCCCTAAGTATTTTCCCTATAGACCCTAAGTATTTCCCCTATAGACCCCTTAGTACTTCCCCTATAGACCCCTAAGTACCTCCCCTATAGACCCCTAAGTACCTCCCTTATAGACCCCTAAGTATTTCCCCTATAGACCCCTTAGTACTTCCTCTATAGACCCCTAAGTACTTCCTCTATAGACCCCTAAGTATTCCCCTATAGACCCCTAATTACTTCCTCTATATACCCTTAAGTACTTCCCCTGTAGACCCCTAAGTACTTCCTCTATAGACCCTTAACTACTTCCTCTATAGACCCCTAAGTACTTCCCCTATAGACCCCTAAGTATTCCCCTATAGACCCCTAAGTATTTCCTCTATAGACCCCTAAGTATTTCCCCATAGACCCCTTAGTACTTCCCCTATAGACCCCTAAGTACCTCCCCTATAGACCCCTAATTACCTCCCTTATAGACCCCTAAGTATTTCCCCTATAGACCCCTTAGTACTTCCTCTATAGACCCCTAAGTACTTCCTCTATAGACCCCTAAGTATTTCCCTGTAGACCCCTAAGTACTTCCCCTATAGACCCCTAAGTACTTCCCCTATAGACCCCTAAGTACTTCCCCTATAGACCCCTAAGTACTTCCTCTATAGACCCCTAAGTATTTCGAGACTTGCTCCACTGCGGAGTCATCTATACACATGGGGGAACACACGGCACCCTTGTCTATCCTTTGATACATTTGTATCAGGAGTCAAATAAGTGATCTGTAAGAGTCTTAAGGTCAAGAGTCAAAATGGATCATCCAAGGTCAATGGCTAAAAGATATCACATCTCCAACGCGCAACTTCCAGCTACAAAGCAAAGCAAGGACAACAAGAGATGTTCCCGGGAAAAAGTAGAACATTCCAAATGAATGAGATTTTACAACCATTTCCTATAATTCACAAATATTCCACAAACTGCTCAAATAATATAATAGTGTCCACACCATACAGTGCCCTTACATTGTAAAAAGACCGGATGAGCTTGTACTGTTCCATGTACAGAGGTCACTGCAACCAATGTTCCCCCTTGTAGCAATCACGAGAGCGGGATCATTCATATATATCATCCTACAGGTGGCAACTGAGAAGATTGTCCATCCCGAGGTACTGGCTACCGGGGTCACCCACCAGCACCCATTATTGATGAGCACCTTAAACGATTTGGTCTTTCTGCTGTCTTTGACACTTAATAGGTTAAACTATTGTTCTAGGAACTACCTGCAGTGACCATTGTAGATTCCCATAGTTACGTAAGCTCAGGTGTTATGTTTCCTTATCAGTCATAGGTAAAGTGACGTCTCTCGACAAACTGAAACTACAGTTAGTTTCACACCAGGGATCATGCGGTGGAGTCGGCCAGAGATCTCTGTACATATAATAACCACTATTATTGTGATTGTGACTTCCCGTGTGACTCCAGGTAAGTGACCTCCTTCTTCCTGTATGTGGACTGCTCCTCAGGGCGCCTTCCCATGTGGCATTTTTCTCGCGTTTTTAAACACCTCCAAAACAAAAGTGGGAGGGGGGGGGGGTTTGGATGCGTTTAATAACAGGAGAAAAATGACATGTGGAAGGCGCCCTGCGGAGCAGTCTACTGCTACAAGGCATTACTAGAACTACGACAAGGCATCTACCAGAGCAACCCCCCACACATAGTGGAATGGAGCGGGCAAAGTGCAGTGAAGTATACACTAGCTGAATGTTAATAAAGCAGCTTGTCCAGACCAATGTGCAGCAGCAGGAAACAAACAGCAGCTGACAACTGCTCAGCACAGGACTGTCCCAGCGATGACTGTGAAGGACGCAGGGAAGGAGGTCCGCAAAGCCATGACAAAGATGACGAGGTGGAGGACGATGTGGAGGCCTAGCTGACAGGGTTTGAGACGGTGGCCACCCGAGAGAGGTTGCCACAGCAATACTGGGCAGAGGGGTTGGCTCCCTTCTTCGTCGCTGAACCCCAGCAGGCATACTACGATCTGAGCAAGCAGGATTTATACAGGTAGCTTTCGACTTAAGGACAACAACTTACAGACCACCCCCTAGTTACAGATGAACCTCTCTGCACGCTGTGCCCTCTGGTGACCTCTCTAGATGCTTTACTTTAGTCCCAGGCTGCAAACCAAACCAGTAGACCTATTCCAGAAGGAACAGAATCCCAGCTGTAGGCAGTGCTGTACAATGTTTCAACCTTGTTGGGTCTCTTCAGTACAGTGCAGGAACTGGATTGGCTGGGAGAGAGGCTTCTGACTAGGGTCAGGAAGAAAGAGTTCTCCTTACAGCAGGGGCGTTGCTAGGGTCATAAAAGATTCGGGGCACGGGCCCCAATGAATATACGTTGAATTCTCAGGAGTGTCAACTCCTCTACATACCCTCTGCCCATGTGTGCTTGTTCTACAAACAACAGTGCATATCATTTACAGCTACAGAAAACACAGGAGATGTACAGATGTCCCTATTACATCTAGTGATATTGGGGTCATTGTGGCCATCACAGTAAAACACTCAACGTTGGGATCTGCATCTATCTCAAAAGTGGGGGGTAGCTGTCCCCATTCACACAGATGGGCAGAATGCAGAGTTTTACATGCATACGTGGTCACTTTCCACTCGAGTCTGTGGGAGTTATGAAAAAAGCAGAGAAAATTGACTTTTCATTTGGCCTGGCCGCACAAAGGATGTCATCAGACCCCTGTTTTAGAAATGGCCCTGAGGGATCTGCACCTGTCATGTATTAATGACATATCCTATGCTCCCCACCTTATAATGCCCCTCAATGAAACATCTACACTTGCCACCTAATGTGGCCCACTTCCTAATAAAGCAGACTGTAAGAAACCAACCACTAGTTATACCCATACTAAATAATGCTCCCACTAAAAAATGCTGGCACACTAAAGTCCCCTTAATGTGCCCCCTTCCCGTTCACAATGAATAATACCCCCACATTCACTAATGCTCACAGTGAATAATGGTATTTCAAAATGTCGCACTAAAGCAACAACAACAACAAAAAAAAAAGGTCCTTTGGCCTATAAAAATTAATTGTCCCCCAGTGAATAATGGGGCACAATTACTCATAACAGTGCATTGGGCACTATATGCATTTTTCTGGTGCAGCTTTAACGTTACGCGCTCATGACATATCTCTGTCGTACCTTGCATGATAAATGTGGTGCAAGGTCCATCTGAGCACTAGAACGGCCATATCAGTGCAGAGATTTATGTCACATTGGTAACAGTGCAGCGTGCGCCACAAAACGGTCTCAGACACTTTTTAATTATCTATGCAAGCAATTTGCTCTGAAAAGAACTTGCAAATTCTGAAAGAAAACCGGCGCACAACCCTTAGGCTACATTCACACTAACGTATGGGGGACGTATATACGGCCGATATACGTCCCCCATACACTTCTATGGGCGCACGGCACCCTACGGGAGCGGTACGGTGCAGCACACGTGCGGCACCGTACCGTTCCGTACCCGGGAAGAAGATAGGACCTGTCCTATCTTTTCCCGTAATATGGCGCCGTGCGCCATAGGTTGCTATGGAGAGGGGCGGGGGTGAGCTGCGCTCACCTCCTCCTCCTCTCCCCGTGCACTGCCGTTGCCCGCTACGGTACGGTACGGGCGGGCAACGGCAGTGTGAATATAGCCTAAGTAAATGTTTGTCAATGTTACCACGCCAAAGACCCATTAATTTGAGCCCCATCTTCTTGCTGTGAAGGATGAGGTGTTATGATATCACTATATCACGCCTCTGTGATGTATGAATGTAGGATACAGTACATAACTCTCTGGGGCTGGAGGATACAGAGTTGATATCTCAGAGGAACATGTTTTAAATGCATTTTTAAATGATTTGGATATCTTTAAAGGACATCTACCATCAGATTACCTGATGGTAGATGACTATTACGTACCCATCCCTAGCTTCATTTCTTATATCTTTGCATGGCCGCATTTCTGTAAAAAAATACGTTTATATGGTATGCAAATTAGTCTGTGGCGCTCTGCAGAGCCCCATCAGGCTCCATGTAATCTAATTTACACCAGCCACGTTCTGAGAGACGGTGATGTCATCGGACCTCTTTTCAAATTGAGCCAGCTCTCAAAATGTGGCTGGCATAAACTATATTACGGTGGAGCCTGATCAGAGGCTAATTTGCATATTTCATCATCTTTGTTTTTTACAAAAATGTAGCCATTCAAAGATACAAGAAATTAATCTGATGGAAAATGTTCTTTAAATTATACATTATTAGGCTATATTCACACGACCGTATGGGGGATGTATATACGGCCAACATATATACGCAATATATACACGTCCCCCATAGACGGCAATGGTTGCACGGCGCCGTATGGGAATGGTGCTGCGCATCACACGTGCGGCACCGCACCGTTCTGTAGCTGGGAGAAAGATAGGACATGTCCTATCTTCGTCAAGAATATGGCGCTGTGTGCCATACATTGGTATGTAGAGGGCCAGGGGCGAGCAGCGCTCCACCTCTCCCCAGTGCTGTGAATACGGTACGGTGGGCACACATCAGGGGGATGTAGCCTAAGGCTTCACATGCACGACTGTATATGTGTGCTGTGTGTTAGCCACACAAACTGTGTCTAACTCATAGCGCACATAAGGGGGATTTATCATGGCTTGTACATACAGTATAAAAGATGTGATTTCATTGAAATTCCCGGAACAGAGCTGGCAATTGCAACTACTCTGCTAACTATGCTGGTTGGGCAGGGAGGCAATGCAGTGGGCCTGCGCATGCGCATGCACCCGTTCAGGCACAGTCTAGGGCACGATTCTATGCCAGGTCAGACCTGTTGTAGAGGTGCACAGCTCACCTGTCCATTGTGATTTTTCTGGAGGCTGGAGCCAGCGAGTGCCTGGACCCCATCATATAATCATATGACAAATGTGCCCCATAGACTTGTATTGTGTGCGAGGCACAGTACACATCACCGTGACCAAGGTGTTAGAGGAAAGAGTTTATCTCTGTTCAGGCTCCTGTACAATTACCTGAAAAAGAAGCAGGAAGTGACAGGAGACAGGGATCTTTTGACCTAGCGACGCCCCTGCCTTACAGAGACTGACAATTAAGGCCACTGTGTAGGTGTGTGGAGTCTGTGTTGGCAGTCTAAGGCCCGTTCCCCACTTGCGAGTGTGATGCGATGAACTCGCATCACACTCGCAACGCAAGCTGCCGGGAACGCACGGCCTGAACGCTGCACCGCGGGAGTGAACTCAGCATGTCAGTTCACTCCCGCGGTGCAGCGTTCGGGCCGTGCGTTCCCGACAGCTTGCGTTGCGAGTGTGATGCGAGTTCATCGCATCACACTCGCAAGTGGGGAAGGGGCCTAAGTCTACGTAAGGAGAACTTTTACTTCCTGACTCTATTCAAAAGCCTCTAACAACGTGCACGCTGCGCCGAGGTCCGCTGGAGTTCACCTGCTTCTTCCCGGTGCATGTGAGTGCTTGATCTTGCGACACAAATGGTTTTTTTAAATTTTTAAATAAGTTTTTCCGAACCCGTCGGGTTGTCCGACGGCCCATCCCCCGTGCAAGCCGGCGCCGATGCGCCAAAATCCGATCGCATGCGTCAAAATCTCGGGGCAAATCAGCGCAAAATATTCGGGAAACCCAACGAAAGTGCAGCGTTCGGACCCTTAGTAAATGAGCCCCATTGTGTTTATGAGCACGGCTGGACCGTGGATTTATTCTCAAAATACTGCTTTGCCCGTGCAGAGGGGTGGTCCGTGCCTCACTCCACATGTTGGAATGAGAGGTGAGCTGGTATACATCTATACACACAGTCCCCGGGTTACGTACAAGATAGGTTCCGATGATTTGTTCTTAAGTTGAATTTGTATGTAAGTCGAAACTGTATATTTTACAATTGTATTTCAAGGCTATTTTTTTTTTGCCCCAGTGACAATTGGAGTTTCAAAATTTTTTACTGTAATTGGACCAAGGATTATGAATAAAGCTTCATTACAGACTCCTTACAGCTGATCATTACAGCCTGGGACTATAGTAACATCCAGAGAGGTCACCAGAGGTCACAGGGGGCAGAGGGGTCTCTCTGTAACTATGGGTTGTCTGTAAGTCGGGTGTCCTTAAGTAGGGGACTTCCTGTATTTGCAGTGGTGCCTGTAATAACTGCAGTAACCCTTCTTTATCATTATAAAAGCTACATCCAACAATTTTGAGTTAACAATTGATACATTTCTCCCCTGCTGCTCTTGGGGAGGTTACAGTATATACATTTCTCACAATGCCTGTTACGGAATATCGGTAGGACAATTTTAGAAGTTGAAAAGAAATGATAGGGGAACACGATTGTGTTATAAAATCAGGTTTTCGATCACTCTGTATCACAACATTTTTAAAATGTGCCCAATTGTAACCCAAAATATATGAAATTCTTTGCCATCCAATCAATAAAGGCAGAAAGGAGAGGTGGCCACTTTATTTACAGAATGTCAAAAGCGGACTAAAAAATAATTTATGAATTTAACTCTTTGGCTCCTAGAAATAAATGGAGACACTGGGGGTCATTTATTAAAGTGTCGGTGTCAGGTTCGCTGGAGAGAATGCTGGTACTTCTGGTTCTTCTGGTGGTGCTAGCAGTGTTCTCCAACCTCCAGCGCGTGTCCGCGCAAACTCCTCCTCTCGTCCCGGGCAGCGGCTGCTAAGATCTCGCGCTGTCTAGGAGTTGTGTTCTGAACTGCTGACTTGTGGTACCTCTGCATGGTGCCTGCTATTGTGCTTGGTTATTCGACACCATGAGGGGTTAATTCCCAGTAGCTGTGCAGCTCCTATCAGGTTCTGGAGGTGGAGTTCTGGCTGCATAAATTGCAGCCTCACTAGTCACCTGTGCCAGTGTTTGAAATCCCTTCTCCACTCGCTCTGTGCATTAGGTGTGACTTGCTCTGTATCTGTATCGTTGTGACCTCGGCTAGTTTTTTACATTGACTCTTTGCTTACTGACTTTGCTATTGACGTACCCTCTCGTTGTTACTCCGGCTAGTTTACCATTCTTTTGTGTTTTATGTTTGTCAGTCTGTTTGTGTTTCCCTTCCCACACTTATCCAGCGTATCTCGAGTCTTCAAGTAGTCGCCCCACGGTTTAGCGTGGGGGGGCTATAGGAAGGGACAGAGGTTGGGGCAAGCTCAGGGCACACTATCCCCTGTCTTTTGTGTTACCCAATCCTAACAGAAATACTGGCCACACATAGGTCTGCATCCTGTATCCGACCTGCTACATTCTCTCCTCCCATGGAGCCTTTGTCAGCTGTGGTCACTCAGGTCCAGACCCTAACTCAGCTTGTTCAGGATCTAGCTTCCCGTCTCCAAATTCAGGAATCTATGCAGGTTCCACGGCAGACACCACCACAGGATCCACTGACACCCATGCCTGAACCTAAGGTTCCTCTCCCTGACTTGTTTTTTTGGTGACCGTAAGAAATTTTTTTCATTTCGGGAGGGCTGTAAACTTTATTTTTCTTTACGTCCTCGTTCTTCGGGCACAGAGACTCAAAGGGTGGGCGTGGTAATTTCCCTGTTGCGTGGGGATCCGCAAAATTGGGCCTTTTCTCTCCCACCTGACTCTCCATCCCGTTCTTCTCTTGACGCTTTTTTTTCTGCTTTATGCCAGATTTATGACGAACCTGACCGCCGAGCACTGGCAGTTTCCCACCTTAGATCTCTGTGTCAGGGAAAACGGACAGCAGAAGATTATTGTGCCCAGTTCAGACAGTATGTGACTGACTCACAATGGAATGACTGCGCCCTAAAAGACCAATTTATGTCCAGACTGTCAGACCGAGTAAGGACTTAGTCTTATCTTATGCCGAGCCTCAGACATTAGATGATGCTATGACTCTGGTCGTCCGAGTTGATCGTCGCCTAAGATCCAGGCGATCATCTCGGGTGTCCCCTGACTGTCAGGGTACATTCACACGGCCGTATGCCTTTTCTGTCCTGTATTTACAGCTGTATTCTGGTCGCAAATACAGGCTGTATGAAATCTGTATGTTGCCTGTATGTAACCTGTATTTTCACAGTATTCTGTAAAAAATACAATGGGCTTCCAAATGATGTCACTTACTTGGCCAAGCCCAAATTTGATCACCTGATAAGCCCAGACTACATTTTCATTTTACTGAGAGTGAGGTTTAGATTTCATTGTGGAATATATAACTGGATATATAGATGTACATGCTTGTATCATCTATACATGCATATTTGCAAGTATACAGCATAGGAGTAGTAGTACTGTGTCCCCATATATACAGGATAGGAGTAGTAGTACTGTGTCCCCCACCCACTAGGCAACGGGCATGTCCCCATTCCGCCCTAGACAACGAGCATGTCCCCCCTTGGCAACGGGCATGTCCCCACCCCCCCTAGACAACGAGCATGTCTCCCCTAGACAACGAGCATGTCCCCCCTTGGCAACGAGCATGGTCCCCACTCCCCTTGGCAACAAGCACGTCCCCCCAGACAATGAGCATGTCCCCCCTTGGCAACGAGCATGTCCCCCCTTGGCAACGAGCATGTCCCCCCTTGGCAACGAGCATGTCCCCCCTTGGCAATGAGCATGGTCCCCACTCCCCTTGGCAACGAGCATGTCCCCCCTTGGCAACAGGCATGTCCCCACTCCCCCCCTAGACAACGAGCATGTCTCCCCTAGACAACGAGCATGTCTCCCCTAGACAACGAGCATGTCTCCCTTAGAAAACAGGCATGGTCCCCACTCCCCTTGGCAACGAGCATGGTCCCCACTCCCCTTGGCAACGAGCATGGTCCCCACTCCCCTTGGCAACGAGCATGGTCCCCACTCCCCTTGGCAACGAGCATGTCCCCCCCTAGACAACGAGCATGTCCGCCTCCCCCTTTGGCAACAAGCCCTTTTTTGTGTGTGTGTTTTTATTTTTTGTCTTCCAGGACCGTGCATGCTGTGGACTACTTCAGATTCGTAGGATTGCGTCGATAACTACCATTATTTTTACAAATAAAATGGTCAACGAGGGTGTGTCCGCATTTTTTTTTCAATAAAACTATCTTTTTGTTATTAAAAGTGTGGGGTTTTTTTCTTCGCAAGACTGTATAATTTGCCATAGTAGTGGTGCTGTCTAGTTGACGGTGATCATTACTAAGGGCTGGCCTTAGTGTTTGCCATCTTTTTTTAGCAAATTTTCACTAATGCCGATACCATTACCCCGGTACCCACCGCCACCAGGGGTGCCGGGAAGAGCCGGGTACAAACCAGTATCTGACCGTCTATAGATGGTCAGGTAGTGGGGCGGCTGCAGGCTGTTATTGTTGCGCTGGAATAGCCCCCTAACAGTGGCCTATCCCAGCTCAGTAATGGCAGGCTGCTGCTGCTTTTTTGTATCTGGCTGATTTGGACAATAGAGGGGGGACTCACGTCAATTTTTTTTTTCATTTTTTGGCCGAAAATTGGGTAAAAAAAGAAGACATGGGGTCCACTCTATTAATAGGGGGAACCCTACATCATTTTTTTGGTCAGAATTGTTATTTTTTTAATTATGTGGGGTCCACCATATCATTTATTGGCCAAAAAATGAAAAAAAAAAATTGACGTGCGTCCCCCCTCTATTGTCCAAATCAATTAAATTACATAAAGTTTTTCTGGTAACTAAGAAGTGTTATCTGCCATTTACACTGTGACACAGACTAATGCACTGATATATAGAGAGGGATCTTCTCAGAGATTATTATTGTAATTATTCAGACTATTATTATTATTATAAATTTTATTATTTTTATTATTATGGAGATGATTATTAATAATGGTAAAAATAATAATAATAATCATCTCAATAATAATAATAATAATCTCCATAATAATAATAATAATAATAATAATCTCCATAATAATAATAATAATAGTCTCAATAATTACAATAATCTGAGAAGATCCCTCCCTATATACCAAGGCAGTATATAGTCATAGTTCTTAGTTACCAAAATTCTCCACCTAGATAATCACAGAGGTTATAGCTCAGTTGGTTGAAGCGTCGTGTTATTATTGTACATGGACACTGCAGGTTCTGGGTTCAAATCCCAATGAGGATCATTTTTTTTTTTTTTTATTGAGATGATTTTTATTATTTTAATATGGCTAAAATTTGGGGCGTGGCCAGGGAGTGATTGGGGGTGTGGCTACGCGTGCCGCCATTTTGTCCCTCTTTCCTTTTCACAAATGTTGGGAGGTATGCACACTGCACACTCTTTCACACCCCATGCACACACTCTTTCACACCCTTTCATACACTTGCACACCCTTTGAACTTACTTTTCACAGGCTCCTGCTCTGCACACTCTTCAGACACTCAGCTGACAGCAGTGCTGAGGTCACGTTCTGCAGCGTGATCGCGTCACGTGATCGCGTCTCCACAGCAACCCACAGCACAGTGAACGGCCGCATGCGGTGGATCCTTTCTGGCACCGTAAGCACACCGGATATTTTACACTTCCATACACTTCTATTGGAATGGCCGCATCGCAAATCTGTCCATAAATAGGACATGTTCTATATTTTGCGATGAGGCAATCTGGTCTGGTCACGATGCGGTGAGACATCGTTTGCTCACCGCATCACTACCAGAAGTAATGTAAGTCTATGGGGGGCTGTGATCTGGTCGCAAATCATGCGACCAGATCACTGTCCCCCTCACGGTCGTGTGAATGAGGCCTCAGCCAGCGGCCAGTCTGTCTCCAGGCCGTCAAAAATTGGAATCCCTGGAGCTGGATAGCATCTCTCCTGCACAGCGGAAGCAACTTCGAATAAGACGCCATCTTTGTTTCTGCTGTGGAAGTCCTGATCATCAGATACTCACCTGTTCCAAGAGGCAGCAGCAGGAAAACTTCCGCTCCTAAGCAGTAATCGAGGGGACTGCTTAGGAGCTCAGGTACTCCCAGTTGTGTCTAGAATGTATTTACTTTGTACGGTTAAGTTTCAGTCTGTTTCCTGCACTGGTCGCGCCTTTTTGGATTCAGGTGCTGCGACTAATTTAATCGATTATAATTTTGTCTCTCAGTTTTGCATGTCATTGATTCCATTGTCCACTCCTATCCAGATGTCGGGTGCGGATTTGACCCCTCTACAGGCAGGGTTGATTAAATTCCGAACCCCGCAGATAAAGCTTATGGTAGGAGCTATGCATGAAGAATGGTGTTCTTTCCTAGTTATGGAAAATTTGTCTGAAAATGTCATTCTTGGTCTACCCTGGCTCCGGATCCATAATCCGGTAATTAATTGGGAAACTCTGGAGCTGGTTCATTGGGGTCCTCACTGTAAGGATCACCTGACCAGAGTTTCATTATGTACAGTAGTGACGGAAGATCAGGGTCTTCCAGGTTTTCTCTCTGATTACTCAGATGTGTTTTCTAAACCCTTGTCCCAAGTCCTTCCTCCTCACAGGGAGTTTGATTGTAAAATTGACCTTCTTCCTGATGCTAGATTGCCAAAGGGTCGTATATATAACCTGTCAGTACCAGAACGGGAGGCACTGAAGAGTTATATTGATGAGAGTTTGGCAATCGGACATATCCGTCCCTCTGAGTCGCCCACTGGGGCCGGGTTCTTTTTTGTTGAGAAAAAAGATGGTGGTTTACGGCCGTGTATTGACTATCGAGAATTAAATAAGATAACGGTAAAAAACTCAGGTCCTCTCCCCTTGATCCCGGATCTCTTAAATCAGGTTTCTGGGGCCCAAGTTTTCTCTAAATTAGATCTCAGAGGGGCTTATAACCTGATTCGGATCCGGGAAGGGGATGAGTGGAAGACTGCATTTAATACACCTTTGGGGCACTTTGAATACCTGGTTATGCCCTTTGGTTTGAGTAATGCCCCAGCGTTTTTTCAAGGGTTTATGAACTCCATTTTTCATGATTACATCGGTGTGTTTATGGTGGTGTATCTAGACGATATCTTGATTTTCTCTCCTGATATGATTTCTCACCAGCAACATCTCCGCCAAGTACTTACCAGGTTACGCAAAAACCATCTCTTCGCTAAGCTGGAAAAGTGTGTTTTTTGCATCCAGAAGGTTTCCTTCTTAGGTTATGTTGTGACTCCCTCTGATGTACAGATGGATCCGAGTAAGGTTCAGGCGCTCACGGACTGGGTTCGGCCTACCAATCTTAAGGCCTTACAACGTTTTTTAGGTTTCGCTAACTATTATCGGAACTTTATTAAGAACTTTTCCGTGATCGCCAAACCCCTCACGGATCTAACCCGTAAGGGTGCTGATCCAAACAATTGGTCCCCTGCCGCTTGCTCTGCGTTTGAAACTTTAAAAGCGGCATTCTCGTCAGCCCCAGTTTTGGTTCAACCTGACCTCTCTCTACCGTTTGTGGAGGTTGATGCCTCCGAGGTTGGAGTAGGTGCAGTGTTGTCTCAGGGGTCCTCCACTCTCACCAGACTCAGACCCTGTGCATATTTCTCTAGAAAGTTTTCTTCTTGTGAGAGGAATTATGATATTGGTAATCGAGAGCTCCTTGCCATTAAGTGGGCATTTGAA
Organism: Engystomops pustulosus; assembly: GCF_040894005.1. Lineage (NCBI taxonomy): Eukaryota > Metazoa > Chordata > Amphibia > Anura > Leptodactylidae > Engystomops > Engystomops pustulosus. Next base: position 252,096,824 of record NC_092412.1, on the reverse strand, counting down.
GTCTGGCGACACTTTTTGGAGGGAGCTCTTCATCCGATAACTGTGCTCACGGATCATAAGAACTTAGTATATTTGGATACTGCTAAGCGTTTGAACTCGCGTCAGGCTAGGTGGGCCTTGTTTTTCTCTCGCTTTAATTTTATGGTCACCTACCGACCGGGGTCAAAAAATGTGAAGGCTGATGCCTTGTCCCGTAGCTTTGGGACTCCTGAGCTTCCAGAGACTACGGACAGTAATATTTTGTCTCCGGGTGTTGTGCTGGCAGCTGTCTCCTCCCACCTCTCCTCTCAAATTTTAGCAGGACAAAGATCTGCACCTAAAGACCTTCCGGTAGGCAAATTATTTGTTCCTCTTTCTTGTCGTTTGAGAGTGTTGGAGGAGATGCATTGCTCGGTATTGGCAGGTCATCCGGGGGTATGCGGAGTACCTTGGATCTCTTAAAAAGAAGTTACTGGTGGCCTCACATGACTAATGATGTGCACGCATTTGTCCAAGCCTGTCAGGTCTGTGCGCGAGGAAAGACTCCCAGGAGACGTCCTGAGGGGCCTCTTCTTCCGCTTCCAGTTCCCACCAGGCCATGGTCTAAAGTGTCAATGGATTTTGTCACTGATCTGTCAGCATCTCAAGGCTATACAGTGATTTGGGTGGTAGTGGACCGTTTTTCTAAGATGGGACACTTTGTTCCATTAAAAAAGTTACCTTCAGCTGAAGAATTGGCTGAATTGTTTATACAGAATATTGTGCGCCTCCATGGTATACCAGATGATATTATGTCAGATAGGGGCGTACAATTTGTTTCCAGATTTTGGCGAGCATTTTGTTCTAAACTGGAAGTGAATTTGTTATTCTCGTCGGCGTTTCACCCTGAGTCTAATGGTCAGTCCGAGAGAATGAATCAGGAGATGATTCAATATCTGCGACTCTTTGTCTCGGACAGTCAGGACCAGTGGGTGAAATTCCTTCCGTTGGCAGAATTTGCTATTAATAATCACTGTAGTTCGTCCACTCAGGTTTCTCAGTTTTTCTGCAATTATGGTTTTCATCCTCGTTTTTCCTTTTCTTCTGTGCCTGTCTCTAATATTCCTCGAGCAGAAGCTATTACATCCAAGTTGCGCTCGCTCTGGTCACAAGTTCGGGAGAATATTCAGAGGGCACAAAATTCTATGGTCCAACAGACTGAAAGAAGGCGCACTAAATCTGATACGTTTGAGGTGGGGGATAAAGTGTGGTTATCCACGAAAAACCTTAAATTGAAGGTCCCCTCTTTGAAGTTTGCACCCAGGTTTGTGGGTCCGTTTGTTGTTACTCATATTGTTAACCCGGTTTCCTTCAAGATTACACTTCCAGCAGGGTGGCGGGTCCATAACACCTTCCATAAGAGTCTTCTGAAGCGCTATGTTGAGCCTGTTTTGCCTCTTTCTGACCCTCCTTCTCCATCTATTGTGGAGGGGAATCTGGAATTTGAGGTGGAAAAGGTGGTGAATTCCAGATGGGTAGGTTACTCCCTGCAGTACCTGGTCCATTGGAAAGGTTTTGGTCCTGAGGATAGGTCTTGGGTTCCGGCTAGGGATGTTCATGCTCCACGGTTACTCAGGTTATTTCATCAGACCTACACTCAGAAGCCGTCTTTAAGATATAGGGGTCCGAAGGCCCCCCGTCAGGGGGGGGGGGGTACTGTCAGGTTCGCTAGGGAGATTGCTGGGACTTCTGGTTCTTCTGGTGGTACCAGCAGCGTTCTCCGAACCCCGGCGCGTATCCGCGCAAACTCCACCTCTCGTCCTGGGCAGCGGCTGCTAAGATCTCGCGCTGTCTAGGAGTGGCTGGGACTTTGAACCTCTGCTTGGTGCCTGGTTGTTCTGCACCATGAGGGGTTAATTCCCAGATGCTGTCAAGCTCCTATCAGGTTCTGGAGGTGGAGTTCTGGCTGCATAAATTGCAGCTTCACTAGTCACCTGTGCCAGTGTTTGAAAATCCCTTTCTCCACTCGCTGCTACTAGGTTGTATTGCTCAGTATCTTTATCTGTATTGTTGTTACCTCGGCTAGTTTTTGACTTTGACTCTTTGCTTACTGATTTTGCTATTGACGTACCCTCTCGTTGTGACTCCGGCTAGTTTACCATTCTTTTGTGTTTTATGTTTGTCTGTTTGTGTTTCCCTTCCCTCACTTATCCAGCGTATCTCGAGTCTTCAAGTAGTCGCCCCACGGTTTAGCGTGGGGGGGCTATAGGAAGGGACAGAGGTTGGGGAAAGCTCAGGGCACACTATCCCCTGTCTTTTGTGTACCAATCTTAACAATATTATTTCAGCGCTTCTTGCGCATCTGTTTACATTCCCCTCACCCGCCATATCCTAAACTTATAAGAATACTACTACACTTGATCTTATACAAAAGGTTCTTAGAAGTGCTGTTTGGGGAGTAGCCTAGAGACAGGGGCTTGGATTGGCGAAAGCTCGCCTGGCAGCGGAGCGCCAGCTCCATGCCAAGATCCAACTAACATAGTTTTAACTGCAGCACCTTTAATCTACTACTAGTTCACTGCCTCCATACATGGTCCCCTTATCAAACGAGCTGTGTCAGGCAGAATTTTGGGTTGTTTTCATGGCTTCCATGTTAACTTTGTCGCCACCCTGCTGTGTAATCCACAAAATATACTGGCAAACTTTTATCATGTACCGATATTATTTGAGCGCTTCTTGCTCACCTCCTTTGGTTCCTCTCTGCCACCCATTGGTTTGAAGCCTGAGTCCATTTAGGGTATGTCGCCATGACACTCTCTAGCCTGCTGCCGCTGCCTCTGCATGCCGTCCCCTATAGTGTCAGGGTCAATTATTGGATGCTTTACATGCTATCTAGCTTCATTCTGTCACTCTGTCATGGCCATGCTGTTGCCCATAATTTTGGCATAATGGTGCGATTAAGCAGCCTCAGAGGCATCCATGCATGCTGCCCCTGCTGTTTCCTGTCCATTTCCGTGGTGTTTCCATCCTTTTCTGAGGTTCCCAGGTGTTTGGCCAAGCTTCCCTGTGCAGAGCCTTGGTCCCCTTGAAAAATGCTCGAGTCTCCCATTGACTTCAATGGGGCTCGTTATTCGAGACGAGCACTCGAGCATCGGGAAAAGTTCGTCTAGAATAACGAGTACCCGAGCATTTTAGTGCTCGCTCATCGCTAATCATAACCTATGCTGAGAGCACAACATGACCTGACACTGGACATGGCCATCATACAATCTATTACCCCCAATACACCAAAACAAGATCCGATTTGTTCTTAAGTTGAATTTGTATGTAAGTCAAAACCGTATACTTTATTATTGTAACCCCAGCCAAATATTTTTTGGCCTCTGCGACAATTGGATTTTAAAAATGTTGGATTGTCATAAGAACCAGGATTAACAATAAATCTTCGTTACAGACGCCTGTGATAACTGTTACAGCTGTTTATTGCAGTCTAGGCCTAAAGTACATAAGTCGGGTAAGTCGTCTGTAAATCGGGTGTAGGGCACTGCCTGTATTGCACATTTTTTGGCAGGTCGATGGGATTAGGTTTGAAGGATGTAAAGAACCTTTGGTAAAGTGTTTTTTTTCATCGGATTCTTCCTTGCAAACCAGGAGATGAGTGTGAAGAACGTGCAGCCACAACTGAAGACATCTGGGGGCAAATTCTGCAGCAATAAATCACAGTCGGAGGAGTCATTTTAAAGTTTCCAACCTGACTATGGCTTCCGGGTCCATGATGTCTATATACACCCCTGCAAAGTGCACTTAAAGAGAATCTACCATGTGATTTGATGCAGTATGAAGCAAACATACCTTGAGCACGCTGCAGCTACACTGATGCAGAAACATGTCTTGTTTAATCCCTGAGCTGAGTGGTTTTGCTGAAAAAAAAACAGATATAACATTCAGGATAATGAGTCTCTGTAGCTCCTATGGCTCAGCACTTCTCTTCTAACACTTTTCAAGAGGATGATGTAATCACTGTGTTGTGCCTGAAGGCATAAGTAATCAATCACTGCACCATCCCCCAGCTACTGTGTATGAGTCATCCATCTCAGGTTGATTAGTCCTGTCTAGACACTGCAGACAGCAAAACCACTCAGCTCAGGGACTAAACAAGATATGTTGCTGCATCAATGTACAGCAGCCTCAATGTATGTTTGCTTCATACTGCATCACATGGTAGGTTTCCTTTAAAAAGTATTCATTGTTTCAGAAAATGAACAGACATGTGTGATTGTCCTTTCTGAAGAAAAAACTGTTTAACCTGAGAAAACTGACCATAGATGAGGTCACGGGCAAAGAAAGCGAACATTTAAGAAACAAAACTCTCACGGAAGATAAACATAGGATCATAATTCAAGATGCGGTTAATACTTCCACCAAATAAAATATAATGGGGGGCACCAGTCTTATTATTCCCACAGCTGCCCCTTAGTAATTCTGGGGCAACACTTGTGTGTCAGAAAAAAATCTACACCAGCTCCCGGTATAGATAGATTTGCAGCCGCTCCAATATTCTGGCACAGATTATAGAAAATTTGGCATCCCCCGGTGTCCTCATGCTTCCCAATTTTTTAGTAAAGAGGTGCGAGTGGTGGAAATCCACAAAAAAAGTAGAATTGCAACAACAAAAGTTGTGACAAGGTGACTGCTGGAGTGCTGAGTGTGCATGTCTAGTGGTGTGACAAGGTTACAGCTAGAGAGCTGAGCGTGCATGTCTAGTGGTGTGACATGGTGATTGCTAGAGAGCTGAGCGTGCATGTCTAGTGGTGTGACAAGGTGACTGCTAGAGAGCTGAGCGTGCATGTCTAGTGGTGTGACAAGGTGACTGCTAGGGTGCTGAGCGTGCATGTCTAGTGGTGTGACAAGGTGACTGCTAGAGTGCTGAGCGTGCATGTCTAGTGGTGTGACAAGGTGACTGCTAGAGAGTTGAGCGTGCATGTCTAGTGGTGTGACAAAGGGACTGCTAGAGTGCTGAGCGTGCATGTCTAGTGGTGTGACAAAGTGCTGCTAGAGAGCTGAGCATGCATGTCTAGTGGTGTGACAATGTGACTGCTAGAGAGCTGAGCGTGCATGTCTAGTGGTGTGACAAGGTGACTGCTAGAGTGCTGAGCATGCATGTCTAGTGGTGTAACAAGGTGACTGCTAGAGAGCTGAGCGTGCATGTCTAGTGGTGTGACAAGGTGACTGCTAGAGAGCTGAGTGTGCATGTCTAGTGGTGTGACAAGGTGACTGCTAGAGAGCTGAGTGTGCATGTCTAGTGGTGTGACAAGGTGACTGCTTGAGAAGCAAGAGCGGATGTAGAGTTGGATAATTATTGGTCCCAGTATAAATACAATAAGTGGTGGCAGTGGATAGTAATTTTAGCTGGAATCTGTGTGAGGTGTGATTTATGCTCAATTGTGTCCTGATTGAAAGGTGAGAGCAAGTTTGAGTAGGCTAAATTAACCCTTACAGTCACACCCCAAGTCACATGACGAGGCGGTGGCAACCTCTCTGTGATGATATATTAAAGTCACATTGTAGCCGTGGTCACTCACCAGCACCTGTCATTGATGAGCACCAATGGCCTGGCAATGGGTGGCCCCTTCTTAGGTGAAGCCTTAGATGTTTGGTCTCTACTGACTTTGACACTTAATGGGTTAAAGTTTAACCTCCCAACTTTTCTGGAAGGGAAAGAGGGACAAAATGGCGGCACGCGCAGCGATTCCCCCTAAGCCACACCCCCAATCACACGGTGGCAACGCCCCGAATTGCTGTTACCTGTTACTGTTACACTGTGACTTAATGCCCTGGTATACAGAGAGGGATCTTCTCAGAGATTATTATTGTAATTAATGAGACAATTATTATTTTTATTATTATTATTAATAATAATAATAATTGTCTCCATAATAATAATAAAAAAAATAAAAATTATAATAATCTCTGAGAAGATCCCTCTCTATATACCAGGGCATTAAGTCACAGTGTAACAGTAACAGGTAACAGCTCTTAGTTACCAAAAATCCACTAATAGACATTCACTAAGCCCATAGCCTCTGTCTCTCTCTATGGTAGGTAGAGCTGTGAAGTCTGAGTTTGAATACTGGGCAGAAATTTAATTAATCTAAATAAATAGCTTGTGTCTGGGGGAACCCTGGAGACCATATATGGACAGATGCTGATCAGACCTGATGACGTGGTCCCTGCTCTCTCCGCTAAGCCGACACTTCTCTGAAAAGGATTCCCTCCCGATGTCTGCTCTGGGGAACCCTAGGAGATGCAGTGACCATATATGGACAGATGCTGATCTGAGCTGATGACGTGGTCCCTGCTCTCTCCGCTAAGCCCGACACTTCTCTGAAAAGGATTCCCTCCCGATGTCTGCTCTGGGGAACCCTAGGAGATGCAGTGACCATATATGGATAGAGATCTGAAGCTGATGACGTGGTCCCTGCTCTCCACTAACCCGACACTTCTCTGAAAAGGATTCCCTCCCGATGTCTGTAGAAGCCATTCTGTACTGTGAGTTCTGGCTTTGAAAGTATTTACTATGCGGACACAGAGTCGGGACAACCCCAGCCAGTGCGGGACCTGGAGGGAATATTGGGGACAATCTCCCAGCTGCCCATGACATGGGGCAGAGGTAAAAAAAATCAGGACTGTCCCGGCAAATCCGAGACGGTTGGGAATTATGGTTACACTAGTGTTGTAGGCACTCCCTGCAGAAACCATTGTAGGTTCCTATAAGTATACGTATACAGGTGAGGTTTTATGTTTATGTGTCAAAGGTAAAGACTGAAACTGAAACTGAATCTACAGGTGAGTTTCCCGCAGATATTATCATGCAGCGACGGCGGAGAGAGATATGTGCTCATGTAATAATCCATATTATCGTGATTGTGACTTCCCGTGTGACTCCAGGTAAGTGACCTCCTTCTCCCTGTATGGCGACTGCTCCCCAATCTCTTCCCCTCGATCATGTACCTGGGCGGCTGAGGTATATTCACTGTAAATGGCAGATCATGGAGACTATTGCATCATGTTCTACCATAGATTCATCGGACCCAGAAGGAAGGGGCTCCACGGGACATGATTGGGGATGAGGGTGACTATTCGCCACCACCGGTCACTGGTACTGGTGGGTAGTGGCTTTTTGGGGGTCACCTGCCAGTCCCTGGGATTGGCATAAGAAGAGTGAGAGAACTTCCAGCGTCTGTCCAGGTGTCTGTAGAAGGTCAACTATTACAGGACTCCTATCCCCCCATCCTGTACATCTACGCAGAGCACAGTACTACTACTCCTATCCTGTATATATGAGCACAGAACTACTACTCCTATCCTGTATATATGGACACTGCACAGTACTACTACTCCTGTCCTGTATATATGGACACAGCACAGTACTACTACTCCTATCCTGTATATATGAGCACAGCACAGTACTACTACTCCTATCCTGTATATATGGGCACAGCACAGTACTACTACTCCTATCCTGTATATATGGACACAGCACAGTACTACTACTCCTATCCTGTATATATGGGCACAGCACTACTACTACTCCTATCCTGTATATATGGACACAGCACAGTACTACTACTCCTATCCTGTATATATGGGCACAGCACTACTACTCCTATCCTGTATATATGGGGACAGCACAGTACTACTACTCCTATCCTGTATATATGGGCACAGTACAGTACTACTACCCCTATCCTATATAAAGGGCACAGCACAGTACTACTACTCCTATCCTGTATATATGGGCACAGCATAGTACTACTACTCCTATCCTGTATATATAGACACAGTACTACTACTCCTATTCTGTATATATGGGCACAGCACAGTACTACTACTCCTATCCTGTATATATGGACATAGCACAGTACTACTACTCCTATCCTGTATATATGGGCACAGTACAGTACTACTACTCCTACCCTGTATATATGGACACAGCACATTACTACTACTCCTATCCTGTATATATGGACACAATACTACTACTCCTATCCTGTACATATCGGCACATATCAGTACTACTACTCCTATCCTGTATATATGGGCACAGCACAGTACTACTACTCCTATCCTGTATATATAGGCACAGTACTACTACTCCTATCCTGTATATATGGGCACAGCACAGTACTACTACTCCTATCCTGTATATATAGGCACTGTACTACTACTCCTATCATGTATCTATGGAGACAGCACAGTACTACTACTTCTATCCTGTATATATGGGCACATCACAGTACTACTACTCCTATCCTGTATATATGGGCACAGCACAGTACTACTACTCCTGTCCTATATATATGGGCACAGCACAGTACTACTACTCCTATCCTGTATATATAGGCACAATACTACTACTCCTATCCTGTATATATGGGCACAGCACAGTACTACTACTCCTATCCTGTATATATAGGCACTGTACTACTACTCCTATCCTGTATCTATGGAGACAGCACAGTACTACTACTCCTATCCTATACTTTATATATGGGCACAGCACAGTACTACTACTCCTTTCCTGTATATATGGACACAGCACAGTACTACTACTCCTATCCTGTATATATAGGCACAGTACTACTACTCCTATCCTGTATATATGGGCACAGCACAGTACTACTACTCCTATCCTGTATATATAGGCACTGTACTACTACTCCTATCCTGTATCTATGGAGACAGCACAGTACTACTACTCCTATCCTATACTTTATATATGGGCACAGCACAGTACTACTACTCCTATCCTGTATGTATGGGCACAGCACAGTACTACTACTCCTATCCTGTATATATGGGCACAGCACAGTACTACTACTCCTATCCTGTATATATGGGCACAGCACAGTACTACTACTCCTATCCTGTACATATGGGCACAGCACTGTACTACTACTCCTATCCTGTACATATGAAAACAACACAGTACTACTACTCCTATCCTGTATATATGGACACAGCACAGTACTACTACTCCTATCCTGTATATATGGACACAGCACAGAACTACTACTCCTATCATATACTCTATATATGGGCACAGCACAGTACTACTACTCCTATCCTATACTTTATATATGGGCACAGCACAGTACTACTACTCCTATCCTGTATATATGGGCACAGCACAGTACTACTACTCCTATCCTGTATATATGGGCACAGCACAGTACTACTACTCCCATCCTGTATATATGGGCACAGCACAGTACCACTACTCCTATCCTGTATATATGGGCACAGCACAGTACTACTACTCCTATCCTGTATAAATGAGCACAGCACAGTACTACTACTCCCATCCTGTATATATGGGCACAGCACAGTACTACTACTCCTATCCTGTATATATGGACACAGCACAGTACTACTACTCCTATCCTGTATATATGGGCACAGCACAGTACTACTACTCCTATCCTGTATAAATGAGCACAGCACAGTACTACTACTCCCATCCTGTATATATGGGCACAGCACAGTACTACTACTCCTATCCTGTATATATGGACACAGCACAGTACTACTAATCCTATCCTGTATATATGGGCACAGAACAGTACTACTACTCCTATCCTGTATATATGGGCACAGCACAGTACTACTACTCATATCCTGTATATATGGGCACAGTACAGTACTACTACCCCTATCCTGTATATATAGGCACAGTACTTCTACTCCTATCCTGTATATATGGGCACAGCACAGTACTACTACTCCTATCCTGTATATATGGGCACAGCACAGTACTACTACTCCTATCCTGTATATATGGGCACAGCACAGTACTACTACTCCTATCCAGTATATATGGGCACAGTACAGCACTACAACTCCTATCCTGTATATATAGGCACAGTACTACTACTCCTATCCTGTATATATGGGCACAGCACAGTACAACTACTCCTATCCAGTATATATGGGCACAGTACAGCACTACAACTCCTATCCTGTATATATAGGCACAGTACTACTACTCCTATCCTGTATATATGGGCACAGCACAGTACTACTACTCCTATCCTGTATATATAGACACTGTACTACTACTCCTATCCTGTATCTATGGAGACAGCACAGTACTACTACTTCTATCCTGTATATATGGGCACAGCACAGTACTACTACTCCTATCCTGTATATATGGGCACAGTACAGTACTACTACTCCTATCCTGTATATATGGACACAGCACAGTACTACTCCTCCTGTCCTGTATATATGGGCACAGCACAGTACTACTACTCCTATCCTATACTCTATATATGGGCACAGCACAGTACTACTACTCCTATCCTGTATATATGGGCACAGCCTAGTACTACTACTCCTATCCTGTATATATGGGCACAGCACAGTACTACTACTCCTATCCTGTATATATGGGCACAGCCTAGTACTACTACTCCTATCCTGTATATATGGGCACAGCACAGTACTACTACTCCTATCCAGTATATATGGGCACAGCACAGTACTACTACTCCTATCCTGTATATATGGGCACAGCACAGTACTACTACTCCTAACTCTGTATATATGGGCACAGCACAGTACTACTACTCCTAACTCTGTATATATGGGCACCGCCTAGTACTACTACTCCTATCATGCAGAAAGCTGACAGTTTTATTTATGGAGTATTCTTGGTTATGACATTGTTTGGACTCTATGCATTAGCTTTAAACACTTTTGAAAACATTTTAGGGCCCCCAAATGTCTGCACTTCCATTATACTGTATCTTAGGAAACCCTTTAGAAAGCCACAATTTTCTTGTTCCCTTTAGGATCGGATCCCCCAGTAAACTGCACAGTGACCAGAGCCGGAGGCCGCGCTGATCTGACGTGTAGGATCTCGTCTCTCCTGGACGTTGTACAAGTCACCTGGCAGAGGAGGACAGGAGACTCCTACCAGACCTTGGTAACACGTAGTAGAAGGTTTGGGGTTCAGATTTCCAAATTCTATGAAAACCGCATCTCCGCTCCACAAACCAAAGACCTGGGGACATCGACCATCGCTCTATCAGAACTGGAAATAGACGATGTCTCCTGTTTTAGGATTATTTACAATCTATTCCCTGAGGGAACCCTGGAAGGAGATGTCTGCCTGCCCAAGCCCGGTGAGTACATAGAGGCAGAAAAATAATGCACATGATAGGAAGTGGGGAGGGGGGAGGGAGCTGGATGAGTGAGGGGGAGAGGAAGACTGATACAGGCACACACAGTCCGCAGCTGCCCCCTCACCCGGGGACTCACTACACACGGCTGGAAAGGAGATAGACAATGGAAAATAAACTGAAATACTGAAGTACTGAAATGATGCAGGGTGCTGACAAATCAGCACAGAATAGGCTACAGGAACCTGTCAGCAGCTAAAAATGACATTCCTGGTGACAGGTTTCCTTAAAATAAGCTGACACGGAGGTTAACATTGTAGTGATGAATAAGGACAATTACAAAATGATTTGCATTGATATTCTAGACGACAGGGACTGTTACACAAAACTCTAGTGAGCTTTACAATGGAAGGACACTGGATAGCGCAAAAGATTAGATACAGTATCCCAAAAGTCCACAAGGAGTTTCAACCACTTGACAAAGCACCATATCTAGACTTGAGGCCTTCCATCAATTTTTCACATTTGTTTGGGCCTTAGTGCCATCCTCTGTCCATAAAGTACATCAGAGGAAGCTCTGTTGACTATGATTTTGTACTTAGTTTCCATCCATTCCTGCACTAGTCTGAATCCTGCCCTATTCCACTCCTGTCTGACTTAATTGATGTACACCACATCTGTCTGTCTCCTGCTGACTTTGCTCTAGGCTGCAGACGGTTAAGCTAATTGTAATGGACAATGCTTTCTCCTTTCATTGGCCTTCTCTGCTGGTCTGTTTCCCATTGATGATTATGTGCCCTCTGCTAGATGCGTACTATAAGCTGTTTTGCCCTGTTTGTGTCTCTGTTTTACTTTGGTGCAGGAAGAGAATGTCTCTTAGTTGTTGCCTAACATCTAGAGTAGGGTTGAAAGTAGGTAGGGACAGTTGGATGGATCCAATTTCATTGCTAGTATGTTCCCTGTCAGGATCAGAGATAGTGGACTCACTGGACCACCATGGATGATGACGTAAACCGACACCTGAGAGCAGAGTCCAAGTGCCACAAAGCAGGTTGGACTTGCTGTGGCGTGGTACCACCAGGTCGTTCCACAGGTGCGACTTTGTCTGCGGTGGTACAGAGACGTTGAGCAAAATCGTAGTCAGGGACAGGCAGGAGGTCAGGGCAGGCAGCACAGGATCAGAGTCGGGGACAAAGTGGAAGGTCACAACAGGCACAAAAGGAGCGTGGTCAGGAACGGAACCCGGGTCACAATAGGAATTCTGAACATGAGCGACGGGCATCAGGAACAAAGCTTTCTCGAATGCACAATGCACAAAGATCCGGCTGGGTGTGCATGGATAAGATGCGTTATAAAGAATTCTGGGAATGGGCAGCACCAATCAATGGTGCACTTTAAATCTTTGTGCGCACACCATAGGAGACAGGGACGCACGTGCACATCCGCCGTATCCGGAACGGGGACAAGTAAGTGGAGCTGTGGAGTCACTAGAGCACAGAAAGGGGCACGGGTGAACCCGAAACCTGAGACGTGGGTCACTGGAGCACCCGTGACATCAGCAACAAAACAACACAATGGATAGATATATATGAGTATGTAGTGAATATAATCATCTGTTTAATTCAATTTTTGTCTAACAGATGGAGTCAGAGAAGTCGTCTGTAAGAGTTCAGCAGATCTCAGAGTTATTTTAGACCCTCCACAGATAAGAACACAACACTCCGAAACCAATGGAATATTCATTGAGAAAGGTCGATGGCTTAATGATTCCCTATCTCCGATGTGTATCTTTTACTTACAAGGGGAAGCCAAGAGTAAGAGAAGTGTCCCAGGTAAGTGTCCATCCACCAGGCTTGGTGCTGTGAATACTCTGCGGCAATCAATGCCCGGTCACTGTGGAGCCATGTAGGGTAATTTATCATTAGTATTTTTGTCTATTTTTGGCGTAAGTGGAATTTTACTCTGTTTTTACTCTATTGCGACAATTGAAATGTTTCAAGTGATTTTGGCATAGAACTTGTGTGTGCAAAATTCTTTATTTTCGTCTGTTGCTTATTCCAGGCTTTTAGACTGCAATCATGTTTTGCGACTGTTTGTTCAAACCAATTTTTTTTTGCGAAAAATTACTCCAGTCACCCTGTGGCGTAGAAATATGATAAAAACAATTAGCAAATTTACCAAGATAAGCACAAAAAAAGCTAAATTATGCGACACAACAAAAAAAAAAAGAAACACCAAATACAACAACTTACATAGAGTCACTCGATGAATTCAGATAAAATAAAAATTGAATTGAACATAAACAACCAAGATTAAAGGGTTTTTTTTTACACGGAGACAAGTTTCTTATATGTACTCAGGATAATAAAATAACACATTCCCTAATTCCCTGTTATTAACAAAAATACAGAATTTCACAGATATAAGTCCAACCTGTCTCCATCAGTCCTGGTGTAAACAAATTTGGTTGTCCTTGGAACCGACCCTGGATTTTATGACTTTAGGGTCGCCAGACATCTTGTTCTCCTGTCTGACGCTGCACTGAGCTCCACTCTCTCTCTAGCCTTTCCCCTTGCATTCCAGGACGAGCTCACACACACAGACACTGACTTCCTGCCAGCATGTGATGAGAGTAAAGCTACAGACAGATAAGATCTTTATCCAGGAGAGAGGGAGGCACAGCAGTTCTGGCAGTGTGTGTTATAGGGGAGATATAGCAGGGCTGTGTATGTCATGGCTGTGATAGCAGAGCTGAGAATGTCATTTTGTGTTATATCCATCTCATGGATCACATAATCTCTCATCTCTGATCTATCTGATCTCTCTTTCTCTGTTTCATATACTAGTGAGTGTTCAGAAGCCAAATGAAAGTGTAGATAAACCCCCTTACTGTTATTTATTTTTTGTTGTTTTCTGAAGAGACGGAAGAAGAATTTTTCATAGAGTGTAAAGCATCTGGAGCCCAGAAACCTACAATAACCTGGACTGATGAAGGACGTCCCATAAGTAGAGAAGAGAAGGAGAACATCATAGGAGACGTCATCACCGTCACCAGCATCCGGCACCATGCGAGATCTACATTACCCAGAGACAAGGAAATAAGGTGTCATGTATCCTACAACCAAAGTCCTGAAGGTATGGAGATTAGGATTGTATACAGTGGTTAAAGGATTGATCCTTAAACTAAACATTCACAACACCCCACTAAACTTTTCAAAACCTTCACCAAGGGGTACAACTGCAATGAGGCAAATTCAGCCACTCACCTCAGGAGGCAACCCCTTGCTGCATAACAGGGGGCGGCATCTTGTGGGCAGGTACTTTCAGGCAGCTAGGACATGGCATGTCCTGGCTGCAGAAGGAGAGGTCCATGTAGAGAAGAGGGCGGTGAAATCAGTGCAGAGTGGAGGGGTATGTAATGACTTTGCTCCAGAAAGTATGAAAATCCGGCACTACATAGTCAACGGGCCCTCCCCCTCCACCCTCAATGCTTCTAGGACTACGCTCTGCCTTGTCCAACTTATCTCAAACTCTGCAGGATTATGGAGTAGTATATATTAACGGGGGTGTAACTTGAGGGGGTGCGGTCGCAACTGGGCCCAAGAGGCTTAGATGACCCATGTAGTGTAGCTTTCCTGTATGAATAGACTATTACAATAAACAACACATTGTAATTGGGGGCCTGACAGACATTTTGCTCTGTGGCCCGACAGCTTCAAGTTACATCCCTTTATATCAAGGTTATGTAAACAAAAAAAACACAATGGCTGCCATATTTTTGCAGTACACAGGAAAATCCACAAAACCAGCCCTGCCCCTTCCATTACATCTCAGCATGTTAGGAGGAGAAGGGAGAGGTGTGAGCCCTGGCAGCAGGGCCCGCGCAAGCACATACCCGGACAAGTGTCAGGGCCCAGAGCTGCTGGGGGGCTGTACTTGAGGAATCCATGGGGGTGAGAGGGGCTGTATATAATGACTCCATAGAGTGTGAGGGGGGGTATAAAATACACATGAGGGGGCTGTATATAAAATAACCATGAGGGGGCTATATATAAAATAACCATGAGGGGGCTGTATATAAAATAACCATGAGAGGGGGCTGTATATAAAATAACCATGAGGGGCTGTATATAAAATAACCATGAGGGGGCTGTATATAAAATAACCATGAGGGGGCTGTATATATAATAACCATGAGGGGCTGTATATAAAATACACATGAGGGGGTTGTATATAAAATACCCATGAGGGGCTGTATATAAAATACACATGAGGGGGTTGTATATAAAATACCCATGAGGGGCTGTATATAAAATAACCATGAGGGGCTGTATATAAAATACCCATGAGGGGCGGTATATAAAATAACCATGAGGGGACTGTATATAAAATACCCATGAGGGGCTGTATATAAAATACCCATGTGGGGGCTGTATATAAAATAACCATGAGGGGGCTGTATATAAAATACCCATGAGGGGGCTGTATATAAAATACCCATGAGGAGCTGTATATAAAATACCCATGAGGGGCTGTATATAAAATACCCATGAGGGGCCGTATATAAAATAACCATGAGGGACTGTATATAAAATAACCATGAGGGGCTGTATATAAAATAACCATGAGGGACTGTATATAAAATAACCATGAGGGGCTGTATATAAAATACCCATGAGGGGGCTGTATACAAAATAACCATGAGGAGGGCTGTATATAAAATAACCACGAGGGGCTGTATATAAAATAACCATGAGGGGCTGTATATAAAATAACCATGAGGGGGCTGTATATAAAATAACCACGAGGGGCTGTATATAAAATAACCATGAGAGGGGGCTGTATATAAAATACCCATGAGGGGCTGTATATAAAATAACCATGAGGAGCTGTATATAAAATAACCATGAGGGGGCTGTATATAAAATAACCATGAGGAGCTGTATATAAAATAACCATGAGGGGCTGTATATAAAATACACATGAGGGGGTTGTATATAAAATACCCATGAGGGGCTGTATATAAAATACACATGAGGGGGTTGTATATAAAATACCCATGAGGGGCTGTATATAAAATAACCATGAGGGGCTGTATATAAAATACACATGAGGGGGCTGTATATAAAATACCCATAGGGGGCTGTATATAAAATACCCATGAGGGGCGGTATATAAAATAACCATGAGGGGACTGTATATAAAATACCCATGAGGGGCTGTATATAAAATACCCATGTGGGGGCTGTATATAAAATAACCATGAGGGGGCTGTATATAAAATACCCATGAGGGGGCTGTATATAAAATACCCATGAAGGGGCTGTATATAAAATAACCATGAGGGACTGTATATAAAATAACCATGAGGGGCTGTATATAAAATAACCATGAGGGACTGTATATAAAATAACCATGAGGGGCTGTATATAAAATACCCATGAGGGGGCTGTATACAAAATAACCATGAGGGGGCTGTATATAAAATAACCACGAGGGGCTGTATATAAAATAACCATGAGGAGCTGTATATAAAATACCCATGAGGGGCTGTATATAAAATACCCATGAGGGGCCGTATATAAAATAACCATGAGGGACTGTATATAAAATAACCATGAGGGGCTGTATATAAAATAACCATGAGGGACTGTATATAAAATAACCATGAGGGGCTGTATATAAAATACCCATGAGGGGGCTGTATACAAAATAACCATGAGGGGGCTGTATATAAAATAACCACGAGGGGCTGTATATAAAATAACCATGAGGGGCTGTATATAAAATAACCATGAGGGGGCTGTATATAAAATAACCATGAGGAGCTGTATATAAAATACCCATGAGGGGGCTGTATATAAAATACCCATGAGGAGCTGTATATAAAATACCCATGAGGGGCTGTATATAAAATACCCATGAGGGGCCGTATATAAAATAACCATGAGGGACTGTATATAAAATAACCATGAGGGGCTGTATATAAAATACCCATGAGGGGGCTGTATATAAAATAACCATGAGGGGACTGTATATAAAATAACCATGAGGGGCTGTATATAAAATACCCATGAGGGGGCTGTATATAAAATAACCATGAGGGACTGTATATAAAATAACCATGAGAGACTGTATATAAAATAACCATGAGGGGCTATATATAAAAGAACCATAATGGGGCTGTATATAAAATAACCATGAGGGGCTGTATATAAAATAACCATGAGGGGCTGTATATAAAGTAACCATGAGGGGCTGTATATAAAATACCCATGAGGGGCTGTATATAAAATACCCATGAGGGGCTGTATATAAAATACCCATGAGGGGCTGTATATAAAATACCCATGAGGGGGCTGTATATAAAATACCCATGAGGGGCTGTATATAAAATAACCATGAGGGGGCTGTATATAAAATACCCATGAGGGGCTGTATATAAAATACCCATGTGGGGGCTGTATATAAAATAACCATGAGGGACTGTATATAAAATAACCATGAGGGGCTGTATATAAAATACCCATGAGGGGGCTGTATATAAAATAACCATGAGGGGACTGTATATAAAATAACCATGAGGGGACTGTATATAAAATAACCATGAGGGGACTGTATATAAAATAACCATGAGGGGACTGTATATAAAATACCCATGAGGGGGCTGTATATAAAATAACCATGAGGGGACTGTATATAAAATAACCATGAGGGACTGTATATAAAATAACCATGAGGGACTGTATATAAAATAACCATGAGGGACTGTATATAAACTAACCATGAGGGGCTATATATAAAATAACCATGATGGGGCTGTATATAAAATAACCATGAAGGGTTGTATATAAAATAACCATGAGGGGCTGTATATAAAATACCCATGAGGGGCTGTATATAAAATAACCATGAGGGGCTGTATATAAAATAACCATGAGGGGCTGTATATAAACTAACCATGAGGGGCTGTATATAAAATACCCATGAGGGGGCTGTATATAAAATACCCATGAGGGGCTGTATATAAAATACCCATGAGGGGGCTGTATATAAAATACCCATGAGGGGCTGTATATAAAATAACCATGAGGGGGCTGTATATAAAATACCCATGAGGGGGCTGTATATAAAATACCCATGAGGGGGTTGTATATAAAATACCCATGAGGGGGCTGTATATAAAATACCCATGAGGGGCTGTATATAAAATACCCATGAGGGGCTGTATATAAAATACCCATGAGGGGGCTGTATATAAAATACCCATGAGGGGCTGTATATAAAATACCCATCAGGGGCTGTATATAAAATAACCATGAGGGGGCTGTATATAAAATACCCATGAGAGGCTGTATATAAAATAACCATGAGGGGCTGTATATAAAATAACCATGAGGGGGCTGTATATAAAATACCCATGAGGGGCTGTATATAAAATACCCATCAGGGGCTGTATATAAAATAACCATGAGGGGGCTGTATATAAAATAACCATGAGGGGGCTGTATATAAAATAACCATGAGGGGCTGTATATAAACTAACCATGAGGGGCTATATATAAAATAACCATGATGGGGCTATATATAAAATAACCATGAGGGGCTGTATATAAAATACCCATGAGGGGCTGTATATAAAATAACCATGAGGGGCTGTATATAAAATAACCATGAGGGGCTGTATATAAACTAACCATGAGGGGCTGTATATAAAATACCCATGAGGGGGCTGTATATAAAATACCCATGAGGGGCTGTATATAAAATACCCATGAGGGGGCTGTATATAAAATACCCATGAGGGGCTGTATATAAAATAACCATGAGGGGGCTGTATATAAAATACCCATGAGGGGGCTGTATATAAAATACCCATGAGGGGGCTGTATATAAAATAACCATGAGGGGACTGTATATAAAATAACCATGAGGGGACTGTATATAAAATACCCATGAGGGGGCTGTATATAAAATAACCATGAGGGACTGTATATAAAATAACCATGAGAGACTGTATATAAAATAACCATGAGGGGCTATATATAAAAGAACCATAATGGGGCTGTATATAAAATAACCATGAGGGGCTGTATATAAAATACCCATGAGGGGCTGTATATAAAATAACCATGAGGGGCTTTATATAAAATAACCATGAGGGGCTGTATATAAAGTAAGCATGAGGGGCTGTATATAAAATACCCATGAGGGGGCTGTATATAAAATACCCATGAGGGGCTGTATATAAAATACCCATGAGGGGGCTGTATATAAAATACCCATGAGGGGCTGTATATAAAATAACCATGAGGGGGCTGTATATAAAATACCCATGAGGGGCTGTATATAAAATACCCATGTGGGGGCTGTATATAAAATAACCATGAGGGACTGTATATAAAATAACCATGAGGGGCTGTATATAAAATACCCATGAGGGGGCTGTATATAAAATAACCATGAGGGGACTGTATATAAAATAACCATGAGGGGACTGTATATAAAATAACCATGAGGGGACTGTATATAAAATAACCATGAGGGGACTGTATATAAAATACCCATGAGGGGGCTGTATATAAAATAACCATGAGGGGACTGTATATAAAATAACCATGAGGGACTGTATATAAAATAACCATGAGGGACTGTATATAAAATAACCATGAGGGACTGTATATAAACTAACCATGAGGGGCTATATATAAAATAACGATGATGGGGCTGTATATAAAATAACCATGAAGGGTTGTATATAAAATAACCATGAGGGGCTGTATATAAAATACCCATGAGGGGCTGTATATAAAATAACCATGAGGGGCTGTATATAAAATAACCATGAGGGGCTGTATATAAACTAACCATGAGGGGCTGTATATAAAATACCCATGAGGGGGCTGTATATAAAATACCCATGAGGGGCTGTATATAAAATACCCATGAGGGGGCTGTATATAAAATACCCATGAGGGGCTGTATATAAAATAACCATGAGGGGGCTGTATATAAAATACCCATGAGGGGGCTGTATATAAAATACCCATGAGGGGGTTGTATATAAAATACCCATGAGGGGGCTGTATATAAAATACCCATGAGGGGCTGTATATAAAATACCCATGAGGGGCTGTATATAAAATACCCATGAGGGGGCTGTATATAAAATACCCATGAGGGGCTGTATATAAAATACCCATCAGGGGCTGTATATAAAATAACCATGAGGGGGCTGTATATAAAATACCCATGAGAGGCTGTATATAAAATAACCATGAGGGGCTGTATATAAAATAACCATGAGGGGGCTGTATATAAAATACCCATGAGGGGCTGTATATAAAATACCCATCAGGGGCTGTATATAAAATAACCATGAGGGGGCTGTATATAAAATAACCATGAGGGGCTGTATATAAACTAACCATGAGGGGCTATATATAAAATAACCATGATGGGGCTGTATATAAAATAACCATGAGGGGCTGTATATAAAATACCCATGAGGGGCTGTATATAAAATAACCATGAGGGGCTGTATATAAAATAACCATGAGGGGCTGTATATAAACTAACCATGAGGGGCTGTATATAAAATACCCATGAGGGGGCTGTATATAAAATACCCATGAGGGGCTGTATATAAAATACCCATGAGGGGGCTGTATATAAAATACCCATGAGGGGCTGTATATAAAATAACCATGAGGGGGCTGTATATAAAATACCCATGAGGGGGCTGTATATAAAATACCCATGAGGGGCTGTATATAAAATACCCATGAGGGGCTGTATATAAAATACCCATGAGGGGCTGTATATAAAATAACCATGAGGGGCTGTATATAAAATACCCATGAGGGGCTGTATATAAAATACACATGAGGGGGTTGTATATAAAATACCCATGAGGGGCGGTATATAAAATAACCATGAGGGGGCTGTATATAAAATAACCATGAGGGGGCTGTATATAAAATACCCATGAGGGGCTGTATATAAAATACACATGAGGGGCTGTATATAAAATACACATGAGGGGGTTGTATATAAAATACCCATGAGGGGCTGTATATAAAATACCCATGAGGGGGTTGTATATAAAATACCCATGAGGGGCTGTATATAAAATAACCATGAGGGGCTGTATATAAAATAACCATGAGGGGGCTGTATATAAAATAACCATGAGGGGGCTGTATATAAAATACCCATGAGGGGCTGTATATAGAATACACATGAGGGGGTTGTATATAAAATACCCATGAGGGGCGGTATATAAAATAACCATGAGGGGGCTGTATATAAAATAACCATGGGGGGGCTGTATATAAATACCCATGAGGGGCTGTATATAATATAACCATGAGGGGACTGTATATAAAATAACCATGAGGGGCTGTATATAATATAACCATGAGGGGACTGTATATAAAATAACCATGAGGGGACTGTATATAAAATAACCATGAGGGGCTGTATATAAAATACCCATGAGGGGGCTGTATATAAAATAACCATGAGGGGACTGTATATAAAATAACCATGAGGGGACTGTATATAAAATACCCATGAGGGGGCTGTATATAAAATAACCATGAGGGGCTGTATATAAAATAACCATGAGGGGACTGTATATAAAATACCCATGAGGGGGCTGTATATAAAATAACCATGAGGGGGCTGTATATAAAATAACCAAGAGGGGACTGTATATAAAATAACCATGAGGGGACTGTATATAAAATACCCATGAGGGGACTGTATATAAAATAACCATGAGGGGCTGTATATAAAATAACCATGAGGGACTGTATATAAAATAACCATGAGGGGACTGTATATAAAATACCCATGAGGGGCTGTATATAAAATAACCATGAGGGGCTGTATATAAAATAACCATGAGGGACTGTATATAAAATAACCATGAGGGGACTGTATATAAAATACCCATGAGGGGCTGTATATAAAATAACCATGAGGGGCTGTATATAAAATACCCATGAGGGGCTGTATATAAAATAACCATGAGGGGCTGTATATAAAATAACCATGAGGGGCTATATATAAAATAACCATGATGGGGCTGTATATAAAATAACCATGAGGGGGCTGTATATAAAATAACCATGAGGGGGCTGTATATAAAATAACCATGAGGGGGCTGTATATAAAATACACATGAGGGGGTTGTATATAAAATACCCATGAGGGGCGGTATATAAAATAACCATGAGGGGGCTGTATATAAAATAACCATGGGGGGGCTGTATATAAAATACCCATGAGGGGCTGTATATAATATAACCATGAGGGGACTGTATATAAAATAACCATGAGGGGCTGTATATAATATAACCATGAGGGGACTGTATATAAAATAACCATGAGGGGCTGTATATAAAATACCCATGAGGGGGCTGTATATAAAATAACCATGAGGGGACTGTATATAAAATAACCATGAGGGGACTGTATATAAAATACCCATGAGGGGGCTGTATATAAAATAACCATGAGGGGCTGTATATAAAATAACCATGAGGGGGCTGTATATAAAATAACCATGAGGGGACTGTATATAAAATAACCATGAGGGGACTGTATATAAAATACCCATGAGGGGGCTGTATAAAAAATAACCATGAGGGGCTGTATATAAAATAACCATGAGGGACTGTATATAAAATAACCATGAGGGGACTGTATATAAAATACCCATGAGGGGCTGTATATAAAATACCCATGAGGGGCTGTATATAAAATACCCATGAGGGGGCTGTATATAAAATACCCATGAGGGGGCTGTATATAAAATAACCATGAGGGGGCTGTATATAAAATAACCATGAGGGACTGTATATAAAATAACCATGAGGGACTGTATATAAAATAACCATGAGGGACTGTATATAAAATACCCATGAGAGGGCTGTATATAAAATACCCATGAGGGGCTGTATATAAAATAACCATGAGGGGACTGTATATAAACTAACCATGAGGGGGCTGTATATAAAATACCCATGAGGGGCTGTATATAAAATACCCATGAGGGGCTGTATATAAAATAACCATGAGGGGGCTGTATATAAAATACCCATGAGGGGGCTGTATATAAAATAACCATGAGGGGCTGTATATAAAATACCCATGAGGGGCTGTATATAAAATACCCATGAGGGGGCTGTATATAAAATAACCATGAGGGGGCTGTATATAAAATACCCATGAGGGGCTGTATATAAAATACCCATGAGGGGGCTGTATATAAAATAACCATGAGGGGCTGTATATTAGATAACCATGAGGGACTGTATATAAAATAACCATGAGGGGACTGTATATAAAATACCCATGAGGGGCTGTATATAAAATAACCATGAGGGGCTGTATATAAAATAACCATGAGGGACTGTATATAAAATAACCATGAGGGGACTGTATATAAAATACCCATGAGGGGCTGTATATAAAATAACCATGAGGGGCTGTATATAAAATACCCATGAGGGGCTGTATATAAAATAACCATGAGGGGCTGTATATAAAATAACCATGAGGGGCTGTATATAAACTAACCATGAGGGGCTATATATAAAATAACCATGATGGGGCTGTATATAAAATAACCATGAAGGGTTGTATATAAAATAACCATGAGGGGCTGTATATAAAATACCCATGAGGGGCTGTATATAAAATACCCATGTGGGGGCTGTATATAAAATAACCATGAGGGGCTGTATATAAACTAACCATGAGGGGCTGTATATTAAATACCCATGAGGGGGCTGTATATAAAATACCCATGAGGGGCTGTATATAAAATACCCTTGAGGGGGCTGTATATAAAATACCCATGAGGGGATGTATATAAAATACCCATGAGGGGGCTGTATATAAAATACCCATGAGGAGGCTGTATATAAAATAACCATGAGGGGCTGTATATAAAATACCCATGAGGGGCTGTATATAAAATACCCATGTGGGGGCTGTATATAAAATAACCATGAGGGGCTGTATATAAACTAACCATGAGGGGCTGTATATAAAATACCCATGAGGGGGCTGTATATAAAATACCCATGAGGGGCTGTATATAAAATACCCATGAGGGGGCTGTATATAAAAAACCCATGAGGGGCTGTATATAAAATACCCATGAGGGGGCTGTATATAAAATACCCATGAGGAGGCTGTATATAAAATAACCATGAGGGGCTGTATATAAAATAACCATGAGGGGGCTGTATATAAAATACCCATGAGGGGACTGTATATAAAATAACCATGAGGGGGCTGTATATAAAATAACCATGAGGGGGCTGTATATAAAATAACCATGAGGGGGCTGTATATAAAATACCCATGAGGGGGCTGTATATAAAATAACCATGAGGGGCTGTATATAAAATAACCATGAGGGACTGTATATAAAATACCCATGAGGGGCTGTATATAAAATACCCATGAGGGGCTGTATATAAAATAACCATGAGGGGCTGTATATAAAATAACCATGAGGGGCTGTATATAAAATACCCATGAGGGGCTGTATATAAAATAACCATGAGGGGCTGTATATAAAATACACATGAGGAGGTTGTATATAAAATACCCATGAGGGGGCTGTATATAAAATACACATGAGGGGGTTGTATATAAAATACCCATGAGGGGCGGTATATAAAATAACCATGAGGGGGCTGTATATAAAATAACCATGAGGGGGCTGTATATAAAATACCCATGAGGGGCTGTATATAAAATACACATGAGGGGCTGTATATAAAATACACATGAGGGGGTTGTATATAAAATACCCATGAGGGGCTGTATATAAAATAACCATGTAGGGGGCTGTATATAATATAACCATGAGGGGACTGTATATAAAATAACCATGAGGGGGCTGTATATAAAATAACCATGAGGGGACTGTATATAAAATAACCATGAGGGGACTGTATATAAAATAACCATGAGGGGACTGTATATAAAATACCCATGAGGGGCTGTATATAAAATACCCATGAGGGGCTGTATATAAAATAACCATGAGGGGCTGTATATAAAATAACCATGAGGGACTGTATATAAAATAACCATGAGGGGACTGTATATAAAATACCCATGAGGGGCTGTATATAAAATACCCATGAGGGGCTGTATATAAAATAACCATGAGGGGCTGTATATAAAATACCCATGAGGGGCTGTATATAAAATACCCATGAGGGGGCTGTATATAAAATAACCATGAGGGGGCTGTATATAAAATACCCATGAGGGGCTGTATATAAAATACCCATGAGGGGGCTGTATATAAAATAACCATGAGGGGCTGTATATAAAATAAACATGAGGGACTGTATATAAAATAACCATGAGGGGACTGTATATTAAATAACCATGAGGGGACTGTATATAAAATACCCATGAGGGGCTGTATATAAAATAACCATGAGGGGCTGTATATAAAATACCCATGAGGGGCTGTATATAAAATAACCATGAGGGGCTGTATATAAAATAACCATGAGGGGCTGTATATAAACTAACCATGAGGGGCTATATATAAAATAACCATGATGGGGCTGTATATAAAATAACCATGAAGGGTTGTATATAAAATAACCATGAGGGGCTGTATATAAAATACCCATGAGGGGCTGTATATAAAATACCCATGTGGGGGCTGTATATAAAATAACCATGAGGGGCTGTATATAAACTAACCATGAGGGGCTGTATATAAAATACCCATGAGGGGGCTGTATATAAAATACCCATGAGGGGCTGTATATAAAATGCCCATGAGGGGGCTGTATATAAAATACCCATGAGGGGCTGTATATAAAATAACCATGAGGGGGCTGTATATAAAATACCCATGAGGGGGCTGTATATAAAATACCCATGAGGGGGTTGTATATAAAATACCCATGAGGGGGCTGTATATAAAATACCCATGAGGGGCTGTATATAAAATACCCAGGAGGGGCTGTATATAAAATACCCATGAGGGGGCTGTATATAAAATACCCATGAGGGGCTGTATATAAAATACCCATCAGGGGCTGTATATAAAATAACCATGAGGGGGCTGTATATAAAATACCCATGAGGGGCTGTATATAAAATACCCATGAGGGGCTGTATATAAAATAACCATGAGGGGGCTGTATATAAAATAACCATGAGGGGGCTGTATATAAAATAACCATGAGGGGGCTGTATATAAAATACCCATGAGGGGGCTGTATATAAAATACCCATGAGGGGGCTGTATATAAAATAACCATGAGGGGCTGTATATAAAATACCCATGAGGGGCTGCATATAAAATACCCATGAGGGGCTGTATATAAAATACCCATGAGGGGCTGCATATAAAATACCCATGAGGGGCTGCATATAAAATACCCATGAGGGGGCTGTATATAAAATAACCATAGGGGGCTGTATATAAAATAACCATGAGGGGGCTGTATATAAAATAACCATGAGGGGCTGTATATAAAATAACCATGAGGGGGCTGTATATAAAATATCCATGAGGGGGCTGTATATAAAATAACCATGAGGGGCTGTATATAAACTAACCATGAGGGGCTGTATATAAAATATCCATGAGGGGGCTGTATATAAAATAACCATGAGGGGGCTGTATATAAAATAACCATGAGGGGCTGTATATAAACTAACCATGAGGGGCTGTATATAAAATATCCATGAGGGGGCTGTATATAAAATACCCATGAGGGGGCTGTATATAAAATACCCATGAGGGGCTGTATATAAAATACCCATGAGGGGCTGTATATAAAATACCCATGAGGGGATTGCAGGAAGAGGGTTTATGAGGGTTTTCTCCCTGGGGCACTCCCGATGTATGTGTGATGTCAGGATCCCCAAGTAGATGGTAGAGGGAAGACTTGTGATGTTACCCCGGCCGGGGATCATACGTAGAGACAAGATGTAGAACAAGATGTCAAATATACAGGGGCACATTTACTTACCCGGTCCTGTCACGATCCAGCGGCACGTTCTCCGACAAGGATTTGGGTCTGCCGGGATTCATTAAGGTCGTGCAGCCGATATCCACTAGGTGTCGCTGCGCCGAGTTCACTTTTTTCGTCCCGGTGCATGTAAGTGCTGATCTTGCGACACAAAGGGGGTCATTTACTAAGGGCCCTATTCAAGTTTTCCTGACGTGTTACCCGAATATTTCCGATTTGCGCTGATTTTCCCTGTATTGCCCCAGGTTTTTGGTGCACGCGATCGGATTGTGGCGCATCGATTGTGACGGATTTAGAGAAACCGCTGCATTTAAAAAAAAACAAGTGTCGCCCGACACGCGCTTACCTTCACCCACGATGGCTCGGTGAACTCCAGATGCTCTTAAGCGCAGCAGCGACACCTGGTGGACGTCGGAGGAACTGCCTTAGTGAATCCCGGCCGGACCCGAATCCACCGCAGAGAATGAGACGCTGGATCGCGAATGGACCGGGTAAGTAAATCTGCCCCAAATTCCTTTATAAATTCCGCGGTTTTTCCAAATCTGTTGGGTTGTCCGATGGCCACGCCCCCCAATTTCTGTCGTTTGAAAGCCGGCGTCGATGCACCAAAATCTGATCATGTGCGCCAAAATCCCGGGGCGGAGAAAATTCGGAGAAAATTGGAAATCGTCGGGAAACCCGACAAATGTCTTAGATTCGGACCCTTAGTAAATGAGCCCCACAGTCTCTTTATTTCAAGACTTCAACGCAGCAAACGTAACAGACTGAGGTGGTGTCCTATCTGCCGGTGTCCGAGGAAGCTGGTTGGGTGCAGTCTCGTAGAAGAGGCTCACAGCCCAGATACAGGAACAGATACAGGGGCTGGAGAAGATAGAAGTGGCTTCTTGGGCAGCAAGGTTAAAGGAAACCTACCACCACAAATCTACCTATAAAGGTAGATTGGGTGGTAGGTGCATCAATGGGACGTGAGGATAGCCCTTTTAAGGGCTAATCCTCACGTCCCCTCACTTTTTTGGTAACTTTTATTCCATATATATTTAAATTTACTTATGTGGCTACCGGGGCGTGGAGTAGCCGCATATGAGATTACATGAGGCGGCTACTCCACGCCCCGGTACCCACTTTACCCCTCCTACTCACCCATCTTCGGCGCGCAGCTCCGCGTAGCTGCGCGCCCTCGTCCGGCGACCCTGCCGTCTGCGCATGCGCAGAAGAGCAGGCCCGCGCCTGTTTCGGAGCAGTGACCGCGCAGGCGCGGGCCTGCTCTTCTGCGTATGCGCAGACGGCAGGGTCGCCGGACGAGGGCGCGCAGCTACGCGGAGCTGCGCGCCGAAGATGGGTGAGTAGGAGGGGTAAAGTGGGTACCGGGGCGTGGAGTAGCCGCCTCATGTAATCTCATATGCGGCTACTCCACGCCCCGGTAGCCACATAAGTAAATTTAAATATATATGGAATAAAAGTTACCAAAAAAGTGAGGGGACGTGAGGATTAGCCCTTAAAAGGGCTATCCTCACGTCCCATTGATGCACCTACCACCCAATCTACCTTTATAGGTAGATTTGTGGTGGTAGGTGCCCTTTAAGGCAAGTTCTGTAAGTAAGTTAGAGTCCTGCAGACCTGATGGAGGGAGACAACAGGAGTAGGTTGATGGGTCATGTGCCTGGTTTGCCCTCTAGGACAGAAGAATCTGGAAAATCCACTTCAACTACAACTCTTGCTGACAGGCTCCTCCGCACCTGGTTCTCATCCCAGTGCAGACAGCAGCTCCGGAGGTGTGACAGCTCCATGTAGGAGAAGACTCCAGCACATGGCTCGCTGATCTCCTGAGGCTGTGAAGGAGGCACAGCGGGAGCTGCCACAATCTGCTCCCTAGTTCTGGGTCATTCAAACCCCTTCACACTCCCTCAGCACCGAGCAACATCCTGCAACAATCACTTTACTTACCTGCTCCTCTCCCAGGCTGTATTCCACCTGCCTGCCGCGTTACTGCCACCCCCTAGCCGGCACCAGCACCTGTCCTGCTACAGTGAGAAATATGAGTGCTGTGGGCCCCCCTGGCATTGCAGAGCCTTGGCACTTGGCCGGGTGCTGGTGCCGTCCCTGACTATTGGCTACAATGCTGGTGTAAATATGGTATATAGCAGCGTCTTCTGTATATTGTTCAGTTTTGGTTTGGTTTGTGATGATTGAGATTATATATATGGCTTCCAATCTTAGGTCTCCAACATGAACAAAATCAAGAACTCATTATAATTCTATCCGTAGTCCTGCCTCTCATATTCCTGGTGGGAGTCTCTGTTATCATTTATCACTTCAGAAGGTAAGTTACTCCTATGTACTATCATGCACCGTGTGGTGGGCAGAGAGGTGACGTGAAGCTGTTTGGTCGTAAAGTTAAATCTGTAGCAGCCCTCTTACTATAACGTCCCACCTATCTTCACGCCTTTATCGAAGCTTATGTCGCGTCGCCACCTCTCCGAGCTCTACACATGTGCAATAACTCCGACTTCAGTGCCGCATGTAGAGCTCCAGGGGCTGGTGCTCCGTGTAGAGTACCGGGGGCTGGTGCTCCGTGTAGAGTACCGGGGGCTGGTGCTCCGTGTAGAGTACCGGGGGCTTGTGCTCCGTGTAGAGTACCGGGGGCTGGTGCTCCGTGTAGAGTACCCGGGGGTGGTGATCCGACAGAAGCTTCGGCTAAGGCTACATTCACACTGCCATTCACTATGGGGGAGGTATATACGACCGATGTATATACAATGTATATACCTCCCCCATAGATGGCAATGGGCGCACAGCACCGGACGGGAGCGGTGGGGCACTGTACCGTTCCGTAGCCAGGAGAAAGATAGGACATGTCTTATCTTTCCCCGGAATACGGCACCGTGCCCCAGGTTTCTCTGTAGAGAGGGGCAGCGGTGCTCATCCCCTCCTCCCCTCCCCGGCGTTAGTGTGAATTTAGCCTACGGTGCGCAGGTAGGAGGGATCGCCAAGGCTACTGGGGCACGAAGTAGTCTTTGCTCCCGGGAGAGGGTACCCCCGCGCTACTATGCTGACAATTTGCATACGCTACTACCCTCCAGTAAGAAGGGTAATGGGAGCAGAGGCAAGGTCAGACAGGTGCTGGTAGTGGGAGATTCGATTATTAGGGGAACACACAGGGCAATCTGTCACAAAGACCGTGCATACCGAACAGTGTGTTGTTTGCCGGGTGCTCGGGTTCGGCATGTTGCGGATCGGGTTGATGGATTACTGGGAGGGGCTGGTGAGGAACCAGCGGTCATGGTCCACATTGGCACTAATGACAAAGTAACAGGTAGGTGGAAGGTCCTTAAAAATGATTTCAGAGATTTAGGCCACTCTAAACTTCAGGAGGGCAAACTTTCATCAACTAAGGGAAGACCTTAAAGGCATAGACTGGGATAATGCTCTCAAAGACAAAAGTCCCCCCCAAAAATGGGACTTTTTCTCATATATTCTGAAAAAGTCCTGTGAGAAACACATACCTTATGGGAAAAAGCATAAAAGGAACAAGAAAAAGCCTATGTGGCTAACTAGTCTTGTAAGGAAAGCAATAAGCGAGAAAGATAAAGCGTTTAAGGTGCTAAAACGTGAAGGTAGCGATGAGGCATTACAGGATTATAGAGAGAAAAATAAATCCTGTAAAAAGCAGATAAAGGCCGCAAAAATAGAGACTGAGAGAAATATTGCCAGGGAGAGCAAAAATAATCCCAAATTATTTTTCAAGTATATAAATGATAAGAAACTAAAAACAGAGAGTGTGGGTCCCCTTAGAAATAACATGGGGGTCATGGTGGAAGGAGATGAGGAAAGGGCCAATCTACTGAATGTCGCCTTCTCAACTATCTTTACCCAGGAAAATCCCCTGGTGGAAGACACAATGAGGAATAATATAAATTCTTTTTATAATGTCAACAGTTTAACCCAGGAAGAGGTACGGCGCCGCCTCGCATCCACTAAGATAGATAAATCACCTGGGCCAGATGGCATACACCCCCGGGTTCTGCATGAATTATGTACGGTGATAGACAGACCGTTATTTTTAATATTTGAAGATTCACTGAGGACTGGTTATGTTCCACAGGAATGGCGCATAGCAAATGTGGTACCAATATACAAAAAAGGATCAAATAGCGATCCTGGAAACTACAGACCCGTAAGTCTAACTGCTGTGGTGGGGAAAATATTTGAGGGGTTTATTAGAGATGCTATCCTGGAGTATCTCACTGTGCACAACCTTATAACCCAGCGTCAGCATGGGTTTATGAGAGATCGGTCCTGTCAGACTAATCTGATTGGTTTCTACGAGGAGGTAAGTTCAAGACTGGATCTGGGGGACGCTGTGGATGTTGTATATCTGGACTTTTCAAAGGCATTTGACACCGTGCCACATAAAAGGTTGGTATATAAAATGAGACTGCTGGGAGTAGGAGAAAATCTGTGTATCTGGGTAAGTAATTGGCTTAGTGATAGAAAACAGAGGGTGGTCATTAATGGCACATTCTCAGATTGGGTTGATGTTACCAGTGGAGTGCCACAGGGGTCAGTATTGGGGCCACTTCTTTTTAATATTTTTATTAATGACCTTGTAGTGGGTTTACACAGTCAAGTTTCAATATTTGCAGATGATACTAAGCTGTGTAAAGTAATAAATACTGAGGTCGATAGTTTAGCATTACAGAGGGATTTGTGGAAGCTTGAGGGATGGGCAGAGAAATGGTTGATGAGGTTTAATGTAGATAAATGTAAAGTTATGCACTTGGGCCATGGAAACAAAAAGTATAATTATGTTCTAAACGGTCAATTACTTAGTAAAACTGAAGCTGAAAAGGACTTGGGGGTATTGGTGGATGGTAAACTTAATTTTAGTGACCAGAGCCAGGCGGCTGCTGCTAAAGCAAATAAAATAATGGGATGTATCAAGAGAGGAATAGATTCTCATGATAAAGACATAGTTCTGCCCTTATACAAATCCCTGGTCAGACCACACATGGAATATTGTGTACAGTTTTGGGCACCAGTGTATAAAAAGGATATAGTAGAGCTGGAACGGGTGCAGAGGAGAGCAACCAGGATTATTAGGGGAATGGGACGACTAGAATACAATGACAGATTACAAAATTTGGGATTATTCAGTTTAGAAAAAAGACGACTGAGGGGAGACCTCATTACAATGTACAAATACCTGAACGGACAGTACAAGGATCTCTCCAAAGATCTTTTTATACCTAGGCCTGTGACCAGAACAAGGGGGCATCCTCTACGCCTAGAGGAGAGGCGATTCTACCATCAACATAGACAGGGGGCATCCTCTACACCTAGAGGGGAGGAGGTTCTACCATCACCATAGACAGGGGGCATCCTCTACGCCTAGAGGAGAGGCGGTTCTACCATCAACATAGACAGGGGGCATCCTCTACACCTAGAGGAGAGGAGGTTCTACATCACCATAGACAGGGGGCATCCTCTACACCTAGAGGAGAGGAGGTTCTACCATCACCATAGACAGGAGGCATCCTCTACACCCAGAGGAGAGGAGGTTCTACCATCACCATAGACAGGGGGCATCCTCTACACCTAGAGGAGAGGAGGTTCTACCATCATCATAGACAGGGGGCATCCTCTACACCTAGAGGAGAGGAGGTTCTACCATCACCATAGACAGGGGGCATCCTCTACACCTAGAGGAGAGGAGGTTCTACCATCACCATAGACAGGGGGCATCCTCTACACCTAGAGGAGAGGAGGTTCTACCATCACCATAGACAGGGGGCATCCTCTACACCTAGACGAGAGGAGGTTCTATCATCACCATAGACAGGGGGCATCCTATACACCTAGAGGAGAGGAGGCTCTACCATCACCATAGACAGGGGACATCCTCTACGCCTAGAGGAGAGGCGATTCTACCATCACCATAGACAAAGGTTCTTTACTGTAAGAGCAGTGAGACTATGGAACTCTCTGCCGCAGGAGGTTGTTATGGAGGACTCTTTGTACATGTTCAGGAGAGGCCTGGATGCCTTTCTGGAGAGAAAAAATGTCACGGGTTATGGGGATAAAACATTTATTTAATTCTTGAAGGTTGGACTTGATGGACTTGCGTCTCCTTCCAGCCTTATATACTATGATACTATGATACTAGTTATATAAAGTGTAGACTAGGTTAGAAAGTCTTATAGGATTAGGGAAGGATAGTTTAGGGCTTAGGTGGTTACGGGGAACCTACCACCAGATCTACCTTAATAGGCAGCTTCCTGTAGGTAGGTTTCCTTTCAACTTTTTTTTACCTGTTTTATAGCAGAATGGAGGAAGAGGAATATCAAGTGCCTGTAATGGATCATTTGGGCCCAGGAAGACTTTCTTATCTGGTAGGTTTTCTAAAATTTGGATAATTTTTTTCCATCTAGTTTAGGAAAGTAATAGGACTTGCTGTAGGTCGGGATAAGAGACAGTTTGCTGGTTCCTGTACTAATATTCGGCTTATGAAACATGGAAGCCCGTCTGGGATGGAGCATGTCAGACCTCCCAAAGATCCACACCCTTATCAAAAATGTTTACACTAATGAAATGAGGCACAGATGAGGTCAAATGGGTTTCTTTTAGGTTCAGTTGATGGTCAATCTTCTTGTTGAGTTAAAACTTCTGGAGACCTTCCTTCTATCTGCTCCAGAATCCCATCAGAGAGGGTCTGGTGGTCTCCAGGTTTTTAAAGATTTCAGTACCTCATCATTCAGTAGTAGTAGCGACACGGCCAATCGAGAATCTCCCTGCAGCATGTGCACAAAGCCCTTTCCACCGTGTGCCAATCCTTGGGTCTGATCACACTTACACCAGATCTAAGGGGATGACCCCCTAACTGGGACTGGACTTTGGTGGATGCTATTCATCATTCCAGATGATGTAACATCACTTAAAGGCAATTTGTCATGAGTTTTTTTTTAAAAAATATACTGCCGACTAAGCTGCTAGACCATGCAGACATGTGTAACCATACTTGTCTGTGGGTAGTAAGTAGCAGCAGGACTGTGAAAAGTAAACTTTTAATTCATGTTCACATCTCCTCCAAGTTCTCTGTGCAGGTCTTTCAGCCTGAAGAGCTTTCTTCTTTTTGCACTGAACTGTTCCACAGACCCTCCCTCTCCTCTGAGTGATCGCTCTAAGTATCCAACCAAAATCCTGTTACAGCTCCTTCTCTGAGCAGAGGGGAGGGGCTGTGGTGCTGCGCAGTGCAGAGAGCAGAAAGCCCTTCAGGTTGAAAGACACACCCCCAGAGCCCTTCAAGAGTTGCAGAACTGACAGACACTGTCTTGTCACTACTAATAACACACACAGAGGTTTTATTACACAGGTCTGTAGGGCTGCTACCTAATGCTATCTGTGGCTTTACATTGTCACAACTGCTGACAGATTCCCTGTAATTTGTCTTAATATATTTTGGGCAATGATTCTTATACATTTAGTATGTTATTTTGAAATCTGTGAGCGGTTCAGTTTAATGCTAATCACTTTGTCTTTGAGGAACATAAACCAAACCAGAAATATGAGATCAAACAAAGGAAAAAGAAGAAAAAAAAGAATAACACAGAGACCAGTGGAACTCGTAGCAAATCTTATGAGGTAACGTTATGAGATCTTCTGTAATGATACAATACTAACATATAATCTGATGCAATGATACAATACTAACATATAATCTGATGCAATGATACAATACTAACATATAATCTGATGCAATGATACAATACTAACATATAATCTGATGCAATGATACAATACTAACATATAATCTGATGCAATGATACAATACTAATATATAATCTGATGTAATGATACAATTAGAGATGAGCGAACATGCTCGTCCGAGCTTGATGCTCGGTCGAGCATTAGGGTACTCGAAACTGCTCGTTGCTCGGACGAATACTTTGCCCGCTCGAGAAAATGGCAGCTCCCGCCGTTTTGCTTTTTGGCGGCCAGAAACAGAGCCAATCACAAGCCAGGAGACTCTGCACTCCACCCAGCATGACGTGGTACCCTTACACGTCGATAGCAGTGGTTGGCTGGCCAGATCAGGTGACCCTGGGATAGACTAGCCGCTGGCCGCGCTGCTCGGATCATTCTGTCTCTGGATGCCGCTAGGGAGAGAGCTGCTGCTGGTCAGGGAAAGCGTTAGGGTGTTCTATTAGCTTACTGTTAGGCAGGAGTGATTCTCAAAGAACCCAACAGCCCTTCTTAGGGCTACAATAACGTTCTACTTTTTTTATTTTAATTTGCATCTTTTACCATTTTGTGAGGAATTAGCAGGGGGACTTGCTACCGTTGTGTTTAGCTCTTAGTGGCACACATATCCATAGCAAAGACCGAAGTGGGAAAATTCAGTAGGGGTTGGATTTCTATTAGGCAATAACTCAGTGTCATCTCATCTGGCATAGTAGTGTGCTTCCTTTGATACTTGGCTAGAAAATAGCCATAGGAGAATACAAATAGCTTCTTGAAGCCTACAGTAGCGTTCTATATATTTGATTTCTGGTTGATCTGCTGGTGGCTGTAGTTTCTGCAGTGCATGTACTTGCCAATTCTGAGCAATTTGTAGTGAGACTTGCGACCGCTGTGTTCTGCGCTTAGTGGCGCACATATCCATAGCAAAGGCTGAAGTGGGAAAATTCAGTAGGGGTTGGATTTCTATTAGGCAATAACTCAGTGTCATCTCATCTGGCATAGTAGTGTGCTTCCTTTGATACTTGGCTAGAAAATAGCCATAGGAGAATACAAATAGCTTCTTGAAGCCTACAGTAGCGTTCTATATATTTGATTTCTGGTTGATCTGCTGGTGGCTGTAGTTTCTGCAGTGCATGTACTTGCCAATTCTGAGCAATTTGTAGTGAGACTTGCGACCGCTGTGTTCTGCGCTTAGTGGCGCACATATCCATAGCAAAGGCTGAAGTGGCAAAATTCAGTAGGGGTTGGATTTCTATTAGGCAATAACTCAGTGTCATCTCATCTGGCATAGTAGTGTGCTTCCTTTGATACTTGGCTAGAAAATAGCCATAGGAGAATACAAATAGCTTCTTGAAGCCTACAGTAGCGTTCTATATATTTGATTTCTGGTTGATCTGCTGGTGGCTGTAGTTTCTGCAGTGCATGTACTTGCCAATTCTGAGCAATTTGTAGTGAGACTTGCGACCGCTGTGTTCTGCGCTTAGTGGCGCACATATCCATAGCAAAGGCTGAAGTGGGAAAATTCAGTAGGGGTTGGATTTCTATTAGGCAATAACTCAGTGTCATCTCATCTGGCATAGTAGTGTGCTTCCTTTGATACTTGGCTAGAAAATAGCCATAGGAGAATACAAACAGCTTCTTGAAGCCTACAGTAGCGTTCTATATATTTGATTTCTGGTTGATCTGCTGGTGGCTGTAGTTTCTGCAGTGCATGTACTTGCCAATTCTGAGCAATTTGTAGTGAGACTTGCGACCGCTGTGTTCTGCGCTTAGTGGCGCACATATCCATAGCAAAGGCTGAAGTGGCAAAATTCAGTAGGGGTTGGATTTCTATTAGGCAATAACTCAGTGTCATCTCATCTGGCATAGTAGTGTGCTTCCTTTGATACTTGGCTAGAAAATAGCCATAGGAGAATACAAATAGCTTCTTGAAGCCTACAGTAGCGTTCTATATATTTGATTTCTGGTTGATCTGCTGGTGGCTGTAGTTTCTGCAGTGCATGTACTTGCCAATTCTGAGCAATTTGTAGTGAGACTTGCGACCGCTGTGTTCTGCGCTTAGTGGCGCACATATCCATAGCAAAGGCTGAAGTGGCAAAATTCAGTAGGGGTTGGATTTCTATTAGGCAATAACTCAGTGTCATCTCATCTGGCATAGTAGTGTGCTTCCTTTGATACTTGGCTAGAAAATAGCCATAGCAATAGGATAGGATTGTTTGGTTCTAAAAACTCAAAAAAAAACAAAAAACACAAAAAAAAACAAAAAACACAAAAAAACACACAAAAAAAAAAAAAAAAAGTAAAAAAAAAAAAAAAGTTATAACTCTCATTTTAAAAATGTTTAACCCCAGGGCTAGGGGTAGAGGACGAGGGCGGGGACGTGGGCGTCCAACTACTGCAGGGGTCAGAGGCCGTGGTCCTGGGCGGGGTGAGACACCACCTGCTGATGAGGGAGCAGGGGAACGCCGCAGAGCTACACTCCCTAGGTTCATGTCTGAAGTTACTGGGACTCGTGGTAGAGCACTGTTGAGGCCAGAACAGTGCGAACAGGTGATGTCGTGGATTGCTGACAATGCTTCGAGCAATTTGTCCACCACCAGTCAGTCTTCCACGCAGTCCACCCATGTCACCGAAATCCCCACTCCTCCAGCTCCTGCACCTCAGCCTCCTCCCCCCCAGTCTGCCCCCTCCCAGGAAAATTTGCCATTTGAACCGGCATACTCTGAGGAACTGTTTTCTGGACCCTTCCCACAGTCACAAACCACTTGTCCGGTTGCTGCTGAGCAATTTTCCGATGCCCAGGTTTTCCACCAGTCACAGTCTGTGGGTGATGATGACCTTCTTGACGTAGTGGAAGTGTGTAAAGAGGTGTCCGACGATGAGGAGACACGGTTGTCAGACAGTGGGGAAGTTGTTGTCAGGGCAGGAAGTCCGAGGGGGGAGCAGACTGAGGGATCGGAGGATGATGAGGTGACAGACCCAAGCTGGGTTGAGAGGCCGGGTGAACACAGTGCTTCTGAGACGGAGGAGAGTCCTCGACCTGAACAGGTTGGAAGAGGCAGTGGTGGGGCCAGACGGAGAGGCAGGGCCAGAGCTGGTGCATCAGCGCCACTGTCAACTAGTGAAGCTCCCGTGGTGAGGGCTCTTGCGGCGAGGGCTAGATCTTCAGAAGTGTGGAGGTTCTTTAAGGAAACACCGGATGACCGACGGACTGTGGTGTGCAACATTTGCCAAACCAGGCTCAGCAGGGGTTCCACCACTACTAGCTTAACTACCACCAGTATGCGCAGGCATATGAATGCTAAACACCCCACTCAGTGGCAACAAGCCCGTTCACCTCCGGCCGTGCACACCACTGCTCCTTCCCCTGTGTCAGCTGCTAGTCAGCCCCCTGCCCAGGACCCTGGCCCAAAAACCCCATCGTCGCCTCCACGATCCTCCACAGCATCCACCAGCGTTCAGCTCTCCATACCCCAGACGCTGGAGCGGAAACGCAAATATAGTGCAACCCACCCGCACGCCCAAGCCCTTAATGTGCACATCTCCAGATTGCTTAGCCTGGAGATGCTGCCCTATAGGCTAGTAGAGACCGAGGCCTTTCGCAACCTCATGGCGGCGGCCGCCCCTCGGTATTCGGTCCCCAGCCGCCACTACTTTTCCCGATGTGCCGTCCCAGCCCTGCACCAGCACGTGTCAGACAACATCATCCGTGCCCTGACCAACGCCGTTTCTGACAAGGTCCACCTGACCACGGACACGTGGACGAGTGCTGCCGGGCAGGGCCACTATATATCGCTGACGGCACATTGGGTTAACTTGGTGGAGGCTGGGACCGAGACTGACCCTGGGGCTGCTCATATACTGCCGACGCCGAGGATTGCGGGGCCTACCTCGGTCCAGGTGTTTCAGGCCTACTATGCCTCCTCCTCCTCCCACCCCTCCTCCACCTCCTCCTCCGAACTACCATCCGTGGGCACGGCGCCATCAGTCGGTAGCTCTAGGCACAGCAGCAGTGCCGTCGCTAAGCGACAGCAGGCGGTGCTCAAACTGCTGAGCCTAGGCGACAAAAGGCACACCGCCCAAGAGCTATTACAGGGCATCACGGCGCAGACTGATCTGTGGCTGGCACCGCTGAACCTCAAGCCGGGAATGGTTGTGTGTGACAACGGCCGTAACCTGGTGGCGGCTCTGCAACTCGGCAGACTGACACATGTGCCATGCCTGGCCCATGTGTTAAATCTGATAGTGCAGCGTTTCCTCAAGACATACCCCAATCTGTCTGATTTGCTCACGAAGGTGCGCCGCATCTGTGCGCATTTCAGGAAGTCCAGCCCAGATGCTGCCACTCTCAGGGCAGCGCAGCGCCGCCTCCAACTGCCCGCTCACCGACTGTTGTGCGACGTGCCCACGAGGTGGAATTCAACACTGACCATGTTATCCAGAGTTTACCAGCAGCGCCGAGCGATTGTAGACTGCCAGATGTCAACTTCCACCAGAACTGGTAGTCAGGTCAGTCAGCTTCCTCAAGTCTACAATGAGGAGTGGACGTGGATGTCTGATATCTGTCAGGTGCTGAGTAACTTTGAGGAGTCAACACAGATGGTCAGTGGCGATGCCGCCATCATCAGCCTCACCATCCCGCTGCTTGGCCTGTTGAAAAACTCTCTGGTCAGCATGAAGTCGGAAGCTTTGCGCTCGTCACAAGAGACGGGGGAAGAATATTCCCTTGTTGATAGCCAAAGCACCCTGAGGTCTGTTTCTCAGCGCATATCGGAGGAGGTGGAGGTGGAGGAGGATGAGGAGGAAGAGGAGGAGAATGTTGGCGAGACACAAGAGGGGACCATTGTTGAGTCCTTCACTGTTCAGCGTGTATGGGCAGAAGAAGAGGAGTTGGAGGAGTTGGAGGAGGAGGAAATGGACAGTCAGGCCAGTGAGGGGAGTGAATTCTTACGCGTTGGTACTCTGGCGCATATGGCAGATTTCATGCTAGGCTGCCTATCCCGTGACCCTCGCGTTCAAAGAATTTATTCCAGCACCGATTACTGGGTGTTCACTCTCCTGGACCCACGGTACAAGCAAAATCTTGCCACTCTCATCCCTGCAGAGGAAAGGAGTGTGAGAATGCATGAATACCAGCAGGCCCTGGTGCACAAGCTGAAACAGTATTTCCCTTCTGACAGCGCTAGCGGCAGAGGGCGTACTTCTGCGGGACAAGTAGCGAGGGAGAGTAGGCGACCAGGCAGCTTGTCCAGCACTGGCAGGGGTACGCTTTACAAGGCTTTTGCCAGCTTTATGTCACCCCAGCAAGACACTGTCACCTGTCCCCAGTCTCGGCAGAGTAGGGCTGATCTTTACAGAAAGATGGTGAGGGAGTACGTAGCTGACCATACCATCGTCCTAAATGATCACACAGCTCCCTACAACTACTGGGTTTCAAAGCTGGACATGTGGCACGAACTGGCGCTGTACGCCTTGGAGGTTCTTGCCTGCCCTGCCGCTAGCGTCTTGTCCGAGCGGGTTTTCAGTGCAGCTGGTGGCATCATCACCGATAAGCGTACACGCCTGTCGACTGACAGCGCTGACAGGCTGACGCTTATTAAAATGAATAAAGGCTGGATTTCTCAGAATTTCCAATCTCCACCAGGTGAAGGAAGCTCAACCTGAATAATTGATCCACTCCTCCTCCTCCTCCTCATTTTCCTCCTTCTCCTCCTCTTTGTACAGTAAAGCAGAGGAAAATGGCTATTTTTTGACAGGGCCCACTGGCTCTTGCTATACTTCATGCATTTAATTTTTCTGGAGGGCCACCTACCCGGTCCTCTGTTTGAAACAATTTTTGTGAGTGCCACATACAGGCACTCAATCTATTCCATTTTTCTGGAGGGCCACCTACCCGGTCCTCTGGTTTGAACAATTTTTGGGACTGCCACATACAGGCACTCAATCTATTCCATTTTACTGGAGGGCCACCTACCTGCTCCTCTGGTTTGAACAATTTTTGGGACTGCCACATACAGGCACTCAATCTATTCCATTTTACTGGAGGGCCACCTACCTGCTCCTCTGGTTTGAAACATTTTTGGGACTGCCACATACAGGCACTCAATCTATCCCATTTTACTGGAGGGCCACCTACCTGCTCCTCTGGTTTGAACAATTTTTGGGACTGCCACATACAGGCACTCAATCTATTCCATTTTACTGGAGGGCCACCTACCTGCTCCTCTGGTTTGAAACATTTTTGGGACTGCCACATACAGGCACTCAATCTATCCCATTTTACTGGAGGGCCACCTACCTGCTCCTCTGGTTTGAAACATTTTTGGGACTGCCACATACAGGCACTCAATCTATCCCATTTTACTGGAGGGCCACCTACCTGCTCCTCTGGTTTGAAACATTTTTGGGACTGCCACATACAGGCACTCAATCTATTCCATTTTACTGCAGGGCCACCTACCTGCTCCTCTGGTTTGAACAATTTTTGGGACTGCCACATACAGGCACTCAATCTATTCCATTTTACTGGAGGGCCACCTACCTGCTCCTCTGGTTTGAACAATTTTTGGGACTGCCACATACAGGCACTCAATCTATCCCATTTTACTGGAGGGCCACCTACCTGCTCCTCTGGTTTGAAAAATGTTTGGGACTGCCACATACAGGCACTATCCAAATTAAATTGTCTCCATAGCAGCCTCCACACGTTGTCTCCATTCCTACCTCCAAAAGTCGTCCATATAGCTGCCTCCATACATCGTCCCTTTATCAAACGAGGTGTGTCAGGCAGAAATTTGGGTTGTTTTCATGGATTCCACATCAAAGTTGTTAACTTTGTCGCCACCCTGCTGTGTAATCCACAAAATATACTTGCAAACTTTTACCATTTAGGGATATTATTTCAGCGCTTCTTGCGCATCTGTTTACATTCCCCTCACCCGGCATATCCTAAACTTATAAGAACGCTACTACACTTGATCTTATACAAAAGGTTCTTAGAAGTGCTGTTTGGGGAGTAGCCTAGAGACAGGGGCTTGGATTGGCGAAAGCTCGCCTGGCAGCGGAGCGCCAGCTCCATGCCAAGATCCAACTAACATAGTTTTAACTGCAGCACCTTTAATCTACTACTAGTTCACTGCCTCCATACATGGTCCCCTTATCAAACGAGCTGTGTCAGGCAGAATTTTGGGTTGTTTTCATGGCTTCCATGTTAACTTTGTCGCCACCCTGCTGTGTAATCCACAAAATATACTGGCAAACTTTTATCATGTACCGATATTATTTGAGCACTTCTTGCTCACCTCCTTTGGTTCCTCTCTGCCACCCATTGGTTTGAAGCCTGAGTCCATTTAGGGTATGTCGCCATGACACTCTCTAGCCTGCTGCCGCTGCCTCTGCATGCCGTCCCCTATAGTGTCAGGGTCAATTATTGCATGTTTTAGATGCTATCTAGCTTCATTCTGTCACTCTGTCATGGCCATGCTGTTGCCCATAATTTTGGCATAATGGTGCGTTTAAGCAGCCTCAGAGGCATCCATGCATGCTGCCCCTGCTGTTTCCTGTCCATTTCCGTGGTGTTTCCATCCTTTTCTGAGGTTCCCAGGTGTTTGGCCAAGCTTCCCTGTGCAGAGCCTTGGTCCCCTTGAAAAATGCTCGAGTCTCCCATTGACTTCAATGGGGTTCGTTATTCGAGACGAGCACTCGAGCATCGGGAAAAGTTCGTCTCGAATAACGAGTACCCGAGCATTTTAGTGTTCGCTCATCTCTAGATACAATACTAATATATAATCTAATGTGATGTTACAATACTAACATATAATCTGATGTAATGATACAATACTAACATATAATCTGATGTAATGTTACAATACTAACATATAATCTGATGTAATGATACAATACTAACATATAATCTGATGTAATGATTAGAGATGAGCAAACATACTCGTCCGAGCTTGATGCTCGAAACTGCTCGTTGCTCGGACGAATACTTCGCCCGCTCGAGAAAATGGCAGCTCCCGCCGTTTTGCTTTTTGGCGGCCAGAAACAGAGCCAATCACAAGCCAGGAGACTCTGCACTCCACCCAGCATGACGTGGTACCCTTACACGTCGATAGCAGTGGTTGGCTGGCCAGATCAGGTGACCCTGGGATAGACTAGCCGCTGGCCGCGCTGCTCGGATCATTCTGTCTCTGGATGCCGCTAGGGAGAGAGCTGCTGCTGGTCAGGGAAAGCGTTAGGGTGTTCTATTAGCTTACTGTTAGGCAGGAGTGATTCTCCAAGAACCCAACAGCCCTTCTTAGGGCTACAATAACGTTCTACTTTTTTTTTTTTTTATTTGCAGCTAGTACCATATTGTGAGGAATTAGCAGGGGGACTTGCTACCGTTGTGTTTAGCTCTTAGTGGCACACATATCCATAGCAAAGACCGAAGTGGGAAAATTTATTAGGGGTTTGATTTCAATTAGGCACAGTCTGCCATTTACTTTTTATTTTACGTTTATTTTTTCATAACTCTGCGTCATCTCATCTGGCATAGTAGTGTGCTTTCATAGTTGGCTAGAAAATAGCCATAGCAATAGGATAGCATCGTTTGGTTTTAAAAACTAAAAAACACAAAAAAAAAAAAAACACAAAAAAAAAGTAAAAAAAAAATTAAAGTTATAACTTTAATTTTCAAAATGTTTAACCCGAGGGCTAGGGGTAGAGGGCGTGGACGTGGGCGTCCAACTACTGCAGGGGTCAGAGGCCGTGGTCCTGGGCGGGGTGAGACACCACCTGCTTATGAGGGAGCAGGGGAACGCCGCAGAGCTACACTCCCTAGGTTCATGTCTGAAGTTACTGGGACTCGTGGTAGAGCACTGTTGAGGCCAGAACAGTGCGAACAGGTGATGTCGTGGATTGCCGACAATGCTTCGAGCAATTTGTCCACCAATCAGTCTTCCACGCAGTCCACCCATGTCACCGAAATCGCCACTCCTCCAGCTCCTGCACCTCAGCCTCCTCCCCCCCAGTCTGCCCCCTCCCAGGAAAATTTGGCATTTGAACCGGCATACTCTGAGGAACTGTTTTCTGGACCCTTTCCACAGCTGCTGAGCAATTTTCCGATGCCCAGGTTTTCCACCAGTCGCAGTCTGTGGCTGATGATGACATTGTTGACGTAGTGGAAGAAGTGTGTAAAAAGGTGTCCGACGATGAGGAGACACGGTTGTCAGACAGTGGTGAAGTTGTTGTCAGGGCAGGAAGTCCGAGGGGGGAGCAGACTGAGGGATCGGAGGATGATGAGGTGACAGACCCAAGCTGGGTTGAGAGGCCGGGTGAACACAGTGCTTCTGAGACGGAGGAGA
Organism: Engystomops pustulosus; assembly: GCF_040894005.1. Taxonomy (NCBI): domain Eukaryota; kingdom Metazoa; phylum Chordata; class Amphibia; order Anura; family Leptodactylidae; genus Engystomops; species Engystomops pustulosus. Next base: position 252,052,562 of record NC_092412.1, on the reverse strand, counting down.
GTCCTCGACCAGAACAGGTTGGAAGAGGCAGTGGTGGGGCCAGACGGAGAGGCAAGGCCAGAGCTGGTGCACCAGCGCCAAATGTGTCAACTAGTGAAGCTCCCGTGGCAAGGGCTCCTGCGGCGAGGGCTAGATTTTCAGAAGTCTGGAGGATCTTTAAGGAAACACCGGATGACCGACGGACTGTGGTGTGCAACCTTTGCCAAACCAGGCTCAGCAGGGGTTCCACCACTACTAGCTTAACTACCACCAGTATGCGCAGGCATATGAATGCTAAACACCCCACTCAGTGGCAACAAGCCCGTTCACCTCCGGCCGTGCACACCACTGCTCCTTCCCCTGTGTCAGCTGATAGTCAGCCCCCTGCCCAGGACCCTGCCACAAAAACCCCATCGTCGCCTCCACGATCCTCCACAGCATCCACCAGCGTTCAGCTCTCCATACCCCAGACGTTGGAGCGGAAAAGGAAATATAGTGCAACCCACCCGCACGCCCAAGCCCTTAATGTCCACATCTCCAGATTGCTTAGCCTGGAGATGCTGCCCTATAGGCTAGTAGAGACCGAGGCCTTTCGCAACCTCATGGCGGCGGCCGCCCCTCGGTATTCGGTCCCCAGCCGCCACTACTTTCCCGATGTGCCGTCCCAGCCCTGCACCAGCACGTGTCAGACAACATCATCCGTGCCCTGACCAACGCCGTTTCTGACAAGGTCCACCTGACCACGGACACGTGGACGAGTGCTGCCGGGCAGGGCCACTATATATCGCTGACGGCACATTGGGTTAACTTGGTGGAGGCTGGGACCGAGTCTGACCCTGCGGCTGGTCATATACTGCCGACGCCGAGGATTGCGGGGCCTACCTCGGTCCAGGTGTTTCAGGCCTACTATGCCTCCTCCTCCTCCCACCCCTCCTCCACCTCCTCCTCCGAACTACCATCCGTGGGCATGGCGCCATCAGTCGCTAGCTCTAGGCACAGCAGCAGTGCCATCGCTAAGCGACAGCAGGCGGTGCTCAAACTGCTGAGCCTAGGCGACAAAAGGCACACCGCCCAAGAGCTATTACAGGGCATCACGGCGCAGACTGATCTGTGGCTGGCACCGCTGAACCTGAAGCCAGGCATGGTTGTGTGTGACAACAGCCGTAACCTGGTGGCGGCTCTGCAACTCGGCAGACTGACACATGTGCCATGCCTGGCCCATGTGTTAAATCTGATAGTTCAGCGTTTCCTCAAGACATACCCCAATCTGTCTGATTTGCTCACGAAGGTGCGCCGCATCTGTGCGCATTTCAGGAAGTCCAGCACAGATGCTGCCACTCTCAGGGCAGCGCAGCGCCGCCTCCAACTGCCCGCTCACCGACTGTTGTGCGACGTGCCCACGAGGTGGAATTCAACATTAACCATGTTATCCAGAGTTTACCAGCAGCGCAGAGCGATTGTAGACTGCCAGATGTCAACTTCCACCAGAACTGGTAGTCAGGTCAGTCAGCTTCCTCAAGTCTACAATGAGGAGTGGACGTGGATGTCTGATATCTGTCAGGTGCTGAGTAACTTCGAGGAGTCAACACAGATGGTCAGTGGCGATGCCGCCATCATCAGCCTCACCATCCCGCTGCTTGGCCTGTTGAAAAACTCTCTGGTCAGCATGAAGTCGGAAGCTTTGCGCTCGTCACAAGAGACGGGGGAAGAAGATTCCCTTGTTGATAGCCAAAGCACCCTCAGGTCTGTTTCTCAGCGCATATCGGAGGAGGTGGAGGAGGATGAGGAGGAAGAGGAGGAGAATGTTGGCGAGACAGAAGAGGGGACCATTGTTCAGTCCTTCACTGTTCAGCGTGTATGAGCAGAAGAAGAGGAGTTGGAGGAGGAGGAAATGGACAGTCAGGCCAGTGAGGGGAGTGAATTCTTGCGCGTTGGTACTCTGGCGCATATGGCAGATTTCATGCTAGGCTGCCTATCCCGTGACCCTCGCGTTCAAAGAATTTATTCCAGCACCGATTACTGGGTGTTCACTCTCCTGGACCCACGGTACAAGCAAAATCTTTCCACTCTCATCCCTGGAGAGGAAAGGAGTGTGAGAATGCATGAATACCAGCAGGCCCTGGTGCACAAGCTGAAACAGTATTTCCCTTCTGACAGCGCTAGCGGCAGAGTGCGTAGTTCTGAGGGACAAGTAGCGAGGGAGAGTAGGCGAGCAGGCAGCTTGTCCAGCACTGGCAAGGGTACGCTTTACAAGGCTTTTGCCAGCTTTATGTCACCCCAGCAAGACACTGTCACCTGTCCCCAGTCTCGGCAGAGTAGGGCTGATCTTTACAGAAAGATGGTGAGGGAGTACGTAGCTGACCATACCATCGTCCTAAATGATCACACAGCTCCCTACAACTACTGGGTTTCAAAGCTGGACATGTGGCACGAACTGGCGCTGTACGCCTTGGAGGTTCTTGCCTGCCCTGCCGCTAGCGTCTTGTCCGAGCGGGTTTTCAGTGCAGCTGGTGGCATCATCACCGATAAGCGTACACGCCTGTCGACTGACAGCGCTGACAGGCTGACGCTTATTAAGATGAATAAAGCCTGGATTTCTCATAATTTCCAATCTCCACTAGGTGAAGGAAGCTCAACCTGAATAATTTATCCACTCCTCCTCCTCCTCATTTTCCTCCTTCTCCTCCTCTTTGTACACTAAAGCAGAGGAAACTGACTATTTTTTGACAGGGCCCACTGGCTCTAGCTATAGTACTTTATGCATTTAATTTTTCTGGAGGGCCACCTACCCGGTCCTCTGTTTTAAACAATTTTTGGGACTGCCACATACAGGCACTCAATCTATTCAATTTTTCTGGAGGGCCACCTACCTGCTCCTCTGGTTTAAAAACTTTTTTGGACTGCCACATACAGGCACTCAATCTATTTCATTTTTCTGGAGGGCCACCTACCTGCTCCTCTGGTTTGAAAACTTTTTTGGACTGCCACATACAGGCACTATCCAAATTAAATTGTCTCCATAGCAGCCTCCACACGTTGTCTCCATTGCTACCTCCAAAAGTCGTCCATATAGCTGCCTCCATACATCGTCCCCTTATCAAACGAGGTGTGTCAGGCAGAAATTTGGGTTGTTTTCATGGATTCCACATCAAAGTTGTTAACTTTGTCGCCACCCTGCTGTGTAATCCACAAAATATACTGCCAAACTTTTACCATTTATGGATATTATTTCAGCGCTTCTTGCGCATCTGTTTACATTCCCCTCACCCGCCATATTCCAAACTTATAAGAACGCTACTACACTTAACTTGGTGGAGGCTGGGACCGAGTCTGACCCTGGGGCTGGTCATATACTGCCGACGCCGAGGATTGCGGGGCCTACCTCGGTCCAGGTCTCAAAGGCCTACTATACCTCCTCCTCCTCCCACCCCTCCTCCACCTCCTCCTCCTCCGAATTACCATCCGTGGGCATGGTGCCATCAGTCGGTAGCTCTAGGCACAGCAGCAGTGCCGTCGCTAAGCGACAGCAGGCGGTGCTCAAACTGCTGAGCCTAGGCGATAAAAGGCACACCGCCCAAGAGCTATTACAGGGCATTCCACATCAAACTTGTTAACTTTGTCGCCACCCTGCTGTGTAATCCACAAAATATACTGGCAAACTTTTATCATGTACCGATATTATTTCAGCGCTTCTTGCTCACCTCCTTTGGTTCCTCTCTGCCACCCATTGGTTTGAAGCCTGAGTCCATTTAGGGTATGTCGCCATGCCACTCTCTAGCCTGCCGCTGCCTCTGCATGCCGTCCCCTATAGTGTCAGGGTCAATTATTGGATGTTTTAGATGCTATCTAGCCTCATTCGGTCACTCTGTCATGGCCATGCTGTTGCCCATAATTTTGGCATAATGGTGCGATTAGGCAGCCTCAGAGGCATCCATGCATGCTGCCCCTGCTGTTTCCTGTCCATTTCCGTGGTGTTTCCATCCTTTTCTGAGGTTCCCAGGTGTTTGGCCAAGCTTCCCTGTGCAGAGCCTTGGTCCCCTTGAAAAATGCTCGAGTCTCCCATTGACTTCAATGGGGCTCGTTATTCGAGACGAGCACTCGAGCATCGGGAAAAGTTTGTCTCGAATAACGAGTACCCGAGCATTTTAGTGCTCGCTCATCTCTAGTAATGATACAATACTAACATATAATCTGATGCAATGATACAATATAATCTAAGGCTGTAGGGCTGGAAATCCTCAGCATCACCACATTTCATCCTTTATATTCCCGGGAAAGGTAGAATTGTTGGAGCGGCCATCCCTGATATTCCCATGGACCAGACAAATGGGCGGTCTAATGGCAATGGGAACAATAATGGCCACAGATTCAGTACCCGATCTGGGTGCAGTAGTTCAGTCTTAAAGAAGATTTTACCCATCTTCAACCCCAAACCCAAATCTTTGTTATTTAATGGGCATTGTTGCAATTTTCTCTCTAACTTTTTCCTGTCAAATGGGTGGAGCCAGGCTGCCTATGAAGTCCAGGACAATAAAGACTACCATACTTTAATACTGGATATGCTAATTAGGCTCTCATGCCAGGTGGGTGGTCCTTGGCCGGAGCAGATATCATGGCTCCACCCATCTGACAGTCGGGAAAATGATGATATCTTAGGAAGTCTGGGGGTTAGAGAGAAAATACCAACTAATCCAGAAATGGCAGTTATTATATCATGTAGGAGTTGATGTCAATAGGACAAGCAACTAAAGCAGAGCAGAGGTCTGGACTCTCGGGATAGGGATGTAATATTACACTGTACAAGGCATTGGTTCGGCCTCACCTGGAATATGCGGTCCAGTTCTGGGCACCGGTCCATAAAAAGGAGGCCCTGGAGCTGGAGAGGGGACAACGAAGAGCCACAAAAACGATAAGGGGTATGGAGAGTCTTAGTTATGAGGAAAGATTAAAGGAATTAGATTTATTTAGTCTCAAAAAGAGACGACTACGAGGGGACATGATTAATTTAACCTACCATCAGTTTGACTGATGACTTTCTTGTTTCTTTATGCAGTAATTGGAACTGTGCACAGCAGGGAGAGGAGAGAGCTCCAGAGCAGAGCACAGCAGGGAACTCAAGAGCAGAGCACAGCATGGAGAGGAGAGAGCTCAGGAGCAGAGCACAGCAGGGAGAGGTGAGAGCTCAGGAGCAGAGCACAGCATGGAGAGGAGAGAGCTCCAGAGCAGAGCACAGCAGGGAACTCAAGAGCAGAGCACAGCATGGAGAGGAGAGAGCTCAGGAGCAGAGCACAGCAGGGAGAGGTGAGAGCTCAGGAGCAGAGCACAGCATGGAGAGGAGAGAGCTCCAGAGCAGAGCACAGCAGGGAGAGGTGAGAGCTCAGGAGCAGAGCACAGCAGGGAGCTCAAGAGCAGAGCACAGCATGGAGAGGAGAGAGCTCAGGAGCAGAGCACATCATGGAGAGGAGAGAGCTCAGGAGCAGAGCACAGCAGGGAGAGGAGAGAGCTCCAGAGCAGAGCACAGCAGGGAACTCAAGAGCAGAGCACAGCATGGAGAGGAGAGAGCTCAGGAGCAGAGCACATCATGGAGAGGAGAGAGCTCAGGAGCAGAGCACAGCAGGGAGAGGTGAGAGCTCAGGAGCAGAGCACAGCAGGGAGCTCAAGAGCAGAGCACAGCATGGAGAGGAGAGAGCTCAGGAGCAGAGCACAGCAGGCAGCTCAAGAGCAGAGCACAGCATGGAGAGGAGAGAGCTCAGGAGCAGAGCACAGCATGGAGAGGAGAGAGCTCAGGAGCAGAGCACAGCAGGGAGAGGTGAGAGCTCAGGAGCAGAGCACAGCAGGGAGCTCAAGAGCAGAGCACAGCATGGAGAGGAGTGAGCTCAGGAGCAGAGCACAGCAGGCAGCTCAAGAGCAGAGCACAGCATGGAGAGGAGAGAGCTCAGGAGCAGAGCACAGCAGGCAGCTCAAGAGCAGAGCACAGCATGGAGAGGAGAGAGCTCAGGAGCAGAGCACAGCAGGGAGAGGTGAGAGCTCAGGAGCAGAGCACAGCAGGGAGAGGTGAGAGCTCAGGAGCAGAGCACAGCAGGGAGCTCAAGAGCAGAGCACAGCATGAAGAGGAGTGAGCTCAGGAGCAGAGCACAGCATGGAGAGGTGAGAGCTCAGGAGCAGAGCACAGCATGGAGAGGTGAGAGCTCAGGAGCAGAGCACAGCATGGAGAGGTGAGAGCTCAGGAGCAGAGCACAGCATGGAGAGGTGAGAGCTCAGGAGCAGAGCACAGCATGGAGAGGAGTGAGCTCAGGAGCAGAGCACAGCAGGCAGCTCAAGAGCAGAGCACAGCATGGAGAGGTGAGAGCTCAGGAGCAGAGCACAGCATGGAGAGGAGTGAGCTCAGGAGCAGAGCACAGCAGGCAGCTCAGGAGCAGAGCACAGCATGGAGAGGAGAGAGCTCAGGAGCAGAGCACAGCATGGAGAGGTGAGAGCTCAGGAGCAGAGCACAGCATGGAGAGGTGAGAGCTCAGGAGCAGAGCACAGCAGGGAGAGGTGAGAGCTCAGGAGCAGAGCACAGCATGGAGAGGTGAGAGCTCAGGAGCAGAGCACAGCATGGAGAGGTGAGAGCTCAGGAGCAGAGCACAGCATGGAGAGGTGAGAGCTCAGGAGCAGAGCACAGCATGGAGAGGTGAGAGCTCAGGAGCAGAGCACAGCAGGGAGAGGTGAGAGCTCAGGAGCAGAGCACAGCAGGGAGCTCAAGAGGAGAGCACCGCAAGGACAGCAGAGAGCTGTCTATAAGAAACTTTGTAATATCAGAGCATTGTGCTTTGATATTTATCGTTGCATTTTCACTGAATTCCATTTTGTAACAATAGTTTTATATTTATGAAGTTGAAATTCTCATTTTAGTTCTTATCTTTTACCTTAAGGTTGTTCATGAATCTCCAAGAACGGAGAAGAAATGATGCACAATGGTCACAAGAGCTTACACTCTATGAAGATGAAGGGGGACACAGAAGCCATTCTATATTAGAGATAAAGTAATTAGTTCTGTGAGTTGGGGAGTGTCAATGGCACGGGGGCTCCAGTATGTACGATGGGTGGAAGGATCCAGAGAAAGTGAGGAATTATTCACAGTAAGAGAGAAGGTTATGGTCTGAAAGTGGGAAGGAAGGATTAGTAAAAGAGGTTATTAAAGAAAGTCAGGAGGAGACCAAGTCCAGGATGTTTCCCTCCTGAAAAGCAGAAAGTGATAAGAGCTGCGAGGCAGAAGGGGAGATGGAGATGGTAAAGGTTCCTGTTATATAATGCAAACACTGTATATTATACCGTCTACATAGAGCACTACAACCCCCAACATGCCCTGACACTGGATATGACCAGAATACAATCTATTATACTCTATACATAGAGCACTACAACCCCCAACATGACCTGACACTGGATATGACCAGAATACAATCTATTATACTCTATACATAGAGCACTACAACCCCCAACATGACCTGACACTGGACCAGAACACAATCTAATATACTCTATACATAGAGCACTACAACCCCCAACATGACCTGACACCGGACCAGAATACAATCTATTATACTCTATACATAGAGCACTACAACCCCCAACATGACCTGACACTGGACATGACCAGAATACAATCTATTATACTCTATACATAGAGCACTACAACCCCCAACATGACCTGACACTGGACATGACCAGAATACAATCTATTATACTGTATACATAGAGCACTACAACCCCCAACATGACCTGACACTGGACATGACCAGAATACAATCTATTATACTGTATACATAGAGCACTACAACCCCCAACATGACCTGACACCGGACCAGAATACAATCTATTATACTGTATATATAGAGCACTACAACCCCCAGCATGACCTGATACTGGACATAACCAGAATACAATCTATTATACTCTATACATAGAGTACTACTACCCCCAACATGCCCTGACACTGGACATGTCCAGAATACAATCTATTATACTCTATACATAGAGCACTACAACCCCCAACATGACCTGACACTGGACATGACCAGAATACAATCTATTATACTCTATACATAGAGCACTACAACCCCCAACATGACCGGACACTGGACATGACCAGAATACAATCTATTATACTCTATACATAGAGCACTACAACCCCCAACATGACCTGACACCGGACCAGAATACAACCTATTATACTCTATACATAGAGAACTACAACCCCCAACATGACCCGACACTGGACATGACCAGAATACAATCTATTATACTCTATACATAGAGCACTACAACCCCCAACATGACCTGACACTGGACATGACCAGAATACAATCTATTATACTCTATACATAGAGCACTACAACCCCCAACATGACCTGACACCGGACCAGAACACAATCTATTATACTCTATACATAGAGCACTACAACCCCCAACATGACCTGACACTGGACATGACCAGAATACAACCTATTATATTCTATACATAGAGAACTACAACCCCCAACATGACCTGGCACTGGATATGACCAGAATACAACCTATTATATTCTATACATAGAGCACTACAACCCCCAACATGACCTGACACTGGACATGACCAGAATACAATCTATTATACTCTATACATAGAGCACTACAACCCCCAACATGACCTGACACCGGACCAGAACACAATCTATTATACTCTATACATAGAGCACTACAACCCCCAACATGACCTGACACTGGACATGACCAGAATACAACCTATTATATTCTATACATAGAGAACTACAACCCCCAACATGACCTGGCACTGGATATGACCAGAATACAACCTATTATATTCTATACATAGAGCACTACAACCCCCAACATGACCTGACACTGGACATGACCAGAATACAATCTATTATACTCTATACATAGAGCACTACAACCCCCAACATGACCTGACACTGGACATGACCAGAATACAATCTATTATACTCTATACATAGAGCACTACAACCCCCAACATGACCTGACACCGGACCAGAACACAATCTATTATACTCTATACATAGAGCACTACAACCCCCAACATGACCTGACACTGGATATGACCAGAATACAACCTATTATATTCTATACATAGAGAACTACAACCCCCAACATGACCTGACACTGGACATGACCAGAATACAACCTATTATATTCTATACATAGAGCACTACAACCCCCAACATGACCTGACACTGGACATGACCAGAATACAATCTATTATACTCTATACATAGAGCACTACAACCCCCAACATGACCTGACACTGGACATGACCAGAATACAATCTATTATACTCTATACATAGAGCACTACAACCCCCAACATGACCTGACACTGGACATGACCAGAATACAATCTATTATACTCTATACATAGAGCACTACAACCCCCAACATGACCTGACACTGGACCAGAATACAATCTATTATACTCTATACATAGAGCACTACAACCCCCAACATGACATGTCCAGTATACACTGCTATTAATGTCTATACATAATTGCTAACACATGTAAGACAGGGGAAGTAATGGACCCTCCTGAAGTGACCTCCAATGACCCCTCATCTGCGGAAGGAGCTGAGACGTTCACCAGGAGAAGACCCCCACCACACCTGAGACCGCTGGAGCAGTCAGCTCACCAGGAGTTAATGGAGAGTTACAGCGATTGTTTCTAGTGTTTGCCTCTATACAATGAATCTACAGTCTGATCATGTGATGCCGGATCTGGCTTTGTCCTGGTATTTTAGATTTTCTTTTTTAAAAAAAAAATTACGTTTTAAACATATACTGATCTGCACGTGCTCCAGGGGGCGGGGCATTTGTTGTGTAGTTGCCTGGAGGGGCTCTGGTGACGCCCCCCTGGAGCCCTTACCGCATATTACCATATTTTCAAAACATCATTTTTTTGAGAAAACCAAAAAAAAACTACAAGGCCAGATCCTGCATCCGGGCTCAAAGTGGAATCAGACGGTAGATTTACTTTAAGGTTATCATCATTTTATTTTTAGATTTTCTGTCGATTCACAATTCTGAAGCCAAGTCTGATTTGTACTGGAATATTCTCATTCAATTTAAATGCATTAAAATTAATTTAATTTTGTTAGTTTCGGGTAACTTTAGTGGCCATTGGTGGTTTTCTTACTTCAACACAAGGTTATTTATAGTGACAGCCGTCAATAGCTGCCTGAAAGTTCACAGAAAATATGCTAAATACTAATCTTTGGCAATGTTTTATGCAAATCTACGGGACGGCAATACATAGGTGTCCAGCGTCGGACTGGCCCACCGGAGCATCAGAGGATCCTCCGGTGGGCCCCCGGTTCTAACACTTTATAATTGGCCTCAAAGATCTTCATTTGGAAGTTAATGGAGTAATCATTGGATATCATCATCTACTTCATATTGGATGATTCCGATATTATAGATTATTACAGTATTTTTCGGACTATAAGGCGCACCGGAGTATAAGGCGCACCATCAATAAATGTCTGCTAAAACGTCTCGGTTCATATATAAGGCGCACCGGATTATAAGGCACACCTGATTACAAGGATGAATGACCAGCAGGTGGCAGACCTGTGCACAGTACAAGGCAGCTGTTGTCTGTAAGTAAGGTTCATATATAAGGTGCACCTGATTATAAGGATGAATTACCAGCAGGTGGCAGACCTGTGCACAGTACAAGGCAGCTGTTGTCTGTAAGTAAGGTTCATATATAAGGTGCACCTGATTATAAGGATGAATGACCAGCAGGTGGCAGACCTGTGCACAGTACAAGGCAGCTGTTGTCTGTAAGTAAGGTTCATATATAAGGTGCACCTGATTATAAGGATGAATGACCAGCAGGTAGCAGACCTGTGCACAGTACAAGGCAGCTGTTGTCTGTAAGTAAGGTTCATATATAAGGTGCACCTGATTATAAGGATGAATGACCAGCAGGTGGCAGACCTGTGCACAGTACAAGGCAGCTGTTGTCTGTAAGTAAGGTTCATATATAAGGTGCACCTGATTATAAGGATGAATGACCAGCAGGTGGCAGACCTGTGCACAGTACAAGGCAGTTGTTGTCTGTAAGAACGGTTCATATATAAGGCGCACTGGACTATAAGGCGCACCTTTAATTTCTGACAAAATCAAAGAATTTTTTGTGCGCCTTATAGTCCGAAAAATACGGAAGGTCTTTTTGATGAAACATCCTACGTCATATAATTTTTTAATGGTATTTTATGGTTATAGAGTGGGCCCTCAAGATCACCACTTCTGGTAGGCCCAACATATGCCAGTCCAACACTGTAGGTATCTAGGGCGAGTCTAGCTGTTTCACCACAAAAATTGTAGACAGTCTTTTTTGAACAAAAACATAATGGTGGTAGAAATTCCTGGTTCCAGCCTCCCTGACACATAAAATATGACAAGCTCTAAACTTCGGAAAATTGTCCTACAATTGCACATAATGGCTGTGAGTAACTGCCTGGCTGTGCTACTTTGCTGCAGAAAATATGCTAAGCATTGCCGGTGCTGAAAATCTGCTACTTCTCCAAAGGAAATATGGTCATTTACCCTGGAAGTCATTTTAAAAAATTTCCCCCAAATGCTTTATGACATAACCCCCCCCCCCCCCCAAATTTATTATACTGATTCCCCCCAGTTAGTTTAAATGCTTCCCTCCACCGCATGTTGATGTAATTTCAACTGCAGCATTGAAATAGCTAAAACCCGGTTGTTACTGGGGGGAATACGTTTTTAAAATTTGGGTTTTTGGTAACCTGAACCCGAATTTTAACGGGTCTCCTCATCACTAACAGTGACTGTCCCTTAAAATAAAATATGTACAACATCCCCTCAAATTATATTATAGTGCCCAACCTATTATAATAGCTCAATGCAGAAATACAGTACCAGAACTAAGTTTAGTATAGGAACATAGCACTAGATTAGTGTAAAGAAATACAGCAACAGAAGTGGAGTCACTATAGAAATACAGCACAAGAACTGAGCTCAGTACAGAAATACAGCACCAGAACTGAGATCAGTATAGAAATACAGCACCAGAACTGGAGTCACTATAGAAATACAGCACCAGAACTGAGCTCAGTACAGAAATACAGCACCAGAACTGGAGTCACTATAGAAATACAGCACCAGAACTGAGCTCAGTACAGAAATACAGCACCAGAACTGGAGTCACTATAGAAATACAGCACCAGAACTGAGCTCAGTACAGAAATACAGCACTAGACCTGGAGTCACTACAGAAATACATCCTCAGAACTGAGCTCAGCACAGAAATACAGCACCAGAACTGAGCTCAGTACAAAATACAGCACTAGAACTGAGCTCAGTACAGAAATACAGCACTAGACCTGGAGTCACTACAGAAATACATCCTCAGAACTGAGCTCAGCACAGAAATACAGCACCAGAACTGAGATCAGTACAGAAATACAGCACCAGAACTGAGATCAGTACAGAAATACAGCACCAGAACTGAGCTCAGTACAGAAATACAGCACCAGAACTGACCTCAGTACAGAAATACAGCACTAGAACTGGAGTCACTACAGAAATACAGCACTAGAACTGAGCTCAGTACAGAAATACAGCACCAGAACTGAGCTCAGTACAGAAATACAGCACAAGAACTGGAGTCACTACAGAAATACAGCACAAGAACTGGAGTCACTACAGAAATACATCCTCATAACTGAGCACAGTACATGAAATACAGCTCCAGAACTGGAGTCAATGTCTGCACTTCTGTACTAATTGTACCAGAACCAAACCTCTTGAGAATAGAGGGGTCTCTTCTGTCTAAATGTAGTTCTACAAGTTATAGGAACTGAGGAGGACCTTCAAAGATCCTAGATGTATGTAGGTCTGGAGGAGGCACACTCTCTTTATGATACATATAGAGCCATATCAATCTTGATGGTTGGGTTGAGTGGCCATAGGCCACTAGGAGCCTTGGATCTTGGACAGCCGATTAAACCATCCATATAATAATCTGCTGCCAAACATACATGTCACTAAATGGTTTCACTTAGTCATCCAGAATGTAACTGTTAGCAAATCTGGTAATTTTAGGAGCGCAGTGTGGAGAATGTGCAACAAAAACTAAACACATCTGGGGGTGAATTATGCAGCAATAAATCACAGCCAGAAGGCATTTTAAAGTTCTCAATCCTGGCTTTTCCTTTGGGGATCCATCATTTCTATGTACACCCCTGCACAGAGCATCTAAAAGGTAAAAATTGTTTCCAAAAATTAACATTGACCATAGATGAGGTTATCAGAAGAAGGAGAAGGTAATAGGCAAACACTTAAGATTATTAGAATAGATCTAATTAATCCTTACACCCCAGGATTATGCTCAGCTGGGGAAGAAAGTATAACAGGGGGAATCCAGACCCGTATCCAATATTTACAATATCCCGATAAGGAACTTAGAGACATAGGGGCTCATTTACTAAGGGACCTGCGGCTGTGACTCCGTCGGGTTTTCCCGAATATTTCTGATTTGTGCCATTTTGCACCGAATTGCCCCGGGTTTTTGGCGCACACGATCGGATTTTGGCAAATCAGCGTGGGCTTTCACGTGACAGAAATCAGGGGGCGTGGCCGCCAGACAACCCGACGGATTCGGAAAAAACGCAGAATTTAAAAAACGATTTGTGTCGCAAGACACGCACTCACATGCACCGGGAAGAAGAAGGTGAACTCCTGCTGGATATCGGGCGCACGGACCTTAGTGAATCTCGGCAGACCCGAATCTTCGTTGGACAACGTGCCATGGGATCGCGACTGGACCGGGTAAGTAAATGAGCCCCATAGGGCACCGGAGTTGACCTTCTTCTTCCCGGTGCATGTGAGTGCTGGTCTTGCGACACAAATCGTTTTATAAATTCTGCGTTTTTTCCGAATCCGTCGGGTTGTCTGACAGCCACGCCCCCGATTTCTGTCACCATGCGCCACAATCCGATCGCGGGGGGGGAATTCGGCGCAAAATGGCGCAAATCGGAACTATTCAGGAAAACCCGATGGAATCGCATCCGCAGGACCCTTTGTAAATGAGCCCCATTAATGTTATTACTGCCCGATGTTCTCTGTTCTATTGGAACAAACAGACTGCGCGGGGTTTGTGATTCTCGACTTCCCCGTATATTCTACAGTCGTATGTTTTATGTCTCCCCCCTGTATGATGGACAGGATTTTATATATGGTCCCTGGTAGGTTGGGGGGGCCCTGGAGTTGCGTCTTCTGTCCATGAGATGGCAGCACGTCCTCTCCATTGTCCATCCATAACATTGGGCTGTAATTTCCTGTACAGGACGATCAGTTCCACATGAGACTGACCATGGAGAGGACGGTAAGATTTCTGCTGCCGGGATCTAGAAGATCTTATTTTGCATTTATTTTGCGTCTTTTGTATATAATTATTTCCTATTAGTGTTTTTTGAGCTAATGAAGCTGCTGGGGATGGAGGGTGAGGTGTGTAGGGAATGTACATGAGCTCAGTGATAGAATCAGATCAATACATCCCAGAGAACTGATCGGTCATTTTGCTTTAGTTTTGATTTCATGCAAAATATAATTAAGATAATGATTATTTTTAATTATTATTATATTATTATTATTATTATTATTATTATTATATTATTAGTATTTTGTGTCTTCTTTATAAATATTGATCTTATTAATTATTATTTAATATTATTATTATTATTATTACATCATGTACAGGCAGTCCCCCGATTACGTACAGTATAGGTTCTGTAGGTTTGTTCTTAAGTTGAATTTGTATGTAAGTCAGAACTGTATATTTTATCATTGTAACCCCAGTCAAACATTTTTTTTTGGTCTCTGTGACAATTGGATTTTAAAAATGTTGGGTTGTCATAAGAACCAGGAGTAACACTAAATCTTAGATTACAGACGCCTCTGATAACTGTTACAGCTGATTATTGTAGCCTAGGACTAAAGTACAATAAATTACCAATTACCAGAGGTCTGTTTGTAACTAGGGGTCGTATGTAAGTCGGGTATTCTTAAGTAGGGGACCGCCTGTATTCATCATCTTCTTATCTTTTAATAATATTATATTTTGTTTCTTCTTCTTTTTAAAGATTCTTTATCAAAATCAATTTTTTTTTAAAATTGAAAGGATTTTGTTTTCAATAATTAATAATGTAATAATATATAATAATCAATAATGTATATATAATTATATCCCCTGCGTCTAGAACTTTAAACTGTTCATGTAAAAGATCACTAAATTACACTTTTCCCTAAATGTTTGTGAATCATAGTCAGGGAATTTTTGTCTATTGTTGCTCTTTAGTCGCCCCCATTCTATGACTGTAACTGACGGGGATTGTAGCCACAGCTCGTGTTATATCATACAATGTGCTTTTATGTAGGTGATTTCCACATAGATTATGAATAGATTAGCAGAGCACGTGCTGAACCAGACTGCGAGCTCCATATGAGATTATATCAGATTATATGAGATTAAATGAGAGTATATGAGATTATATGAGAGTATATGAGATTATATATCTCTACTTTTTCCATCTTTTTACCTTTATTATACATGTTTCACTCATTTGTATATCTCCCGTATCTTAGAGTTCTCTGCTTTCATATACAGACAGTCCCCGGGTAACGTACAAGATAGGTAGTTTTGTTCTTAAGTTGAATTTGTATGTAAGTCGGAACTGTATATTTTGTAATTGTAACCGCAGCCCAATTATTTTTGGTCTCTGTGACAATTGGATTTTAAAAATGTTGGATTGTCATAAGAACCAGGAGTAACAATAAAGCTTCATTACAGACACCGGTGATAACTGTTATAGCTGATTATTGTAGTCTAGGGGTAAAGTACAGTAATTACCAATATCCAGAGGTCTGTTTGTAACTAGGGGTCGTCTGTAAATCGGGTGTTCTTAAGTAGGGGACCACCTGTAGTGCATTTTATAAATACGGGCAGTCCCCTGGGTTACGTACAAGATGGGTTCTGTAGTTTTGATCTTAAATTGAATTTGTATGTAAGTCGCATCTGTATATTTTAGAACTGTAACCCCTGGCCAAATTTTTTTGGGGGTCTCTATGACAATTGGATTTTAAAAATGTTGGATTGTCATAAGAACCAGGAATAACAATAAATCTTATCTGTGATAACTGTTACAGCTGATTATTGTAGCCTAAGAGTAAAGTACAGGAAATTACCAACATCCAGAGGTCCGTTTGTAACTAAGGGTTGTCTGTAAGTCAGGTGTTCTTAAGTAGGGGACCGACTGTACTGCATTTTATAAATATATAAAGCCTATATATAGTGCAAAGCCAATGAAAAGTTCATAGACAAAAAACATGTGGGTTACCATAGAAAGAAGGTGCCGCCTCCGAAACCTGTAGAGAGCACGTGTTCCCTCCGACCCCTCAGTAATCTGCACGTGCACTTATCAGTGAGGACGCTGGAAAAGCTGCCCCCCCCTGAAGCAGGACGGAACGCGGTGATGTAATAATTATTATGCTACTTTGTTACTGAATGCGATTGTTCTCTGCATGTAACATGTATCTGTCTATGGAAGATGAATGGATGTGACTATTGTACATGATGGAGCCGTGCCATGACGCAGTGTGCACGCACATCCCACTATCTGTTGTGTGAAGCCTCTGGTCTTCGGTTTTGAACCATTAAAGAGGTTTTCCAATTCTTCAAAAACCTCTAAAGGGGGGGCAGGTTTCCTATAAAATAAGAAAATCTTCACACTTTTAACTCCTTAAGACCCCCCAGGACTCCAGCTGTGGCTCTCAGTCCTGTCGGAGCAGAAGTTGTGACTATTACATTCCCTGCCTCAGTGGTCAAAGAGAGTAAATCGAGATGTGAAGGTAAAAACCTGAGGTCGGCTCAGTGGTAAAGTGAAGGACACAGCACCGAGACTGAGAACCTCCACTGGAGACATGAGGGGGGGGGGTTATGTTTGGTTAAACTGATCCTATAGGGGGTTTCTATATAATTTTTATTAGCAACCAATCAGCACGGGCGTTATATTACTAGGCACCTATATTAGTGTAATGCACCAATGCCCAGTACCACCTATGTATATGGAGGGGGGGCTGGGTACCACATGTCCTGACCGGGTGGTCCATGAAGCGGCTCCCCCTGGACATCCCCATGTTACATCCCTGGTACCTCATACACTACAGGAATCCCCTGTCCTCAGTATAGAACAGGAGACTCAGCTGCCAGCGGACACTTTATACTTTCTTTATCTTATTTTTATCTCTGTTAGTTCTGTACTTTTTTTCTTGTTTGATTGTCGTCTTCCTTTTATTTTACTTTCAAATTTAAAAAAAAAAATTTTTCCACTGATTTGCAATTTGCCAAATGTTCCCAAATTTCTGTTCCTTAACACATTGGGGGTCATTTACTAAGGGCCCGAATCGCGTTTTCCCGACGTGTTACCCGAATATTTCCGATTTGCGCCGATTGTACCTGAATTGCCCTGGGATTGTGTCGCATGCGATCGGATTGTGGCGCATCGGCGTCGGCATGCGCGCGACGGAAATCGGGGGGCGTGGCCGAACGAAAACCCGACGTATTCGGAAAAACCGCCGCATTTAAAAACCGAAAAAGTGTCGCTTGGGGACCGCTTACCTTCACCTGGTCCGAGGTGGTGCATTCCGGCGCGTAGAGATGACTTTCAGCACAGCAGCGCCACCTGGTGGACGGCGGAGGAACTGCCTTCATGAATCCCGGCCGGACCCGAATCCAGAGCAGAGAACGCGCCGCTGGATCGCGAATGGGCCGGGTAAGTAAATTTGCCCCATTATTGGGGCACATTTACTTACCCGTTCCTGTCGCGATCCCCAAGGTGCATTGTCTGACGAAGATGAAATCCGGCGCGATTCACTAAGATCTTGCGCCCGATATCCTGCATGTGTAGCTTCCCCGCTCAGGTCCCCGGAGTTCACCTTCTTCTTCCTGGTGCATGTAAGTGCATTGTCCGTGTATAATGTGCTGTGCGGGGAGTCACTAAGATTGTGCGCCCGATATCTTGCATGTGTCACTTCCCCGCTCAGGTCCCTGGAGTTCACCTTCTTCTTCCTGGTGCATGTAAGTGCATTGTTCGTGTATAATGCGCTGTGCGGGGAGTCACTAAGATTGTGCACCCGATATCCTGCATGTGTCGCTTCCCCGCTCAGGTCCCCGGAGTTCACCTTCTTCTTCCTGGTGCATGTAAGTGCATTGTCCGTGTATAATGCACTGTGCCATGATTCACTAAGATTGTGCCCCGATATCCTGCATGTGTCACTTCCCCGCTCAGGTCTCAGAGTTCACCTTTTCTTCCTGGTGCATGTAAGTGCATTGTCCGTGTATAATGTGCTGTGCGGGGAGTCACTAAGATCGTGCGCCCAATATCCTGCATGTGTCGCTTCCCCGCTCAGGTCCCCGGAGTTCACCTTCTTCTTCCTGGTGCATGTAAGTGCATTGTCCGTGTATAATGCGCCGTGCGGGGAGTCACTAAGATCCTGCACCCGATATCCTGCATGTGTCGCTTCCCTGCTCAGGTCCCTGGAGTTCACCTTCTTCTTCCTGGTGCATGTAAGTGCATTGTCCGTGTATAATGCGCTGTGCGGGGAGTCACTAAGATCGTGCCCCCGATATCCTGCATGTGTCGCTTCCCTGCTCAGGTCCCCGGAGTTCACCTTCTTCTTCCTGGTGCATGTAAGTGCATTGTCTGTGTATAATGTGCTGTGCGGGGAGTCACTAAGATCGTGCGCCCGATATCCTGCATGTGTCGCTTCCCTGCTCAGGTCCCCGGAGTTCACCTTCTTCTTCCCGGTGCATGTAAGTGCAACACAATTTGAATTTTAAATCCCGCTCTCAGTCCTAAGCAGTCGGGTTGTTCCACCGGCATGCCACCTGATTTGTGTCACATGAAAGTCGGCACGATTGCGGCAAAATTCCAATCGTGCGCCAAAAACCCGTGTTAAATGCACCACAAATCGGAAATAGTCGGGAAACTCGACGGAAATGCAGTGCGCGGACCCTTAGTAAATGTGCCCCATTTTTGCTTCCATTTTTGAACTGTGTACATAAAAAGTACATGGAGGTTTAGCATTAGTTAGAAAGCATAACACCTCGTTTCCCAGCCTCATTGGTGAAAAAAAAACGGACCTGTCATTATTTTTTTGGTGATCCATAGACTTCTATTGCTTCCCATGATCAGCTCCAGTAAAAAAACAATGGACGGGTTGACAACCGATCCTTGAAAAAAAAAAAAAGCCAACATGAAAACACCCACTGAAACAATGGGGCTTATTTACTAAGGCTTGCGGATCGCACTTTCGTCGGACTGTTCACAGTTTTCGGGATTTGCGCGGCTTTGACAGCCATTTAACAAGGATTTGTGCTGTGATTGTGTCGCACGCCATCGGATTATGGCGGAGCTGCGCTGCTTCCATGCGACATAAATCCGGGGGCGTGCCGTCGGATGATAAGACTGATTCGGACTGAGCGTGGGATTTAAGATTTAAATTGTGTCACAAGACAATGCACTTACATGCACCAGGAAGAAGAAGGTGAACTCCGGGGACCTGAGTGGGGAAGCGACACATGCAGGATATCGGGCGCACGATCTTAGTGACTCCCCGCACAGCGCATTATACACGGACAATGCACTTACATGCACCAGGAAGAAGAAGGTGAACTCCAGGGACCTGAGCGGGGAAGAGACACATGCAGGATATCGGGCGCACGATCTTAGTGACTCCCCGCACAGCGCATTATACACGGACAATGCACTTACATGCACCAGGAAGAAGAAGGTGAACTCTGGGGACCTGAGCGGGGAAGCGACACATGCAGGATATCGGGCGCACAATCTTAGTGACTTCCCGTACAGCGCATTATACACAGACAATGCACTTTCTGTGAACTCCGCGGGTCCGGGTACATAAATGTGCCCCAATGGCTCAGTAAGGTATCCGTAAAAAATCACTAAACTCCCGATGTCCTGCGCCGCCGTTCCTTGGTGCTGTGCTCCTGTTGGTTTACAGGGGACAGGCACCTTGGCATCAACAACTTCCCGTCACCTGGCACACCTCCCCGCACCTATGTCCCTGTGCTGTATAAGGTGCTGGGACAGGTGGGCATGTCAGGTGCCTGGAAGTTATCAGCGCAGAGGCGCCGGTCCCCTGTAAACAAACAGGAGCACAGCACCGAGGGACAGCGGCGCAGGATATCGGGAGCACTGGAAAAGGTAAGTATCGGTTTATTTTTTCTATAGCCTTCCCCCGACCACCTCTAGATTTGTGTATAATAACACACAACCCCTTTAATTCTAGTAACTATCAATAGGGACAAATAAAAAAACACCATAAAAGTGCAGTTAATTTTAGAGAATTCACAATTGGTGAACTGTTGCATTTTGATCCACATTCTTTTGGGCAAAAAAAGAGAACCCCGCCCTCCCACATACACACACACAAAACATTAGTATGAGAAAAGTGCATAAAAATTAGTGTGAATCCAGCCTGACTTCAATCATACTAGTAATAAGATTAGCAGCAGCATTACAATTAATATAATCACCGTGATTCTTCGTCCTCATAAAGTGGTTTTCCAACTGTTTATTTTTGCTTCGATTGTAAAGTAAACCTAACCGGCTTTATTGTTGTCTCGGGTGATATCGATATTTCTCATTATTATTACAGGGGTTGTTCAGGTTTCCCTTTAAAAAACAAACTCTGCCAAACCAGTTCCTACACTGTACTGATGAGACCCAGCCAGGTCGAAACATTGCACAGCGCTGTCTACAGTTAGGAGTCTGTTCCTTCTGGAATAGATCTACTGGTTTGGTTTTAATCGCACATCATGTCATTAGGCTTCCTGTAGGTCATGCTTGATGTCATCGGGCTTCCTAACAAGGAGCTAAAAGAGGCGTGGATTTCCTTATCCCATCCTCAAAAACTTTGCATATTTTCCCAGAATCCCCCTAGGGACTATTCATGGCTATAAGACTCCACACGCCTACACTGTGGCCTTAATTGGCAGCCGCCATAAGGAGAACTCTTACTTCCTGACCCTAGTCACAAGCCTCTCACTCAGCCAAACCAGTTCCCTCCATTGTACTGATGAGACTCAACCAGGTGGAAACATTGTATAGCACTGTCTACAGCTGGGAGTCTGTTTCTTCTAAAATAGATTTACTGGTTTGGTTTTGATCCCGCATCATGTCATTAGGCTTCCTGAAGGTCATGCTTGATGTCAACGGGCTTCCTTACAAGTAGCTGAAAGAGGCGTGGCTTATCCCATCCTGGAAAACTTTGCACATTTTCCCAGAATCCCCCTAGTAGATCATCAATGGCTGTAAGACTCCACACACCTACACGGTGGCCTTAATGGGCAATTTCTGTAAGCAGGACTTTTACTTCCTGACCCAGGTTTCCCTTGGACATATATTGCAGATTGAGGAAAGTCGGCTTGGACACTTACATAGGAAAAGCTTCTCCACAATTAGAGCAATTCAATTATGAAATGTTCCATCCCAAGAGGTAGATATGTAACCCCGGGTTACGTATAAGATAGGTTCCATAGGTTTGTTCTTATTTTGAATTTTTATGTAAGTCAAAACTGCATATTTTATAATGTTAGATCCAGACAAAATTTTTTATTTTTTTTTGCTCCAGTGACAATTGGAGTTTCATTTGTAGTTTCAATTGTAGTCATCATTGCAGTCTGGGACTAAAGTAAAGCATCCAGAGAGCTGGAGGTCATGTCTTTAACTAGAGGTCATCTGTAAGTCGGGTGTTCTTAAGTAGGGGACCGGCTGTAAATATGGCAGCTGTTGAGAGAGGACTCATATTTGAACAATGGTCACATGCCGTGTGTTTGCCGCCTTTGTGCCAATCTATAGGAAACGATGATCTAGGGATTGTTCCGATTTTAGGGATTGTTTAGAGTCGAGAAGGAATTTCCTTGATCTCCATTCGCGATCCAGCGGCGCGTTCTCTGCGGTGGATTCGGGTCCGGCCGGGATTCACTAAGGCAGTTCCTCCGACGTCCACCAGGTGTCGCTGCTGCTCTGAAGTTCCCTGAGGCCCACCGGAATGCACTCAAGTTCACCGGCCTATTCCTAGTGAAGGTAAGTGCAAGTTTTGTGACACTTTTTTTTTTTTTAAATGCGGCGGTTTTTCTGAATCAGGTTTTCGTTCGGCCACGCCCCCTGATTTCCGTCGCCTGCATGCCAGCACCGATGCGCCACAATCCAATCGCGTGCGCCAAAATCCCGGGCCAATTCAGGGAAAATCAGCGCAAATCAGAAATATTGTGAATTGGGTCCTTAGTAAATGACCCCCAATATTCGAGTACCTGGATTATTTCAGATAAGAAGTTTATTAAAAATTATATTAAACAGCAGGAAAAAATGCTAAAAATAAACCCCACTCGGCTCCAACTCAACGTTTCTCATGGTCCATACTGATTTTTGTTGACTATTTTTTTAAGATGTATTGTAAATCTCTGTGACCATGGCAGCCAATCACTGCCCTTGGTAGTCATGTGATGTGTCAGCAGGCATTACAACCTCAGCCAGGGATTGGCTGCAGAGATCACATGGTTGGATGATGCGTCACCAATGCAAGAAGAGTAAACAAACCCAAAGCGGAGAATTTACCAAATCTCTGTTGTCCATTATTTTATTTTTTTTTTATATTCATAATATGGCAATGATAAAAATTCTAAAAATATTATAAAAAATAAAAAAAGTAATAAAATATTATAAAATAATAAAAATATAATCATATTAAAAAAAA